>NW_024340699.1:7120262-7271375 GCF_902729225.1 Pteropus medius
AGACAAAATACTTCTTCCTGAAGTTTAAATTCTGGTAACCGGCCCTCCTGCATGTGATGCTACAGGAGTATGATGGGTTGAAACACTGAGCACTACACTGAAAAATCTACCCCAGCACCATTCAGCATTTTCTAATGTCCTCCACCTGCTTTGGGAAGAGAGGAAAGGTTATCTCATCCAAAACTCTGGCAGCAGGCAAAGGAATTTTCCCATCTGCCTTTTAAACTGGACAGGGAGCTTGTTATTCAGAAATAACTCCATTATACTGGTCCTGCTTAGAATTGAGGAAGGAATTGTTCACATCATATGGGAGGTGGTTCTTTGAAAGCCCCAGCTAATATGAAGGGTGGGGTGGGGGAGAAAGACAGACAGAGAGACAGAGAGACAGACTGATTGATTGATTTACAATCCGAAGGCAGACTTAATAATACATAACGAATTGCAGCTCTGTTTGGGAATCTCCCTAGGTACCATTCCCAAGGATTCCAAGTGTTTAATTGAAATTTCTTTGGGGACAGTAGTAATCATTCACTTAAGCATTATATTTATATTTGTGTGTCAAGGAAGGAAGGCAAAGGGCTAATAGACGGAGTGAGCAGAATGGCTGCTTTTCCGCTGCAGGCCACGACGAGCCAGCAATTCTCAAAGGAGTGCTTATCCTGGAGACAGCTTGCTTACGTTGTCCCCTAGGGACTGTGGCAGGAGGAGAGAGATGTGACTGACAGCTGTTTCTTCTCAGACTGAGGCAGGATACATGATCCCAGTGCTGCCTGTTTAATCAAACTATTTTCAGTTTAGAGGATTAAAACACCTCAAGATGGAAAAGTACTCTGCTATACATTTATTCTTGGAAAGGCTATTCTTTTTACCTTCGTGGTTAGGATAGAGTGTTTTTATCCCAGGGTACTCGCGCCTTCATGATTTTTCAAAACAAGTTAATGAGTCACTATCATTCTAAGAATATTTGTGATGAGATCAAAATAAAAATCATGATATTACAAAAATTCTTCCTTTGCGTAGTCAGAGATCCTCCCTCCTTTCAATTTATGTTTCAAGAGTAGTAGATTAGCTTTAAACGGTTTATTCCACATTCTATAAATCTTAAGCGTAGACTCAGTTGTTTTCTGGGTTTTACAGGTGCAGTTTTCACCTGCATATAGAGAAATGCTTGCATGTAACTGACTTAATTTTTTAACAACTTTTTAACAACTTTATTGAAGTATAATTTACAGATCATAAAGCTCTCCAATTTCAAGTGTACAATCGCATGAATCTTAGTAAATCCACAGAGTTGCACACCCATCACCACAATACGACGTTAGAACATTTATATCATCCCAAAAGGATTTTCTCATGCTCATAACGCTGCCAGCTCCAGTCCCACACGACTGATTTAACTTGAACCTCACGTTGTAATGGCTTATACTCATCTCCTAGGTTGAGTTTCCTTGGTTGTAGACTTTAGTCTATATTTTTGACTATAGTCAATATTATAATCCTTATTTTATGAGTGAGGAAATTGAGATTTAGAGAAGCCAGGAAATTTAGCCAAGGCCCCAGAGCTAAGAAGCTGGAGGAGCTGAACTTTGTTTTGTCTGATTCCAAAGCCCCTTTGCACTGTGTTGCACAATTACTCCTAGTCTGAGAGTGAGCTGGCTCTTAATAGAAGTTGGAGTTTAATCAAAGTTTATTCTTGTTATTGTTGTGTGTATTTAGCATTTTACTTTTCCAATTTCTCAATTCTCTTACTATTACCATATATTACATATGTACAAATATTATATACATGTATACATAGCATTTCTCTTTTTTTAGACTGCGTTAGGGTTTGATGGCTGACAGTTTTCCGATGCTAACATATGTAATAGTTATTTTCTTTCCTATTAAGAAAATTTGTTTTTTCTTTTATCACATGTACGAGAACGTCTCAAAAATGTTGTTATTAAAAATAAAATTGCTGATATTGAAATATAATATTATACTATATATTGACCAACTAATTTTTTGTGTTAAATGTTTATTTAGAGATAATGTTATTCAGAGTTATTTTTTTAATTTGTAAAAATAGAGATTTAACATCTGACACATAAGAATGGTGCTAAATTTTAGCAATTTTGACCGGTAAGGATTTTAATAAAAACTCAGATACCAACTCATGAACCTATAACAGAAAATAATATAGGATGATGAGAAGTTCTTTGTAGATGCCACAATCTGAATTTGACCTCCTGTTTTTCTATTGATCAATTTTATATCCTTCAGTAGGTCATAAAATTTCCCCATCCTCCTTTCTTAATACCAAGCAAGTAGATCTGATTAAATGGCAGTTATTGGCTTAAACAAGTTCTCAATAGGAAGTCAATGTTTTTTATCTTTTGGATTACTTAGCTATGTATGTTTCCTATAAAACACAGCTTCAAACAATTCAGTGTTGACTGCACTTTTTGAGGTAAATATAGCTGATGGAACAAGGAAATCCAAATATACATAAAGGATCAAACACAACCGAAATTAATTTATCATTCCTGTGAAGTCAGAAATCAGTAATGCTAATGACTAGGTTCGTTTCTTCCAGGTGGTGACTCTGGTTTCTCTCATCTGGTGACATTGCCATCTTGAATTTGTCATTGCTGGTATCTCCTGTATCATAAGGGAAAGAGAACATGGAGCAGGATCGTTTGTGTTTTACACTGTCTGATTTTTAAATGGCATACACGACTTCTGCGTCACTAGACACATGACCTGACCTAGATGCAGTGGAAACAGAATGATCGTGCCTGCTTGGGTGGCCACTTTCTGGTTTCACTTCTACACCATGGACAGAGAAACACTGATTTTGGTGGACAGTTATTTCTATCTCAAGCTGTCTCTAGGTCCTGAAATTTAATGGAATCTGGAACCTTGGGCCACTTAGGTTTTGGGGACTATCGTGGTGCATAACCTGGTTTCCTCCTCTCTCTCAAAGGAGAGATGGTCCTCCTTAGCTGTTTTCAAAAGTTTTCTGGCCCACAATTGATATTTAAATTAAAAAGCAGATCAACTCTGGTTGAAGGGGCTTTGGGAAGGGACAGCTCTAGGCAGGTTCTTTTTAAGGTTTTTATTCTCTCACTTCTTTTATTAATAAATCCATATTCAAATGATCACTATAGAAAATCTAGAGCAGAAACTAAAGACTTGCAGCCCAAAGATCTTTTTTTTTTTTTGGTGGGAGGAGGACTGCCCTTTTTAAAATTATACTTTCTTAGCCATTATTCGTAAATAAGTAAATATCACATAAAATTTAGATTTCAGGCTTTTATGGAAAGATTGCAAGACCTGGCCACATTAGTTCCACCTCCTCGAATGGCAAAAATCTACTGGAGCTGCATAACAGCTGCCTTATCAGAACCCGCTTTCATGCTTCTGCCGGCCCCCACTCCTCCTCACTGACCTTGACACTGGCTGACTTAGCGCTTTTATGTTAACTGCCTAGCTTCTGTAAGTCATTTAAATTTACAAAATATGATCCAATGGAAAACTGTGTGACCTCGTTTAAATTTTTATCTTTTTCAGGCATGTAGATAATTATTAAAAACTTATGAGCAAGAATAAATTGAATCTCCAGTTTCAATTGTTCTTCAACTTGTTTTTGATAGAAAGTTCTGCTGCTTAATTCTCCTTTTTGGAAGACATTTATTTATACAATGAATTCTCCACAATAATGATTCCCCACTGGCTGTGTTACTTCCTATAGCCTTTTGGCTTACAGGATTTTAGGTTTCTGCTCTGAATTAATTTAAGTAGTGATTTTTCTCTTACTAGACAAAGGGTCTGCATAGCGACGATATATATGACAAAAGACATAATGGCACACATTTTTTTTTTAATTTGGCAATCTTTTTTCTTAGAGTTGTAGCTAATAATGTCTTTCTGAGGATGTGTAGTGAAACTTTGACATATGTCATGGTTGTCAAAGTCAGCATTAACACAAAATAATAAGTTATTTAATATAGGATTCAACTTTATTATTTTTTCAAGTAAGCTGTCGATCACCAAGTTCTGAAGTGGATTTCTTTAAAGTCTCCCTGTCTCCAGAGGAAAAGGGGGAAAGGCGGTGTGTCCCCGGACAGGATCTATGACTCATTATGTCAATCAAACCCCACTTCAGAAGGGAATAAAGAGATTTGTATCTCAAAGCTGTGCATAACAACTCCTCGGCTTTTCATTTCATATTTATGAGCGGTTTACTTTGAAGTGTTTATCAGCCAATGCGCAGAAACATGGGGGAGCCTTGCCTGAAACCATACTCATGCGTCTAATCTGTGAAATGCTTGCTGAGCAGACTAGCTCATCAGTGCATGCCATGCAAAAATAAATACATAAATAAACTTTTTGTTATTTGAAGTCTTGAAGCCATGTCTTTATATGAACTATAAAAAGGAATAAATGGTGCTGAACATTTTGAAATCGGTATCACACAGGAAACTTGGCTCTGTGAAGTAAAAAAGAAGGGAGGAGCAGATAATTTCTTGCTTGAAATAAAGCGAGGTAGAATGCAGAGAAGTAAAAATACATAAGTATTTGCATATACGTCTCTAAGTTCTTGGGTCTGAGTGACCATATGATGGCAGTGGGTAGTATAAGGTGTTTTTCTTGTTGTTGTTGTTGTTTTGTTTTGTTTTTTATGTTTTATTGAAGATGCAATTCTCAGAATGGTCGGGGAGTTGGCACCGTCAAGATGTCAAAATTACTAAAACCTGTTTTCCATTTTTTTAATCTGTACTTTTAGTTATATAAAGCACATAGAAATAAAAGTCAGGGAAGATGGAAAAGGGGGGCATTCATAGAGTAAAATAAAGTATGCAATCTTGATGAATGAAACAGCTATATTTTTCCCATTTTTAATCTACTTATGTATCTTCGTTTAATTAATTAAGTAACTCAACAAATGTTTATCGAGCACCTGCCACGTTAAAGCCAGCTTTACAGTGGTAAAGATCAGCCGGAGTTACCAAGGAGGATCTGGTGTGCTGGGGAGGCTGATAAGTCAACCAGTCATTGTCAAGGTCACATATCAATTACTCACTTGACCAAGGAGTGCTCAGTTCTCTACTGCTTTATGTTAGATTTCATATGTTTGTGCTTATTTCTTATTTATTTATAGCAAAAAAAAAAAAAAAGGAGAGGTGTTAAAGTCATAAACCTAATTCATTTTGATAATCTACAAATTATTGATTTGAAAAGCTGGGAGAAAATAAAGTCTAGGAGTCTATAAGCCATTTTCTTATAAGAGAGTTACTTTCCTGTTTTGCCCTTTTTCTGCAGATTCTTCATAGAGCCTCCCCCTACCCACCCCACCTTACAGTGTTCTAATTGGGAAAAGTGGCTCTGATGCCTAGTCTCTCATTAGAAATATTATATAATCACAGTCGTTTAAAGCTACAGTCTTGGGACTCAACTAAGAAAGTATGGCATGTGAGAGAGCACATAGGTTTTGGAGCCAAAAACCGATGTATGAATTGAAGCCGTTCCGCATACTCTTTCTGTGGCCTTCGGTGCATTCTTTCTTTCTTTTGAGACTAATGCCTTCTTCCTAGTTTTGTTGTGAGGAGTATATGAGATTCGCATGTAAAGTGTTTGTAACCCAGTCTTGACAAGTACGATACAAACAATAAGTATTAAGCCGTAAATGTTTGTTAAATGAATAAAGTAAAGATCTGACTCATCTGATCCCATCTTTTTTTATTTTCAAAGGAACCTGAGGACTCAGGGAATTAGGGGCTTACCCCAAATTACATATTTGTCGCCCCAAATCCAGTTGTCTAGATTACAAAAAATATATAGTTACCCTGCCCTCTGCATCTGCCTTCCCACCACCGTCTACATAAGTGGAGTGGAAAATAAATTTACCAGGAATAAGATACGATATTGTAATTGTATATTTCTATGTTTATCTTATTAGCCTTTGAGATCTCCAAAAGGAGGGACACAGCTTTTCCATCTCTGTATCCCTGGCTGGTTCTTAGCACCCGTTATTGTCTGTTTGTAGAACCGAATTGAATTAATTAGTTTGAAACATGAACAGTGGGTGCCCCCGGGTCCGCGTTAGCCATATAATGGCAACAATTCTTGGGGAGACTTACGTACAAAGAAGCATAATACCTGCCAGATACACAGCAACATCAAACGGAGCCTTTGTGGGGTGTGTTCCTGATAATGCTGATGGATAGGTTTTCTGAAAGGACTCTTTTGGTTTGCTTATCTGAATGGAGATTGAGCACACCGCACACAAGAGAAAGTGATTTGGAGCCAATTCTAAGAGAGAGGAAATTGAAGCAAGAAATAAGTGTTTGAAATAATAATCTGCTGCTGATCCCTCAACAACCTGAAATGGGAGCACAGGAATTAATGAGGCCCCTAACCCCTTGTGCCATAGACACACAGGACTTCGGCCAGTGCAGCAGCGACTTCCCTGGTGGCCTGTCCACTGGCTACGAGGGAGCAGACAGAACCAATGCCACCTAGGAGAGCAAAGCTGTCTTAATAAGGGAAAGGTTGTCTCTCAGATGAAGGCTCACAACGTGCCAGGTAGTGCGAATGATTTTCATACGGCACCTGGAAAACCCTCAGCAGAGAGAACTGTCTGAATAGAGAACAATTAAGTGTCACATCGGATTTCATTACCCGTCATTCCACAGAAGTAGCAGTTTTGCTGGGGAAAGTTGGCTTTTTAAGAAAGAAGCAATCTACCACGAGTGACCTCTGATTAAAAAAGAACAAAAACAAAAACAAAAAACAAAAAACGCAGAGAGGTGCATCTCACTTCTCGGCTCTGTCAGAGACATGCTTTGTGACTTTAGAAAGCCTTGGACCTTCCCTGGTTCTCTGCCTCTCAGGGGAGGTAATCTTTGCACTTTCCACAGATGATGTTTATTCCTAAGGCAGTTTGCTTTGAAAATCTTCAATAAACATGCTCTCTGAATACCAAATCGGAGAGAGAGATAGTAGACTCACTGGATTTAGGAGTTATCTCAGAAAAATGCGGAAGGGCCAAGCAAATTTTCTGTAATAAGGAAACAGTTGCTCCACTAATTAGGAGAGACAGGGTGACATTAGCACTGGGTGTGCCTTTGCCAAAACACCTAAAAGTACAGACAAGCACTTTTCCTGTGCCTCTGACACAGCCAAGTGGCCAGAGCATTTGATGTTTACATAGGGAAAGATGTCCTTTGTACATTCCAGGACGATAACGCTATTAGAACACAGACCACATTTTCTTAAAAAAATCTTTTGAGCAGGTTGGTGCGTTGATTCCTCATGATTTGGTCTTCCATCCATGTAAGGGTTTCATGGAGGAAGCAGAGCTGCACCATGACTTTGGTGAGCCCCAGGCATTTTTGCCTTTGTTAGCACCTTCCTCCCTAAAAATATTTAAAATTATATCTTACCACTGCATTGGTATAAAGACAAATATATTATTGTTATCGATTAAATTTTTTTCTACAAATTAAAAGGTTTTTTTTTTTTCTGATTTTAAAAGAAATTAAACCATTTTTGTGGGCCCCTTAACAATATTATGGGACCTAGTGACTACGTCTGCTTGCTTACTGGATAATGTGGCCCTGGTCTATTGAAACTGACATGTCTTTAAAAAAAAAAAAGACATCTTTTTGTTGCATTCACTCATGGGTGTAAAAATATGAATCTTTGTGTTTTGAAATACATATTTCTTGTCTCAAAGGTGATGCCTCCATCTGATGAAGAGTAGGAGACTGTGACATAATACTACTTGATTTCCGAGGACTCAGAATTCATAGTTAAAATTTACACTAAAGGAATAATTTGGTCTATATACACATAACCCTCATTGCTCTATTTTTCCTCCTAACGTAAGAGCTATTCTTTTTAAGAACAGTGTTTTTTCCATAAGAATCAAGATAGCCCTAGGTACTGATGGGTTCATTGTTAATGTGTGCATTATAATTGATTTGCTCCCAGAAGTTTTCAAAGTTTATTAAATTTCAAGTTGTCCCTTAATTCTGTTCTGCAGTTGTACTAAACTGTCTAGTCTGCACATTGTCTCACTCTTCTCGATGTCAGCTTCATTCCCTCTACCGTCTCTTGAACTTCTCCATCCTCAATCAGAAGTGACCTCCTAAAGCCACTCCTGCCATCTCCTCTCTCCCAGCCACACACTCTACCTTCCTGCCTGTCACTATACATAAACAATCTCCACTCTTATCCCAGGTGAAACCCCCACTTGTGCGCAAAATGTGTCCTGCTGGTCTACTCAAGAATGTTGCTCCAGGAAGCTTCCCACCTCTTTCTTCTAAATGAACCATCCCTTCATTCCTTCCGACACACACACACAGGCTGTGACTTTCCCAACTTCCCTTCACCCACTTCTTCACTGGCCTCCGCCACATTCATTTACTCCTTATTGCAGCCCATCTCAGAAGAGATATCTATCTTATTGCCACTGGTTCCTGTCCCTTATTTTCTTACAAACACAATCCAATCAGATTATCACACTTACCCCTCCACTTAACTGCTCTTGCCAAAGTCACCTATGATTACCATGTTGCTACAGCATAACAATCAGTTCTTAGTTCTCATCCTAACGACGCGTTGCAATATTTGAAACAGTTAATCACTCCCTCTTTGGTGCACTTGGTTCTCTTCACTTTTATTCTAGCACAGCTTGTGGCTTTCCTCCTACTGTACTAGTTGCTCTTTTTAATACTTCTTTACTGCTTCCTCCTCTTTGCTCGAAACTCTGTAAAACTGATTTAGTGATCAGCCTTTGCTATTCTTTGCTTATCTATCTATAATTATTCCACAATGTTGATCTTGTCTAGTTCCATGGCATTAAATAGCATCCATATGCCAACAGCTCCCAAACCTATATATTTTATATCATACTTATCTCATATATATTCCACTACCTACTCAGCATCTCTATTTGTATGTCTAATACACATTTCGAAGTTAGATATCCAAGACTGACATCTTGAACTTCTACATGCATGTGCATGCACACACGTGCACACACACACATACAAACACACCACTTGTTTTTCTTGTAGGCTTCCTCATCACAACTGATGGAAACTCCTTCCTAGTTTTCAGTTCAGAAACACTAATGTCACTTCTGACTTCTGTGTTTCTACCATACCCTACATGCAGACCATTAGGAAATCCCACTCTGCTCACCACGTCACTGCTTCCATGCAGAATGGTTTTCTGACAGTGTATCTGTCATGTAATGATTCATTCGTAATGGTTGCATTTACTTTAAAAAGCAAATAAGACTATTTTTGTAGAGCAATTTTCGGTTCATGACAAAATTGAGTAGAAGGTATGGAGATTTCCCATAGGATAGGCTCCTCTCCCTCGCACATACACAGCCTCCCCCATCATCAAGATCCCTCACCAGAGATTTAAGCATTTGTTACAACTGATGAACCTACATTGGCATATCATAATTGCCCAAAGTCCATTTGCATTATGGTTCATTTTAGGTGCTGTCCATTCTGTGGGTTTGGACAAATGTATAATGACACCTATCTATCATTATAATATCATACAGAATATTTTCACTGCTCTAAAAATTCTCTGTGCTCTGCCTAGTCATCTCCCCCTGCCTAAACCCTGTTGACCATTGACCCTTTTACTGTCTCCGTAGTTTTGCCTTTTCTAGAATGTCATATAGTTGGAATCATATAGTATATAGCCTTTTCAGGTTGGCTTCTTTCACATAGTCACATTAATTTAAGGTTCCTTCATGTCTTTTCGTGGTTTTATAGTTCATTTCTTTTTAATGGTAAATAATATTCCATTGTCTAAATGAATCACAGTTTATCCATTGGTTACATTTACTTTTGTTTCATAACCTTATTCCTGATTGACTGGAATTTAAAGAGACATGCAAATGAAGGCATTTCTTTGTAGCCTAATTCAAAATATGAACATGAAAATTTTGACTGTCATGACTTAATAGAAAAATTATATCACAAATATTTTAAAGAATGAAATACATTCTGGTCCAAGGTTTCTATTTTTAAATTATCTTAATTTTTAGGAAAAAAGATTTAAATCACAGAGCAGTACAGAGAATAAAGTACACAATACTCATCACTTGTAATTAACATGTGTTAATATTTTGTCAAATTTGTTTCAGATCTTCTCTCTCATCACCAATTGCATTCTTCTGTCTGTACCTCTAGAATTAATTGCTATTAAGAATTTGGTATATACCTTTCCAGTTCAAATTTATCCTATTAGTATATATGTATCTATATACAACATATAACACTCATTATATTTTTCTTATTGTGCTTTTGTAACTTGACATGTGTATTTTGAGATCTATTTATATTAAGACTAAGACCGTTATTTCTGATAATTCTCTACTCATAAAATTGCCCTTTTGTGGCAAAAGGTGGTTAGTATTCAGGGCTTATAGCCCCTCTCCTTGGTTTCTCAAGAGATTTGTTTCCTCCCAAAGTAAGCCATGTACGAACTAAATTACTTAACACATTTAACTTTGGTTGCAGTTTTGAGTGGGTACTGTAACGATCTTGTTTTTTAAAAAAGTCATCAGTTGATGCCTCTAGATATGCCAAAATCCTCGTGAAGCTGTTATCTCCATTGCAGGTGAACACATCCATCACACGCTGAAAGTAATGCTTATAAAGTCCCTTGGTTGATGGCCCTAACCACATTGGGAATGATGTATTTTAGTGGTGAGTTAGTCTCTAGTATTGCTGAAACCGATCAGTTACAGCATCACTCACAATATAAACATAATAGTGCTGATGGTAGAATATTTCAGCTGTAATGACATGAGATTTTTTTACCCCACTGAGCAAGCTTCTGAGTTCTATTCCTGAATTTCTTTTTGACATTGAGTTTATATGACTCAACAACTCTCTGTAAGTCAACAGCTGCCAGATGCTAAATGTAATTAAGGCTTTACATGTATTTGTAACCTAAGACATGTGTTTGGAACACAGGAAACAAGGTAGGAAAGAAAGAAAAGGAAAACTCTTGTCTCAGTTTCCGGTATCCCCTCCCTCTCTAGTGGGTGCTAACAGGCACTAGGAAACTAGGGTCTTGTCATTTTCTATGAGCTCAATGGCTGGATGCATAACACGGTTTTAGACAAATATATAAATCCTGACAGTAGTCACTGATGAAGCTGTCGGTTTCAGAAATGGATTTCCAAACAAGACTACATCATTAATATTACTCCCCAAATATTTTTGGTTACAGTATTAACTCTGATTAGTTACTGAAGCAAAATATCTGCTATACACACATTTACCTGGTGATCGACTGTGATCTAGATGTTTCACTAGTTGTCAGAGGTAGATGAGTTCATTAACTGCTGAGATCTAGAATAATCCTTCAGTGATCGGAAAGTCAAAATGTTTTCCAAACATCAAGTGCCTCTTAGAGATAGAGACCCTCATGAGTGCTGAGAACACAGATGTCACATGCCTTTGTCACAATTTCAGTTGGTGCTGGTAGCTTTTCTACTGACACATCAAATATTCTTTGTATTCTTTGCGTTACTTTGAGAAAGCAGGATGTTACATTACTCAATGGAATAAGCATGGAATATACCTAAATATATGCACCTTTTAACTGGAAAAAGTATTTCATTTATATAGCAGTAGAAAAAAATTGAAAACGGAACCATGCCCATCATTTTGTAGTTTTACACTGACTATTAACATAAGAATAGTAATAATCATAAAAGCTAATAATTATTGACGTCTCACTTTGTTCTGGAATGTTCTAAACGCACACACACACACACACACACACACACACAATGACCATATTTGGCAAGTGCTACTATAATTTTCTCCATTTTACAGGTGAGAAAATTTAGACATAACGATATTAAATAGCGTGATCAAAACAACACAATAATCCCAAGGTAAGAGGAATCTCCAAGCAGCTAAAACAAAACAAATTAAGAACTGAAAATGAGCTAAAGGAAAAAAATCTAAAGAGTGAATTCAAGATCACAGTAGGTCTTCACTGAGAGCAACCACTGCTATCTGAGCTGCAACTGGGAGATTGAACCTCAGGCTTAGAGCAAGAAAGAGGACATGAAACTGAGATCCTGCATTAAGCAGGAAACTCTAAAAGAGATATGTGGTTAATCGTATTACATGGGCTAGACGGAAGCAAATCATATCTTTCAGGAGACAAGCATCCTCAATTTAAGCCTTTGTGATTTTTAAAAATTAAACCAATGTCAGTTAAAATTAAATATAGTTAAGTACATAAGAAAACATGCCTTCATAATTAACAGCAGGCAAATCAACAACCAATTCTCATCTTTAAAGTCCTAAAATATTAGAATTTGTTACATATATACTTTCAACTATGTATAATATGGAAATTAGCAAGTAAGACTAGAATAGAAACACTGAACTGAAATAATTAAAAAGAACTGTTTTATAAATGAAATACGTAATTGTTAAAATTTTAAAAAGTTTACTGTATACAGTAAATATGAGATCAGGTACAATTAAAGAGAGAATCATTCGACTGAAACAAATAAACAAAAAGAAATTAACAAGAGACTACAGAGAGAAAAGATATTAAAAATATAATAGAGACATTTGGAGAGAAGAATGGCACTTAATTAGTAAAAAAAATAAAGAGTGCAGAAGTATTTAAGAGGAGCAAGTGAGAAATTTTTAGAATAAAGAAATCATGAATTAGAAGTCAAAAACAGACATATAAATAAAATATCTCAGCACATTTGGAAATTTGATAAATATGTTCAATAGAAATATGATAATATTTAAACAACAAAGAAAATGCCATGAATCAAAACTTGTGAAATTCAGTAGAAATAGTTCTTAAAGAGCAATAGATAGCCTGACAAGCTTATAATAAAAAAGAAAAATAATAGAACACTAGTGACATAGAGAATAAAATTTTAAAGATATGAAAAAGAATAATTGAATGAATTCAAAGAAAAGAAAAAGAGATCATTTGTATACACAAGGGTAAAAATTAAACTAAAAAACATATACAGATAGAATGAGCAAAATTTTGTTTTTTGATAGACAAAACAATCATTGGTGAAACCAATCCAGTTAAAAGAAAGAAGTCACAAATAAATTATACCAGGAATGAAAATAAAGGCATCTTTCTACAAATCTAGCAGATATTTAAAAGGACTCAAAAATACTTGAATAACTTTGCTGATCCATTCGAAAACATAAATTAAAATGGCATATTCATAGGAAAATGTATTGTTCCAAAACTTTCAAAATCAACTCAAGAAAAAAATAGAAAGTATTAATAATCCTATAACTTAAAAACATAAGCATCATAATAGCTATAATTAGTTGTGTAGTTACTCTGTGGCAGGCAGCATTTTAAGTATTTTTACCTGCCTTATTTAATTTGATGCTCACAATAAGCCTGTGAAGGTAGGTGCTACTTTTTATGTCCATTTTACGAATGAGTAAATGTAGACTCATCAGGAGTAATTAATTCTAAAAATATAGGTCAACGAGTATTTTTAAAACAGACACTGGAACTCTCTCTTTAACCCTAGACTACAGTGACTATTTTATAGGGCTGCTGCTTGAATTAATTGGAAAACTATATAGAAGCATATAAGACAGTGCCTGGCACACTATGAAGTCCTCAGTAGATGTAATCTAATCTAGTAGCCCTTCTCAAACATAGGACAGCTAGACCATTGCAGCAAATTCGCTATTTTCTCTCTCTTTTTTTTTCCCCCCCGGTTAAAAATATTGTTTGGATAGGTAAAGTCTCACATGATCAGATACATACCCTTACAATGCTATTTCACAGGATGAGAGATTGGTACAGTTTTTAGCACTGGAATTGATTTTTAATCTTGTTGGAATTTTTATCAGTAGAAAAGAGTCTCCAGCAAGCTAGATTACTGGACGTTTCATTTCCATTTGTGATTTGGCAGTTGTTCAGCAGAACCTTTTGTTGTGTCTGCTTTGTGGTTTTTCAACTTGGGCTTCATTCAGGTTGGAACGTGAAAATGCCACCATGTCAGAAGAGACTGCCACACTCATCTTTCTCCTTGACGTTACAAAGCTTACAGAGAAACCAAGAATATTGGAATCTCTCGTCTTCACTAGCCATTTTGGTGTTTCTTTAATTTGGAATGTGTTTATTTACATCAGAATGATTCTAGTTACAAATTATAAGAGTTGTGACACATCAGACATTCATATAGAGAGTAAATAATTTAAAGTTTAAAGCATCAAAATATCAACATTTTAGGTTCTGCACATAAAAGAACATTTTTGAAATATAAATATCTGACTTAAATTTTTATGAATAATAATGCATGTACATCTATTCTGTAATTTTACGCCACAGAATTTTTTGTGAACAGTTTTGTCAACTTTTAGGAAAATACCTGAATGTGTAAAATCAGGTGAACTTTAGAAGGGCATTAAGAGAGAGTTTATATGAACAATTTTAGTATACACAAGCATAAAACATTAGCATTCATAAGTAGTTCCTTCAGTGACTTTCAAAATTGTTATTATTGTATATACAAATAAGTAGATTTTAGATTTGTATGAAAATAATGTTTTAGGTAATGGCGGTAATTGTTCTGGACTCATTTTGTGTGGCTCATACATATTTATAATTGCTCAAAATTGAAATAGAAGATATTAATATTGAATATAACAAAACGATTTGGTGATATATTTTGATTAATCAAACAAAAATCAAAGTTATATGTTGTCATTTATAATTGCTACTTTTTTTGGTAACTTTCTATTTTGCAGAAGTTTAAGGCATTAAGTCAAATTACTTCACGTACTGTGATAAAAAGAACTACAGCATTATAGTTTATACCCTTTTCTTAAATACCTGTTTGAAAAATTTGGAGTTGATATTCATTTCTGTCTTTAAAATGTAGACTCTAACATTTGCTCAAGAAAAGTGACCCGTGTTTATTTACAAAGATTCTCTTTTTCTTAGGATAAATGATCCTAGAAAAAGGCCACTTTAAAAAAGGAATCAGTGTTCGGAAAGAACCAAAATTATATGTTAAAACATAAAAATAATTCATTGCAACTTTATTTTGAAAAAAGAATTTATTATCGAGTATATTTTATTTTATGCTTAATACAATTTATCATTTCAGCTATAATTATTCAAAAGGACAAAGAATAACAATTTGTATGGGAGTATAATATACACTTTATAGCAAAATTATGACTGCACAATATTATATCATTTACTTTAGACTTGAGTTTGGCAGCATGGTCAGAGTCATTTTTTGCAAAAAAAAAAATGTATATTTGATGGATTCATTAATTTTCCTAAGGGCCTCTCATTAACCTTTTATTTAAATAATTATCATTTCTCATTCAAGTTGAGATTTTGTTTTTGGTCCTTGGTCTGATGAGTGATTTTTTTTTTTTTTTTTTTTTGTGTCCTGGCCATTTGAAGTATTATTTGAAACTCCAGATCTTATTTAAATCTCCTGTTTTAGCAGCCCTCTTCTGACACCAAGCCAGTGGGAAAAGGGGGACACTGAGGCTTGACCACAGGGTGCAAGTGGAAGTCCCAGCTGGCTCTTCACCTGGATTACCTGATAAGGCGGGGGGATGGGGCAGAGTGGGGAGGGTGCTGTCATGCTGCTGGGCGGAGTTGTGTTTTCAAACTCCCCACTAGGGCTCTGCAGGTACCAACCTAGTTCAGAAAAGGAAAGGCGCCCTCAGAACACTTGCCCATGAGTCTTCCAGCGGTAGCGAAATCAGATATCTTGGGCAGCCTCCTGTGACAGCGGCGAGGTGGGAGTAGGGAGGTGCTTCAGGACCACTGGGTGGGGATGGAAGTCCAGGATGCTCTCATGGCCTCCAGCGACACGTTGTGCAGGAGTCAGACAGGCTTGTTCTCACCGGATGAGGATGAGTTCCTGCTCACCGCTGGGCGTCTTTGATTCCACCCTGATATGTTTGTGGATTTGGGGGCGGGGGCCCCTCATGCAGCGGACTTGACTTTGGACTTATTTTGTCTGCTCCCATTGGCGTTTCCAATTTACTAATTCTCCAGCACTGGGTCTGGGATATATGAGGCGAAAAGAAAATCCAAGGAACTCGCCACCATGTCCCTCCTCAGACTCCAGTAGTTCTGTCTTCTCAACAACTTCTAGGCTCTTTTTATGTGTGGATTTTATTTGTACTGTCAAGGGTTTTTAGCTGTACTTAGTGGGAGGGATAGAAAAAAGTGGAAAATTCCATCTTGGTCTGAAACCAGAAATCTGTCAAATCATCTTCTGAAGAATTCATTATCATGCCAACATCTATGTTTGTTTTCTCTTAATAGCTTAATTCTGATGGATTTTGGTTAGATCTCACATTAGCACCATATTACTTTGTAGTTCCAGCAACTAATTGATGACATAGACACTGATATGGTGGTTGATAGGAAAAGAGATACTAGTAGTGAGTAGAGATGGGAGGGGATTTATTTTATAAGTGATTTTTAGTGACTGTTTTCATGTTTGCTCACCTATGTAAAATTTCTTCTCTTAAATTCAGAGGACTCATCCCGTGAACATTTAACTAATAAAAGTGTTCTATGTTGTATTCCGCCATTACTACAGTTAACTTTTTTCTTCCTGCCCTCATGGTAGAAAATTCGTTCAAATGCTGACATTTTCAGTGCTATTTGTATTCCCTGGTATTACCATGACGTGATAATTCTGACTTAGCGACATATGTGCTTCTCCTAGTTAAAGGTTATTTGAAAGTGTGAGAAGTTGTTAAAAACTTAGAAAATAAAGCCATGATCACAATGCACTGACATATCCTTCCTTTGAATCACATCCCCAAATAAAGTTAGTTGGCCAAAGGACGACTCTTGATACCTGTTGCAAAATTTCTCTCTAAAAAAGTTTTGGAGAGGATCTGGGTTATCCTCAGGTTATGACCAAGAAAAAGACAAAGCAAAAGGGAATTATCAAGAGAGTTATTTTTAAAGATTTCTATTCTGCTATCCTGATCACCTGATAGTTTTCAGACATTAACATCCTCTCCCATCACCTTCAGTTATTCTACAACTCCATGATATAAACATCAATTTTTTATACTCATTCATCTATAAAAACAACTCGCCTTGATAACATTAATATGGGGCCACACTGGGCTATTTATTGGCAATAGGCATTAAAACATACCTGAGATGAAATGAGTTTGACACATTGTCTTCATCTACCTTAATCAGTGATATCAAGGATATCGGAAGCAGATAGAGGGTAAACATCTCTTTTACAATTACTGAAATAGTGTGCTTCTTTTTATTGTTCTGCAAGATAATAAAGAAAGAATGAAATGATGACTACTTTCCACTAGAGACCTTAGCTTGGAGAATTACACAATGACTAGTCTCTTTCTTTCATTCAAAGCTGCCATGGAGCTTAATAAAGACTCAATTATACAAGATGAATTAAAGCAAAATCAGTCTTCTATCAATGAGCAAAGTAAGTGCAAACAATACGTTGGCATACTATTAAAATTCCCCTGTATATTTACATGATGAGCTGTAAGATGAACTACATGAAAAATTTTGTCTGAAGTAAATTCACATAGAAAAATGTTTGGGAAACTGAAAAGGATGTGATGACTTCTCCATGGATTAAATGTCCAGTCCCTCAAAGTCATGAATCTACTGCTAGATGGACGTCCGCTGGGCAAGCTGTGAAAGGGTAAAGGTAGGGCCACCAGATGACCTATTCCCTGGCATTACCATGACATGATAATTCTGACTTAGCAATATATGTGCTTCCTGTCCTTTTCCTATGTAGTATTTATTACTGTATGGATTGTAGTTTGTTTATGTGATTCTTTGATTAATGTCACTTTCCTGATTCAACTATAAATACCATGCACTGTATTTTTATAAGGCTCCCTGTTATACCCCCAATGACCAGCACAACACCAGGAACAATAAATATCCATTGAATGATTTAATAAATGTTAGACCAGTTTTTTCTTTCTACTGTGTATATGGCTCACCTGTTTCATATCTTAAACCAGTGAACTTAGGAAAGGCTTGGTCCAGAATATGTCCCAGGCACTTAGAATGATGTTCCTATTTTTTGGGTCAGTTAAGAACAAAAAGATACCAAACTAGGAATTGTGAGACATGGATGGCATTGAGAAGGAGTGATCCTATTGGAAGAGGAAGAGGAGGTGTTTAAAAGGTAACGTTTCTGAGGAAACAATTCTGTTTTTAGAGGAAAACCTGCCTTTCTAGAAGCCAGTGTGAACTTATTTACTTTTTTTATGCTGAATTCAGTGCAGGACCTCTGATTTTCTTCACAATGTTGTTCGTTTGTGACTTTAGGTCCGTAAGCTCCAAGTCGAAACTTTTGAAATATGCTTCTTTTCTTTTCTAACATTTATGGTTACTTAAAAATTGTATGCAAATTTTAACTGATTTGTGATCATCTCATTTGGTTTAAAAGAAAAATAATGTATTAATTTCTCATCTTTAAATAAATTTGATAACTAACGAAAGGACACTATATTTATTCAATGGCTTCCCATGGCCTGGGCTTACTGCCTATTACTGCTAGTACCCAGACAGAAAGCACATGAGATGCTCTGAAAACTGAGGCTTCCTTTCCTCTCACAGATGTTTTCCTTTCCCAAGGAGGTTTTTGAAGCTAGTTCCAGATAATGAGATGTGGGGAAACCGTCAGGAAAGTTGCCTTAATACATAAACACTCCATTTCAAATGGAATCATATAGCTAAAAATCCCCACATGTGGAATAAAAGCATGTATGTTTAATTTGGCTCGTTTTCATTTATGGTAGGGAAAGGAAGCAATATATTTCATGACTGTCTAGAACAAACATGAGCCCTAAAGACGAGAAGGAAGAATACTAGCATTCAACAACTTTTTTTTTTCATTTACTTAAGAATGTGGAAAGCAACAATAGAGAGAAAAGTATTATAGCATCAAATCTACATATTAACTCAATACCTTTAGTTTGCAGACTACTGAAAGTGCAATACACATTTTAACGTACAATTATGAGACAGGTATCCAAACTGGAACAGAGTATGCTGGGCAGAGAATTTCAGACAGCGTGACAAAGTAGGCCCAGGGAATAAACGGCAGCACTTAGAACTGTGCTGATGGCAGTGAGGACGTCCCTCTTCCCTGCGCAGGGGATAGGAAGTCATCCCGTGCCCACAGGACTGTGTGCTTGGGTTAGCTCCCCAATGAGTAGGCTTCAGTCTGCAGAGACAATTATGTCTAGAACTGGGTTTGATTCCATTGCCACAGCCAGATACAGCTGTGGAAGTTCAGTGCGCAGTGAGAAAAGGAAAGTCAGACCTCAGAATAAAAATACGTGCCTGTTACAAATTGAAGTCACACTAGGTTCATATGCACAGTGATTTGGTGCTTTTTAAAAATAAAAGCCGAGAAATGATATCATGTATGTGGAATATCATAGAGTGCGAAGTTTATCGTGAGCTTGCAGACATGAGTGACAGGGAGCGATTCTCATATAATCATTATACATAGAGTGAGTAATCTCATGGTTCTGATGTTGTTTATACAGTTTTCTTTACTTACAGTAGTGCATTTCTTCACTGCGTCTTGTTATTGTCTGTATGTTGGTTAAAGACAGAAAAACAGCTTTATATGTCAATAAATGGAGTGTACCACATGATTCCATCTAATTTGCATTGAAGCCTTAAAATGTTTTGTTTTTTGTTTTGTTTTTTCGGTTTTTTTTTTTTTTTTTGAGAACCTGAATGGTAAAGCACACAAATAGAGCATTCACTATGCAAAAATGTCGCCAAGTTGGTTTTTGATTGAGACCATTTTACATTGTAGAAAGAGCACAGGCTTGGGTTCTGTGGATTAGAGGTGAATCCTGGACCAGCCACACTCCCAAGTGTGACCTTGGACACATTTTTTAACCTCTTGTTCTCCTAAAACCACACACCCACACGCACTCATATTCACTGTTCATTGGTGAAACCTCGTGTTAGCAAGGTGAAATTGTTTGATATCACTTAAAAACAAAAGGACTAACTCTTCATCCATAGGATACTGATTTAATTAAATATATAACTCATTTAAAAAAACAGTTTGGTATATAGACACACAGTTATCCTGAGAAGACACACAGTTATCCTGAGAAGAATTTAAGAGATTGATGCCAAGATTTTACAAATGGGAACAGTGAGGCTCAAAGAGTAAAAGACTTGCACAGTGAGACCAGTGGAAAGTTAGGACTGGTACCAGGTCTCCTGGCCACCACTCACATTTATTGGAGGATTAAGGTTCTTTGGCATGAAGACACACTGCTCAAGATCAGATCCAGGTTTTGCTACAATCTAGATGTGTGACCTTGGGTAAGTCACTTAAATTCTCTGTTCCTCTGTCACCTTATTTATAGAATGATTGCGATAGTATTATCTTCTTTCTAAAATTGTTATAAAATTTAAAATAAAAGTTGTAAAATAAAAAAATACCTGGAGCAAAGTAAGTGCTCAGTATATGTTAGGTATTATTCTAAATTCAGCGTTTTTTGTTTTTTTGCTTTTTAGCTACATGGTGCCACCTGGACAACAGTAAATGCTTAAAATTTTTAAAAATAAAACCTGAGCATTTTGTCCTAGGATGAAAATTAATCTTAGACGCTTACTTTTTTGTTCTCAAATTTACCCCGATATCCTAAATACTCTTGTGCAAGACCTCGTCCTATATATACCGTGGCAAATCTTGCCAATTTTTTTTTTTTTTTTTGATGGGAAAAGTGTCTGTTTGCTTTCTGGAAGAATGAAATTTAGCTATAGAAAGCATGTCACAGCTTTTAATCAGTCCCTCTTGCTGTCACCCTAGGAACTAACTTCACGCTTGCTGAGCTGGGAATCTGCGAGCCCTCCCCACACCGCAGCGGCTACTGCTCCGACATGGGCATCCTTCACCAGGGCTACTCTCTGAGCACAGGGTCCGACGCTGACTCGGATACAGAGGGAGGGGTGTCTCCAGAACACGCCATCAGACTCTGGGGGAGAGGGATAAAATCCAGGCGCAGCTCCGGCCTGTCCAGCCGTGAGAACTCGGCCCTTACCTTGACCGATTCTGACAACGACAATAAGTCAGATGATGAGAACGGTAGGCCTGCTTCTTAAATACCTTTGAATGTTCTGGGTACTGCGCAGTGTTGGGCTTGGGACGTTTTATTTTATTTTATTTTATTTTTAATAAAGAGGCATCTAAAACCATTCATTTTTCTTTTAAATTGACTTCGTCTACTCAGTCTGAGCTGGGGGAAAATAAACCAGCCAACCTCAAGTGCTTAAGAAATGAGAAGAGAATTTTAAAATCTCTTTTTGATGATAACACAGTAGCCAGGTATAGTCAGTGGGTCTTATTAGCAAGTAAATTACATTGCAAAAGTGGAAACTTGATAAACTATGACCTATACCTAGAAAATGTCCTCTCTCCACAAGTTTCTAGGTCTTTGTATTGATTTCCCCTTCCCAGTTAATGGCAACCTGGGTTATTTTTTTTCATGAAGATCTCTTAAGAATGCTACCTTATCTTAGACTTTCATTTCCAGGCGGCAATGCCTCATATCCGTATTGAAGATCAAACTTGGAGCAGATACTCTGGAGTTTAATAATGACAAATAGGAAGAGACTTGTCTTCAAAAAAGTGTTCTCTTATATGTTTACTTTTCTCCTTGGTACCTGTGTAGGTTAATGGCTCCCCACATCTTCTATCACAAATCACTATTGCTTATCCATCAGCTTTGTAGATAGGTTTTAATGAAACTTTGAAAATTAAATGCTTCCGATCATTAAGCAGTAAATATAGGGAAGCCTAAGAAAGTCATTAAAGAGATAAGGTGCTTATTTGTGGATTTCTGAGAGACTCAGAACTGTGTTTAGTCAAAAACGTTTTTAAAAGACAAATTGCATTAGCTACAGTTGATTTATGAAGAAAACATCAAATGCTATGTGGGTTGTTATGAATATATTGTGTGTTTGCTAAAAAGAATTACCATTAAAATGTTTACAAATAGATCAGTTAAAGATGTTTATATAAATATTATAAACTCCTACTAGAGCAGCTTTAAGTATTTTCTTGCATTTAAAAAAAGAAAAAGAAATTTGCAGGCATACAGCTTGTTGTGAATGCAAAAGCATAGCTAAATATTAAATCTCAAAACTGTTGAAAATACATCATTTCCTAGGTAAGTTGCATAAATTTAAAAAGATGTCACTTTGTTGCATTTAAAGTTATGTTTAATTCTGAAATAATTTATTCTACAGTGGGGACAAGGGTATGCGTCTTATGCCTTCGTTCGTGTAGCTAATCAAGGTGTGCTCTCAAGGAAAAATCTGCACTTGACTCCTTTTGAATTTTAACAGAATTCTGACACTTGGCACATACAACACTCTATGATGCTTAGTTGATAGGAAATTACTTTCAGAAGTTTTCTTAAAGGCATACATTGAATTCATTTACCGATGTACTTTTTTTAACTTCATTGTGTGTCAGATAGGATCATACATGGAGGCAGTTTGATGGCCTAATAAATAAAATCACTTACACTCCAAGAACTTAAGGAACATTTTAAACAAGGTGTGTCAGGAGATCTTCCACATTTGGTATTCTCATTGGTCTCATGGGAACCATCTACACAGAATTATTTATATGTATTTATAGAGTCTGCACCCTGTCTTTTTAAAACTATATCCATCTTTAAAAACTCAACTAATAAGGGGAGGTTTCCAGTGAAGCAAAGGGAGCAAAAATACTTGCCTTAAATTTACCTAGAACTATTATGGATGGTAGAACTTTATAATTCATGGTGTATTTGGTAGACCAGTAGTCGTCTCCTTTTTCCAACATTATTTGAAACATCACATTTGAGCAATTTTCACCTTGAAGGAGCCTATATAAATACCTACGTACTGATAAGAAATACAACCTTAGATACAGCATCTCATTTTTTTTTTCTATAATGCTAGTTATAATGTAGTCAGAATCGCATGACGAAAAATAGAAGCACTAAACAACTCTTTCATGCCCGCATCTGGCAGAGCACAAAGGAGATACCGAAGCCAGAGTCCAAGGTTTGGTGATAGATGGTTATTTTAAAATGTACATTTAGAATGTGTTTCCTTTTCTCTTCTTAAGATTCTTCAGTAGTTCCCATATTCAAAAGAGGTACATAATGCACGTTCTGTTGTCATTTGGAGCCAGAAATAAAAATGAGAAATTTTACACGTCACATCATAAACTTTTAAGAAAATAAAAAGTGAGGAACGAGCTATTCTGCAGGCCGAGGTGTTAACTTCAGTCGACTTCTTGCTCTTTCCTTTTGACAAAGTCTGTTTAGCTCACAGAGAAATCAATGTGTTTTCACATCACTGATTCTATGAAGTTGGGGGATGTATTATCATATAGATTGACAGTTGCCCCACTGGTTTCACACCACGGCATGGACACTTGCGAAGCCATCATTAATTTCCTCACACTCGTACCCCGCAATGGCTTCCTCCATAATAAACACTCTGTCCTTCAGAACTAGATCAATAACCTTTTAGGTATGCCTCTCTTGAACAGGAAGTAACAAGAATCTATGCTTTGAAAAAAGAAGCACTCCGATTTCATTTTAGATTTTAAGGATACGTGCTCATACAATGAATCTTTTCTTTGGATCCCATACCTTTTTAAATTTCATTTTTATGGTAGGATCTTGGGGGTACATAGAGTTTCACAGTGCTTATTTAAAATTTTCTCTATTGTGTTTTGCTAAATATAGGTAGAAAGTGAAAACATCTCAAAACCACCTTCTCTCTCTATAGTATGGAATATGTATCCAACCTTCAAACGAACGTAATAAAACTCCCAACTGCCAACAGTTCTTCTTGCATGCTGCTGTGACAAAGACGACCTACTAGAAACTTGTAGGTCCTGTTAAGCTGAACACAGAGGAATTTTTCTTTTTTTTCAGCATGGACATTTTAGAATTATCACCACTTACAGCTCTGAGTCCTTCACTCACTGTATGACCATCACGTTAACATTGTGCTGGCTCGGGTGGCTTTAAACAGACAAAACCCTCGGGTTCTGGTTATTTTATCTGGTTTTTAACTCTGTCTTTGAGTTAACAATGGCTTAGTTAGAAATGGCAATGAGAGCTGACAACAGCCGGGCTGTTTTTACCACTATGAAATTTGACTGCATCTACAGAAAGGGCTTTTCCAGTGACTTCAAATTAAAATCATTCCTTTTTTTGAGTAATAAATGTCCCACTTAAAATATATCCTCTCCGAGGCCCTTGGTATCACCCGAGTTAGAAGAAAATGGGGCAGTCACTAATACACAAGAATAACTAATTGCCTTCTTAAAAATGCAGAATAGCACACACTGTAAAAAAAATCTGGTCTATGTACTCTTGAGTCCCTTAGGCAGTTTCTTCACCTTGGGGACTTTAAAATATCCTTGAGTTTTTCTTTTCCCCACAGCATAACTCTAGTTTCAGTTATTTTATTGGAAATGCAGAAAGAAAAAGGAAAAAGACAAAGAAAATGAGCTTGGCTCTGGGATAGGAAGCCAAAAATTACAGAAAACTAAATCTGGCCTTGGTTAAAGCTTTAAAAAAAATTATCCTATCCTTCCCCTCTCCGATTCCACCCAAAGTAAATAAGGACAATGTTCATTTTCATCTGTTGTCAATTGGGAAATTTATAATTCTCATAATGTACTTTGAGGTTGAAAATATAAATGTTGGGTTAATTCCATTGCATTTCACAAAATGCATTTATAAAACAGGCCGGCTCTCGGCACATAATGGATTTGTGTAAAGTGTATTTGTGGAACACAGATTCTATTAGATTGTGAGTCCTCTTGGCAGAGGTCTGCAGTGTTCGTGTCTCCTCGGAAGGGCTTGAGCACACCCGCGTACTCGCTGCATGTTAATTGAGACATGAGGCATGAACTCTGAGGGGAGGGAGCATCTTCCTTAGAACCAGGGACAGTGTCTGCAGGTTGTTAACTGCCAACCACATCGCGTTCATTTGTCATATGAGGTAAGTTTTTTCCTTTCTCTTCCAAAAGCGCCACCTCAGAAAATTTCACAACAGAGTGCCCTGTAAGTAAACACATCCAAGACCTTCTGCGGGTTTCTTTCTCCGCCCCACGCTGTTACTCTTACACACTCTTAAACTTATTTTGTGTCTCATAATCCCCTGTACGCTTTTCTTCTCCCCCGCCCTACATTTAAAAGTTACAGAAAATGCCTAGAATGATGTAAAACTTACTGTAGATGCACCAGATAATTATATCCCAGGGCTCATAATTTTGCTCTTAAAGTCAGAGTAAGAATAATAAGAGAGTTGGCTACAAAAATCATATAGTAATATTTGACTGTACTTTTGATATTGACACGGGGATGATTTTTTTCTCCAAATTCTATGGAAAAACTTCCACATAACCTAAAGAAAATGTCTCGATTCCTTAAAAAACATGAAAGGAAACAAAACAAACTTCAAATCCATGTTGGTGACAATGATTTCAAACTGTGTTTTTAAGCTTTATTTTTTTATACATGCAAATTTGAAAGAGCAACATTTATAAAGAAGAATGTAAATTGAGTATGGATTGAAAAAAAAGACATGAGAACAAAATGTCACAGGTTCTCAGTCTTGTCTGTTCCGAAATTAAAAGATGATTTGATTTTAATAACTCTGACTGAATTCTCTAAAACTGCAGATATTAGAAGCTGTGGAGGCACCTGATTTTACAAGAAGTTTATTATCCCTTTTTGTAAAATTATTAGTAGGTGTCCTAAATATATCATTATCACAATGCTAAAATACAGTTGTTAATATAGAACAGACAAAATTTAGAAATATCACATTGTCAAATAGCTTAATACATAAGCAAGGAAAAGGTTGATGTTTTACAAACAAACCTGTATGAGACTTCAGTGATTTAGGTTTTTGGCAAATTAAGCAATACTTACATTAAAGTAGAACAGAATACTAGAAGGACTGTCAAAGTATGTGCCCGATTCCAGTGCTACGCGTTCCAGATTATAAACTTTAGTGTCACGGTTCTCAGTTATTTATATATTTCTTCCTTTCCTTTGGTGATTTCTTTCATGTTTGTCAGTGCTCCCAGGGGCTATCAAGCAATGGCCCCATTCAATAAATACAATAAATAAAATGAAGCACTAAGCCTTCCTTTTGGCAGGGCCAGCCTGATTATTACATATGTAATCTCCAGGCCTTTGGGGAGACATTGGGCTTGGTGGATAATCATTTGGTTTTAAGCTGCTGAGTTCCTGATATCTGTACTTTCACTTCAGTTAAGTAGCAAAGACGGTAAATGAGTGAGAGGCAAAATGTTTTTGTCAGTCACGACTGGAAGCCTCTTCACTCAGAAAACTCTTTAACTTTTTTGCTTACCGTCCAGCCACTTTTTAGTTTAGTTGTTGTTTGTCAAGGATCAAATTAAATTTCCATTTGGGGGAGAGATGTAATCAATTATTAAGGCCATAAATAAAATGAGTTAAAGCTAAGGAAGTTGACAGTATAAATTTTCTACAGACAGCTGAATCAGGATGAATTTGAGCAGAAAATAACAGCAAATTCAAAAGGGATTGAAAAGAGCATATGAGAAGCAATGAGACATTTCACTGTCCCGTTCTGAAATTGAGATGCCATTGAGTGCAAAGAGGAAAGTTGAAGTGATAGATTTGTAAATAGGATAGAAATTGTGAATGTGTAGGTGTTATGCATACATGCTTATCCATAAGGGCAAAACCATTACTTGTGATTTAATGCTGAATATTATTTAGTACCAGCTGAAACCACTGCCTAGAAAATTGTCCTTCGTGGTTTCCCTGAACTCAGTTTGAGGAATATTAGAGTCAAAGGTGGACGTAGGAGATCGATGGAATAGTCAGTAAAAATGGGGGTCGCGAGCTATCGTTTATGAGTTGTTCACTTGGTCAATGAAGTGTCTACAAAATTAGACATAAACCAACATTTTAAAAGTGGGAGATTTCATATTAGAAATATGTACTTTTGGCTTCTCTTGAAATATTAAAGACCCGGTAATACTTGTTCCTCCAGGGACCGATTGGGTTAGAAATAATACCTGTAATGTTTCTATTTGGGCCCATGTCATCTGAGTCACCTGAGCTTCCATTACGTGGCTCCTCTTATTTTTAAGGTCTGCCATAGCCTTTGTGGGCACTTGAGTTATCAACCTTGACCTACATCCAAACTTTAGGAAAATCAAGAGATACTAAAATTGATAAAAATAGCTGAAAACCAGCAATTTTAGTTTAAGTTAACATGTGTTTAGAGTAGTTGTTACATCTTTTTATAAGTTTGACTCATCTGTAAAATGAGCTTAATTTTTCTAGAACAAATTTAAAATAGTTTTAAGGATAAACTAAACTAAAATAAAATGAAATCACGGAAAAATAAGTTTAATTTGGAATTTAGTAAAGTAATTATGTATGTTAGAGGAAATTGTAAAGGGGTGATATGCCATGACCATCTTCTAAAGCAGGTGCCCTGAAGTACTGAAAAATTAGTCAGGATCTTTGATTTTAACACATATTTAAAGCAATTTTAATGTGAAGGCATCTAGGTGGACTTTTAGGAAATAAATTTTCAAAACTTTAGCTACTTGAGCAGATCGAGGACTTTGGGGGAGAAAGCCATTTAAAGATGAGAACAATGACTTTGTGCTAATTTTTGTCCAGTTTCGGTCAGGCAAGTGGTTTACGGAGTCTGTTGCATTGAAGTGGAAGACAGTAGAGCAAAGGCTAGAAGAGGAAAATGCAGTGAAATTCAAAGACTCTAGCACCCCAAGAGAGAAAGATCTGGAGTCGCGCCGGGGAAAATGCTGAGCTGGGAACAAGTGAGAGCCAGAAACGGTGCTCCACAAACTGAGACGTGCACCTCTACAAGTGGATAAGGAGGATACCCAAGCATTATTCAGGGAAGGCGCTCATTCACAGTGCAATACACACCCAGTTCTCTTCGCATCCTAAGGATATTCATGAAGGAGAAATGATAATTGAAATACAAGCATGTTTACTAATGGAAGGAACTGAAATATTTGAGTTGGTGTTCTTTGGAACTTCCATTCATGGAGGTTTATACTGGCCCAAAGGGAATTAAAAAGATCAACACGACAGCAATATTTCTGCTTTCGTTAAACATAAAAGGGATGGGGGGAGGGCATGGATTTACATGGAGAGAGCTAGGCACAAGAAGAGGTTTGAAAAGTATTTCTTTATAATGTATTTAATGCAAGAAATACACTATTATACAATTCCTGGCTGAAAAGGATCTTTGAAATAAATTTAAAAAAGAAAATTGGCATTTGAAAGCAAATGCATATCGCTTAGGTGTGCATATTTTAATACGTATATATAATGCCGATAAAACTATGTTGTTTTATTTAGCATTGGCGAAAAGTAGTTAAGTCATCTCAGATGAGGAGATACTTTAATTTGGAGGGTGCTTATTTTATTTCTGAAAAGATTTAAGAAGCGGCTGCTTGATGCTCAGCATTATAGAAAGCCTTTCTGTGTGTCTCTCTGTATGTGGATCTGCGCTGTATGTGTATTGGAGGAGGGGGCATTTGGAAGGAGGGATGTCATTGAGAGGGATAGATATCAAGAAGTAGAAATTAATCAAGTTCAAGGCAGATGGTAACATAAAGCCATATATGAAAATGCCAAAATGAGGACTGTACACATGACGCAGTGCACAGTTTTAGGGGGAGGAGAGGAGAGGTGCCTGTGCTGAACTTGTCTTCACTTGAACTCCGTTAGTCATTTTTAAAGCCTCACACCACTGCTCCAGTTATGCTGTTCCACCCATGTAAATCAGAATACACGTAAAAAGGCCACTGTCTCTCAATTCTCTCATGAGAACTCTTGCTTCTGGGAAGCCCTGAACCAGTTTGAGTCATCAAAAAAGTAATATTTGATTTGATTGGGGGGCTGATTTCTTAAAATATAAAATATATTCTTCTATGTCCTCCCTTCCCAACATTGATCTCATCCCCTAGAATTGTATCTGCCCCTGTAACACCCTGCATCCACGAGGACTGATCACCCCATTTGTGAAGTCGTCTATCATTTCATTTTACTTTTTTGTGAAGATTAGTGGGGTCATGTTTCAAAAATATGACTTTAACATCACAATTTACTGGGACGAAGAAAAAAAGTGAAAACTTCTGTTTAAATTTACTTTTCTTCTCTTTATATTTTTAAAATTTCTATTCTTGAGTATGTTTTATAGTGCATGTAATATATTAGTTATCTGTATACATACATGTAATAGATTACATAAATGCAGAAATGTGTAGATTGGAGGTCTGTCCAAGAGTTTTATATTTATATACGTATATAACAAAATGTTAAGTGACCATTGTTTTAGACATTTTTTTTCTCAGCAGACAAAAGAAGTCTAAGCAACCAGGCTCTTCTCATAATATTTAGATAATCTTGTGGCAGCCTATTAAGTTGTCTTTCCTGTTGCTCATAGCTATCTGTACCGATCATCCCTTCGTATTTTTATAAATAATTCCTATTTTCTTCTCTCGATTCCATGTGTCAACTTTCACTTCTTATATGGATAGATGAAAATATTTACTTCATTGTTTATTGAAGAAAGCAAGTACCCCTATACATGTACAGAGAATGTCCTGTCTATTCTCAAAAGAGAAATAAGGAAATAAGCGTTGTATACGTCAGCAGACTGGAATAGTAAGAGCAGCTCTGAGGAGACAGAGTTTCAATTAGGTTGTAAATGAGGCTTAGGGTTTATATAGTGGGAATAAGATCTGATAGATATTTCAAATGAGGGAAAACCAATGTGTATGGTGGTTGAAGAATGAGGAGGTGATGCAAAGATTATAATGATTATTCAGGAACATTCTCTTCCAAAACAAAATCCACCTCTAATCAGACTAATAGGAACATAGTGATTTCACTAGACAGCAGCAGATACAAAACAATAAGAGGCTTAGGAACCTGATGACTTAGAGCCTTGCTTTTCATGCTAAGAAATTATGGTCTGACCAAGAAGAATTGGAGAAGTACTAAGTCTATTTTAGAAGAAACTGTTATACTTTAGGAAACTTCCGATTAAAGCACACAGACACACACACACAGACACACACGGACACACACACGGGCACACACATGTGCACACACATTTGCACAGAGGGAGAAGCCATAATCCAGGTGGGAGGACCCAAGAAAACTCGAGACTACGAAGAGCTGTGCTCCCTGACTTTTCAGTAGGAGAAATTAACCACTGACTAGCGTATCAACATTGACTACTTGTAATTAAGATATTAAAATTTGAAAAGCATCTAATTTGAAGCTCATTGAGTACAGGGAATGTTCCTTACAGAGTAATCTATTATTACACTTACCATACAGTGTTAGAATAAATGGACTCAAGAGTTTATACTAATCACATGATTAAATAATGAAATAGCATCAAATACTGCTATGTACAGGAAAACAGGTCATAACATTATTTTTAAAGGAGCAGCTAGTGTGTCATAGGTGAACATTGCCTAGACTTACTTCACATTGATTAACTAACTGTTTCTTGAAGATTTTTCCTGTTTCTACATCCTTCTCGCCCTTTTGGTGTCATATTCTCAAGCAATTTGTTTAAGTTCTGTAAAGATCGTTCTCTCTTCTCATTCCTAATCTTTTCTATTTTTATCCCTCTTTTTTTAAAATCTGACTTGAAAGAGATATATTTACTTCATTTCAATTCTTCTATTTGTCTTTATTTTTTACTTTATTTTTTTCAATCTTACTATGTTCCTCTTTTACAATGCTCTCATTTTAACTTTTTGAGTATATATTTTTTCCTAACACTTGAAAGTGTACATTAAGTTTTTTCAGCATTTATTTAGTAAGTAAATATATTCACCAGGTTCCATAGGATTTGATACAAAGTGGTATCTTTTTTGCTTTTCTAAATAGTCTTAGTCATCTGGACTCTCAAAATAAAACAGAATCCTTATGCTACCAATTTTCACTTTAGTATTAATAATTGCTAAAAAAAAAAAAAAGGCTGTTTTTTAATTGTTAATTCTTTATGATGTCCAAAGTAAGATATATAATATATAACATTAACACATGTTAATATATAATATATGTATATGTAAATATGCATATGTGTAAGCTATATAACATAAGTATAAAAGTATATCTAAAACATATGAAAATATGCAAGGGTGTGTATGATACACACACACACACACACACACACACACACACAGAGTAAAAGCTTGAAGAAGAATAGAAATCACCTGTAAACTTGACAACAGAAATAACCATGGTTAATATTTTGGTGCATGTTTTTTTTCAGTCTGTGTGCTTATGTATGTATGTGTGTGTGCAATATAAATATTTTTACAGAAGTTGACATCATGGTTTACAAGCCCTATGTAGCTATATTTTTTTTCAGAAAATATAAACATTTCCCCATGGCATTAAATGTTTTCTGCAATAGTTAAGGAGTTCATAATATTTCTTTAGCATAAGACAGTCCCTTGATTTCCTTTCATTGGACATTTAACTTATTTTTACTTCTGAAGCATTAAAGAACAGTGTGGTGAATCAACTCTTTATAGCTAAATTTCTGTGCACGTTCCTATTTTTTTTAATGATAAATTTCAAGAAGATTGAAGACATACATTGTTATGCAGAATTGTAATTCTCTTCAACCAATTTTCTATAGGAAAATTTACACTTGCACCAGCACTGTGTGAGAGAGACTGGCACACACATTCGTGCTCAGGAGTCACTGAAAAATATTTCAATATTTTTTTTATTTATCGATGAAGATATTTTTATTCTGGTTTTTATTTATGAATAAGAGTGAAGCTGAGCAGCTTCCCATGTGTTTATTGTCTATTTGTATTTATTATTTTGTTATTTTTATGTCTTCTTTAGATAAGAAGATAGAATTATTCTTCTCATTTTTGAGTTTATAGTAACTTTTTACAATGCCTACATGATCCCAGAGTAAATCCCGTTGTGTTTTATTTATACAAATGGCTCGAAATGTTCATTTACAGGTGTGAAAATCACTTGTCCACATTCTCAAAATCATGAGAATATTTTCTGTAAGAGAGAACACCATATATATATGAAATGAGAGAGGGAGGGAGAGAGAAACAAAGAAAAAAACAGTATGGACCTGGAGATCTCAGAAATTCATTTAATCCATCAGGCTCAAAAACTGGAAAATGGTTTAAAATGGTTGCATTAACCAAAACCTAAAGCTCGCTTTGAGTTGGGTAGGGAATTTTTTATATAGTAAATATTTCAGCTGTTGTTCAGAATGCAGGACTTTATTTCAGATTAATTTATAACAAACCAAGGATAGAATTGTATTCCACATGATGAAAGGAAATTCACATCTGCTAAGACAATCTGCGAAGCACCTTGAGGAGAGAGAATCAAGTAAATGATGTATTAAATATTCTTAAAACTTCCTCTATCTGCGGTGCCTTTGATTCAATGAGGATAGTAATCATAAACACAGTGGTATCCCAGCTATTGGTATTTTTACAAAATAAGTAGTGCTGCATGTAAGATAAATATCTCAGTACATAAAGAAATGCTCTGAAAATAATCACGTGGAAGCAATTACTATTATAATAAGCATGTGCTTCTGCTAATAGTGTTGCTTAATAATTGATGTTATAGAAAAAAAAACGAGTAGAAAAAGTTCTATATATTCTGGGGCATTCTCTTGTACATTCAGAACCGAAAAGACCCTAGTGAAATGCAGAACAATTAAGAGAATACAGGCCGTCTTCCACTTCCGCTGATATACACTTATGGCTTCGCACAACAAGGCACAATGGGGAGGCAGGAAGTACGCAAATCAGCTTAATCTGTCCCTCTGTGGTGTTTCAGGCCCTCCACAATATAGTCCAATTTTATGTTTTTAGCCCTTGCTCCCACTTCTCCTCTAAATGTATTTTCAGCTCCAATCCAACTGGGCTACTTACTTTTTCCAGAGCATATTCTTTTCTCCTCTGTGTCTTTGTTTAGCCTATACCCCTTGCTTTCATTGTTAGCCCCACACCCACCCGTCCATCACATTCCCATCTCGTGTTAAAGAATTCTTGAAGATGCCTGGATGTCCATTCCGATCTCTCTACCTGTGAACTCCCATTCCTTGGAATTCCTTAGCATTTTATTTAGCATCGATTTCTTTGGGAACTTAGGGGAAATGCTGTAGCCATCACCAAGGTAGAAAAGTAAGTGATTTGAGATGTATTTTGAAAATAGAATATACGGAACTTGGTAACGGTTTGAAGGTAGGAGCTGATGAAAAAAAAAGCAACCAAGGATTTTCAATTTCAGCAATTGAATGAATTCCTAAGTACTAAGATGGGGAGGACTTAGAAAGGATAGGGCTTGGGTTTAGAGGCTGACCAAGATTTCAAGTTTGTACAGTGTTAAGTAGCCGGAGACATCCAAGTAGAAAGAGAACATAGATAGTTGCATAATTATTGAGAATGGAACCTCAAGGAGAGATCTGAACTGGAGGCATCAATTTGAGAATCAACAGCTTAACAGTGATCTATAATATATGCCCACAGAAATAAATGAACTCACACAAGCAGAAAAATAAGGAATAGTGGAGGGCCAGCAGCAAACTATGAATACTCTTTAAATGTTGGGTAGAGGAGAGGGAACACTCAAAAGAGACTGAAAACATATTTTTGGCTTGAACATAATAGTTCTGTATTTATTTTATGTGATTTTCATTAGGGCTCCTAATGACTTCTAGTTCTGGTATGGTTGCATAATCTCTCAATTCAAAAATGTTCTGTTTATTTTCTCTTTGTGTCTCTGCTGCCTCAATTAAAGGGAGCAAAACTGAATGAGCTTTTACAGAGGAAAGAGAGAAAGAAATTAATTTATAAATGGATAGTGGCCCCAAAACATAAATAAATCAGATCGGCTTTCTCATATGACTGGTAAATTGATCTCTAGGGCAATTTCAAAATGTATTGACGAGTGGCAACACCATTTAACTATAAACTTTTGCTGCATTCAAAATATTTATTGAGTACCTACTATGTATTATGCTTAGGATATATCTGTGAACAAACTAGAAAAGATCCCTACCCTCTTATGACTTAGATTGTACTTGGAAAAAGAGAAAGTGAAAAATGAACACGTAGAAAAGAAAGAACGAAAGAGAGCGGGAGGGAAGGAAAGAGAGAAAGAAAAGAATGAAAAAGAAAGGAAGGAAGGGAGCAAAGGAAGGAAGAAAGGGGTTGGGAGAAAGAAAGAAGGACAAAAAAAAACTCAGAAAGTGATCAATGCTATGAAAAAAAAGCAGAGAGCGAAGGTAGTTGAGAGTATGTGATTGTAGCTTTGCAGTTTTAAATGGGATGAGGATGACAGTGGAAGCTTAACTGAAAAGCTGACATTTTAACAGACAAAAACTTAAGGAAAGCAAGGAAATTAGTTGTGAAATAAAACTGACAAGCGTATTTCTGGGGGTCTGATGTCCCAGGCAGATGGAAGAGCTAGTGCAGAGACTTTAGGAATATTCCTGGTGGATTTGAGGAAGTCGATGTGATTGTAGCAGAAGACAAGTTGAGAATAATAGGACAGGAGGTCAAAGAGGTAGAAGTGGAACCAGATCATGTAGGACATTATAGAGAATTTAAAATTATAGTCTTCGTTCTGAGAGAAATGGATATCAATGCAGGTATTTTAAGAGTGAAACGGTCTGAATTCCCATTTAAAAATATCACTCTGGCTATTGTGTTTAGAATAAAGTACAAGAAGCCATGGTGGGAGACCAGTTAGGAGGCTATCGTAGTAACCAAGACAAGAAGTGACAGTGTCTAGGACCAGTAGAGGTGGTGATAAACGTCTGACAATATATTTTGAAGGTAGAAGTAGTAATATTTCAAGATGTATTGGCTGAGAAGCATATGGAAAAGAAACACCAAAGATGACTTCCAAGTCCTTTGCCTATTTTTTAATGGGGTTATCTATGGTTTTGTCTATTAAGTTATAGGAGTCCTTTTTATATTTTGGACATTAACCCTTATCAGATATATAATTTTCAAATATTCTCTCCCATTCCATTGGTTGCCTTTTCATTATGTTGATAGTTCCTTTGCTGGACAGAAATTTTTTAAGCTGGAGAGAGAACAAACCAATGAGCTAGGGGCATGGGGAATGACAAGAAGATAATTTCATGCCTTCTAAAGGAAAACTCTGTGTGTGTGTGTGTGTGTGTGTGTGTTTGTGTATGTGTGTGTATGTTTTCAGTATAATAGGGCACATGGCAGTATTCCTGCTGAAATACTAGGTTAAGAAAGAGGGATGACTGTACATTGAAGATACAGGAATGACAGTTTGATCTTATATACCTTTATTTGCTTTTCTGAAATATGTATACAAAAAAGTAGACTCAAAACACAACTCAGGGTCATTTTCTCAAGGATCCATCAAGTGGTCTTAGTGCTTTAAAAATATTAAAAGTTTCTATCACTGTCACTCCTAGGAAAACCATGTCTATATTCATAGGTTCTTTCAACTTCTAATTTGTTCCTGTAAAAATAAAAAACAGGTATAAAGAAAATACAAGAATGATGTACACTCTGTGCGCTATGATGGTGCAGCATATTATTGGAGGAGGTTGGAGGTTTAGGAGAAACCTCCAACCTCCTCCAATAATATGCTGCACCATCAGGTCTAGAGACCTAAATTCTTTCCCCAGCTCTGCCACAAATAGCTGCATGGCTGAGGAAGACAGACCTAATCTTTCACTAGATGCCAATATCATTATTTGTGATGGGAACTCATTGGAGAAAGAATAGCATATCTATCAAGTGCAGGGATCTTAGAGTCAAAGAGAAATGGGTTTGAGCCCTAGCTCTGTCCACTATCGTCCCTTCGGGTTACTACTAAGCTGTCAAAACCATTGTTTCTTCTGGAAATTGGGGATAGCACCTGTACTTCTCCCTTATTCTTGTGCTTATTAAATGAGATGAGGTATATCAAACAGTTTGCAGATCTCCTGGTACATGGTAAACACTTCTTGATTGTTTTCGCATTATCGTTTTCAAACTACTTGTCTTCGTTGCCATATTTAATCAATTTAGAATGCTTTTAAAGCTTATAGATTTATCACATGCAAGTGATTCAGCATGATTTCTGGTGCCTCCTTCATAACCATTGGCTATCAGGTGCTCGGGCAGAAATGTTAATCCCTGTCCTTGCATTGATCCTGCAGTAACAGCGATGGCGACTGTATCGTTTTTACTGAGAGGGGCCGTCCTCTTTTTCTGGGAACCCATCATAAGTGGGAGCGCTGCCTCATGTTTCAATAAGGGATTCTAAAAGGTGATTTCATTCGTGCTTTCATTTTGTTCTTCAGGAAAAGAGAGTTAAATGTTAATTAAGAAGTCTAATCCAGTAAACATGGCAATGCAACCACCCTAGACCCACAGAGTTTACGAAAAAAGCAATGGCAAAAGGATCAAAGCCAATAACGAGCGAGGATGAGCAGAGTAAGGAGCAGAGCGAGAAGTGTGGGATGAGAACAAAATAGCAAGAATCCCAATCATCGTTAGCAGTGCAGGTCGCCTCTAACTATAGGAGAACACTGCAGCGTCATTCATTCTGAAGACAAGTCATCACACATTTACCGTCTACTACCTGCTGGGAACTGAGCATGTAAAGATGAATTTCACATAATCCTGGCCTTCAAGTAACTCACACGCTAGTAGGAAGAAAGAGACCTAAAGGGTGACAGGGGGTAGAATAGCACAGTAATTAAACACATTTCTTCGAAATGAGACTATTTCGTTTTAAAGCTCAGTTCTGTCACTTCCTAGCTTTTGGGACATGGAAAATTACTTCATCTCTCTGAGCCTGAGTTTCTTCATTGTTAAAATGGAAGTACTTACCCGTGGATCTGTTGCAAGGAGTAAACAAGGAAGACGTTGAAATAGGCTTAATGCAATACCTACTATCTAAGATGGGCAATAATACATATTATTGTAGGCAGTAATACACGTCACTATGTGATTAAAGCTTTTACAAAGAAGTTAGTACTTGACTGGGCTTTGAAGCTAGAGGGAGATCGTTCTGGGTAGAAAAGACAACGGGTGTTGTCTCGAGAAAAGGAGATGACAGAATCGTGATTCAGAGCTGCATCTAGGCTGGTGGGATTGGGGAATGAAGAATAATCTCATAACAGAGAAGAGAATGGTGGGTGGGACAGGAACTGGAAGTGAACAGAGAGGAGACTGGAAAGCTCCCCCTGGGCCAGCTTGGAGAACTTAGAACTGCATGCCAAAGCATTTTGACTTTACCAGATGAGTTTGGACCCCTGAAAGTTATTAACAAAGGAGTGACTTGATTAAATTTGTATTTTAGAAAAATTGTTCTACATGTGGAATCTCTGTTGGGAGGAAGAGAGCTTGGACCAAAGAGAGGAACTAGAAGGCTCCCAGTCAATGATGGTCTCATCTAGGGCAGTGAGGGTGATGGGAAGGAATGAGGTGAGAAGAGGTTTCAGAGGTAACTTGACAGTGGCAATAACTGATTGGAGTGGGCAGAGGTGGGTTCCTAGGGAGAGAGAAGATTTGAGGGTGATTCTAGGGCCTATAGTAGGATAATTAGATTAGAAGAAAGTTAATAAATGAGACAGAAGCTAGAAAGAGGAGAACATCTGGCATGGAAACAAGAAGTTCGGTTTGGGAAAATATCGAGTATAGGTTTTCCTGAATTTCTGTATGGAGATGTTAAACAGGCACTTGGAAATGCTCTAGTGAAAATAAGGCAGAGAGTAAACGTGGGGAGAGAGATAAGGAAACCGTCACCCAGAGGTATAAGTAGAGCTACATCAGGGAGTAAGATGTTTGGGACAGGGGATTTAGAGTGACCAGGACCAAGGACTGGATTCTAGAAAGGCTGCCTTTTAGGAGGCAGTCCAAAGATGAATCAGCAAAGTTGATAGAGGAAGGATACTCAGAGAAAAGAAGGGTGAATCTGTCCTCTTCCTGGAAGAAGAGAGAATCACAAAGAGCAAAGTCAAGTATGCCATAAGCTGCAAGGTGTTTAATCGGGACGAGGAATGAGGAGAGGTCTTTGGATTTGACCTTGATAATATTTTATGGAACATTCTGGAGTGAGGCAGTTGTAGATGCTTGGTTAGAATGGCTAATGGGCAGCAGGATGGAAAGGCAATGAAAGCAGAGAGGCGGGGCTTACATTCTACACATATCTACAGACCTTGCATTTTTCTGTACGAATGCTTTGTATACCGTAGATGATCTTTCTGTGTGTATTTTGTAGTTTTCAACTTAAAGGAGTGATGCAAAATAGCAATTTTATTCTGTCCAGGAAGACCTCGATCTTGGGCAAAGATACTTAAGGAGAGGGGCAGAGACTTGGAATTTCTCAAATTAGAACTCTAGGAATCATGGTTTCTATGAATCATGAACAGTCAGTAGGAGTCTCATAATTTATATAGCATTGGGGGCATTATTATAAAACATGATGCCTCTAATTTTTAAAAGGACAATAAAAAAGGTATAGTCCTTCTGAATAAAAAGGGTATAGTCCTTGACTTAAATGTAGCTCCTCTGCTGGCTTAAACAGTGAATTTTCATCAAAGCCACTGCCCTCCATTATGCAGCTATGCCGTTACTTACAAATTGCACCATATTTTGCATGATGGAAAATCTTTAGGAATCTATTTAGAACTAAATCACAACTCTTTTTCTAAGAAGACTCCACTTCCCAGGGTTAGTTATGGGAGTCTGTTTTCCTTTCCAAACACTAGTATTCCAAATCTTGACAAGGGGCATAAAACTCACAGGCAAATTTGTTTTTGATGTAGTTAGGTAGGTAGGTAGGTAGGTAGGTAGGTAGATAGGTAGGTAGTTAGTTTAATTAGTTATTTAGTTAGGTAGGTAGGTAGTTTAGTTAGTTTAGTTAGTTAGTTACTTTTGACTTTTTCCAGTTCTAGGTTCAGCCTATCTTCGTCATTTCCCTAGAGATAGAAGAGAAACAAAAGGGGAGAAGAACAGAACTCTACAAAGGGTGTATTCTCCTTCCCACACCAGAAAATTAATGCAGTTAACGGCCTTTCCCTCCTTTATTTTTTTCTCTAATAGAACATGTCATACATTTCTACAGCTTTTTAGTAATCCCTTTAAAATAAGACAAGATTGGCTGTACCACTTTTTAAAATAATGGAAGCAGTTAAAACTTAGGTTTTGGATTCATACAGACCTGGATTTGAATTTCACCTCTTCCATTTAAAAGCTGGGTGGTCAGCCAATTTCTTAAACTTTCTGAAATCCTTTTATGCCATTTGTAAAATAACAAGAGAGAATATAAATACCCATTCTAAAAGGTTGCCGTGGGGATTATGTAAACTAGTGCAGTATAAAAGTGTTGTATCTTCCTTAGCTCTATACTCAAACAAGAGGTAAAATAATCACACATAGAAACAATCACCCCTGAAAAATCCCTTAAACTGACTCTAAAGTAGAGAATGCAAGATTTTGTACATGGAACCCTATACAGTGATAAGCACATATAAAAGCATAATGCTTACAATAACATACAGAACACAATGTGAACATGCATCAGGCATAAAGATATTTAGTGCATTTAGGCACACGTACTGTAAACATAGGGGGAAATGATGTGCCCGACATATGGGCACATTCATGTCTCCTGTCCCACACACTCCCTGAAGTTTAGATGTGTTCTTGTTCTTTCTCTATCCTTCCTTCATCTCCCACAGTAAGGGCATTGTCCAATGAACATAATGGGTTATCACTGTTATGTGAGCTAAATGCTCACATAATAAACACTCAATAAATAGCTATTACTCTTTTTAATGCCTTTTGTTCTAACAGAAGAAATTTTCAAACAAAAACTCCTCTTTATCTTAACAGGAGTCTAAAAAGCCTTCTTCAGAGCTCTAAGACATGCAGCCTTGTTGCCCAGTGCACCCCTGGGTGACCCTGTTCAGATGATGCAATGATACAGTGCGATCAGATTTGCTTGTCTGAGTTAATTTTGGTCTCTCTGTTGTCTTCTAAGAGCCTCATAAAAGGAACAATTTTTAAAAGCTAATACGTAGCAAGGCCTAAAAGCTGCAGTTCTTCAGCTCTTGGTAGATTTGAGGTGAACCTTTTATAAAGAACCTGGGAGAATAGATTTGGTTATTGTTTGAGTCCTTTCCTCGAGGAAGATTCATCAGCTTAGTCATTGTGCGTGTGCATGTGAATGTGCGTGGATGTGTGTGCGTGACTGGTTTTTAGTTTTGACAAATTAACAAAATTACCTTAGGATAATATATCCTTGATACTGAAAATATAATACTATAATATTTGGGTGGTCTGTGACTGCTTTCACAAAAACGGTCTTTGGGATGCCAAACCAAACAGAAATGTCTGCCACCCTTGGTTTTTGGTAGTAAAAAAAAGAAGAGTTCGAAGTAGCCTAAGCAGAGATACATAAATCAATGTTGTGCATATTTTACTTATGCTGTGCTGATATATTTGCCATAGGCAAGAAGTACTTCTAAATATTAAACAAACTTTAAATCATTAGTTTAAATATCTGGAAATTCTTTCTAATGCTTCCACCAACCTAGATTTTATCTAAATGTTTCACAGGTCTTTACATTTTGTACCCAAAGTATGTGTCATAGTAGATAGACACAACAAAAAACTTCTATGAAATTTTTAGAAAATGGATTTGGAAGATCTCCAAACATTACTTGAGTTCTTTACTGTTGACTTCTCCAAGGAATAAAATATACGTGGCAACTTCTTCAGAAAGAACATATTAAAGTTGAAGTATAAGGATTTTTAGATCAAAAGGATAATGATTTTTTAAAATCTTTACTATGTAATAAATTATTCTGAAGGCATTATGAAGATGTACAAACTCGCACTAGGGAATAACGTAGAAAGTCGGTGGTGGCTTTGAAATTAGTACGGATATGATACTAACCTCCTTCCATCCTTGGCTGGATTTGTTTATAGCATGATACTGTTACTGTTTTTTAAAAAGGTCATTTTCTTATCATGAAAAGATTTCTCTTTATTTTTAAGGGAAATGAATGAGACGAGCTGCATGTTTTAAAACGCAGGGACTTCACCAACAGTTTCCCCCTCTTTAAAAGTATTTAAAATGTTTCATGGAGAACTGTAAATTATTTCCACCCTTTACTCACCTCTCATGAAGAAAGCATCATCTAAATTTTAAACCAACTTAAATCTCAAAGTGTACCATCCGTGCTTCTTGTCTTTAGGCCAAGAGAAAGTCATTAAATTTGAAGATGGCTGGAAGAGGGGAGTGACAGAGAAAGGCACCATGGTGTTTGAGAGGCATGAGAGGAGATGAAAGTCCTCTAAAATTGGAGAATTTCCTGGTGCATTTCCCTCAAAAAGAACTAAAGATGGTGATTTGGGGTTATAGAAAATGACCGACTATCCATCAGCATAGGATAAGATCGGAAGATCCTATCATTACAGTGAAGGCAGGATTCCTGTGGGCAAATATTATGATTGATGATCATTTGGGCCTCAAGCAAGGCCAGCTCAAGCTAGTGAAAATGACAGGACTCTGGTGTGGACCCTTTAGAGTTGTACCTTTGAAGGAAGCCCTTTTAACCACATTCGTCAGAAAGGCCCCAAGAGACCCCCTCAGAAGTTTGTCACAACTGTCCGTGAATGACACTGTACTTTTCACCACATCCAGTGAAGGTAAAGCCAGAGCCACTGACCACTGAAATCTCTCCAGGTGCTGGTTCTTATTCGCTTCTTAGTGCCCGTTAGAGATTGTGCATGCTTCTTCAAGTGCCTCCTGTGACTTATTTTGGTAACAGCATCATTGAGGTGTAATTCACTCACTTAAAGCATACAATTCAGTGGTTTCTAGTATATTCACAGAGATGTACAACCATCAGCATAATCAATTTTAGAATGTTTTTATCACTCCCCAGAGAAACCTAGTATCCTGGAGCAGTCACACCCTTCTCTTCTCTTTCCCCATTGAACACGAACACTCAGCCCTGTGTAGCCATCAATCTGCTCTGACTCTGTGGCTTTGCCTGTTCTGGACATTGCATACAAATGGAATAGTGCAAGATGTGGTCTTTGCGACCAGCTTCTTTCATTTAGCATAGTGTTCTGGAAGTTCACGTTACAGTATATATCAGTATTTCATTCTTTGTTGTTGACAAATAACGGCCCAATGTATGGATATGCCACATCCATTTAATCATTCATCAGTTTATCGACATTTGGGTTGTTCCCACTTTTTGTCTGCTCCTGTGATTTTTGATCCCTGGCATCATACATGTCATCTGAATGGTGTGGTGTAAAGAGTACAGGCTTTGGAGTTATTGCATCTGGGCTCGAACTCCAATTCTGCAGCCGAAAGCTATGGGGCCCTGGTGAAGTGACATAGCCTTTGTGATCCTTTATTTCCTCGTTTAGTACAAATAAACATCCTATACCGCCCCTTTGGATTGATGTGAGGATTAAGTGAGATAACCGTTGAGCAATTTTCCATTTCTTGAATAGGTAGTCACATAATATGAGCCTTCCCTTGGAGATCTTGTATATTTTATATAAAAGTAATCTTGATAATGCCAAGGCTATTACACTCTATTTTAAATCAAGCAAATGAAGACTTCAGAGACATATCCTGGTATTGACAGTGTGCTCTGCAAAAGATTCAGCAAAGCTCGGTGAGAATTGTTTCTGTTCATCTTTTCCTAACTCAGCCTCACCCTGTAATCCAGGGAAGTAAACCTCACAAACCTTGTCTTAGATATAGTGTAATTCAAAAAAAACTAAATCGATATCAGCAACCGGCCCAAAAGAGAAACTAGCACAGATCTCCCCATTTCATAGTATTATCTTTTGAGGCAAAGATAAAATAATGGATTCACTAGGTAACCCAGTATTTCAGAAACCCAAAAACTAATCCTTTTTACATCTTTGACCTAAAGCGATATTTATCATGTGCTGTTAAAACTTTCTCATTTTAATTTCAACCAGAGAAGGATACATGGAGTACAACTGATGAGAGTTTCTTTAGTAATTGAGTCTAAGAGAATGGCTCACCAAGTCCTTGGGTACAAATGCACCTAAATAAATGCTTCTAAATGAGCTTGCAAAAAACGAATAGACTTTTGTTTAATTAAACTTACTTGTAAAGTTTGCTTAGAGTGTATAGTAATTCACCTTGTCAGTTCTCCTTCAGGATGTTTAATGATGGGTTTGCTTTAGTTTCCAAATCAAAATCAGCTTCTCCCTCTACAGCCTGACATTTGGCAGCCTGTGGAAATTGCAATATCCTCCACATGAATATTCATAGAATTAAGTATTATCGATGGACTTAAAGAGCTCAATTATTTTTTTGCAATCACATGCTTAGTTGCATATACTGAAGTAGAGTAGATTGAATATCTCAAGGCTTGGTCAGATCCTTAAAATATAACATGCGAACTAGTATCAATAGGAAACAACCATCCTTACTGGATCAGTTGAATTTTTAGGACAATCACCATCAATATTATCCCTTGATTTATAATTCACAAAACACCTTAGACTATAATCAGCACAGTTCTTTCCTTGTCCCTCAGAAAACTCTGTGAGCAAAAGGTATTTTACAGATGAAGAAACTGACTCACATAAGAAAAATGTCCCCAGATCAAAGTCAGTAAGTACGAAAGGAAGATTAGAATCTAGACATTTCTGATTTCTAGCTCTTTATTACATTTTCTGCAACCTATAGCCTTTCTGTTCCTGTAGGTCTGAAAGTACCTACTTACTTTAGCTTGTGTATATGTCATAGTATTGTCACTTTAATTGCCGGACCACTGAGACACGCAGACATTTGGTAGTAGACAGAATACAGCATTTCCTGATGCCAGGGTAAATGTAATTCTTGATTAATAATTTAATAAAAAAAATAGGGTGTTTGTTTACAGTATTAATTAAACATTCAGGGAAAACACACACAAGCAATTCATTTGGGAAAACACCAAATGCAAATAGACAAACAAAAGAAATGAGGATAGGTTAATTCTATACGCGTTTGAAATATAACACCTGCTTTGTCCTTGCTTCTGGGACATTCGAATTCATCTTCTTTTCTGGAGTTATTGCCATTGTGTTGGAGCATTACTATTGCCGTGATAGTTGGTGGTGACTGGTTTGTAGAGATATAGGGTACTTGAAAGCAGTGGTCTCAAATTCAAATGTCTGTAGGAACCAGGTAGATAATATAAATGACCGGGTTTATGGTGTGGTGGTTATAGATGCACGTGTGTGTGCTCTGCAAACGCTGGGAACCATAGAGGACTGGAACTTGTGTATTAGGTAAAGGAGATGCACCTTGCTCTAGTTGGTTGTTGCCACCTCGACATTAGCATCTAATTTTTCCAGATCCTATAAGAACAAAAATCAATATATTTTAAAGTGTTACGAAGTCTCTTAATATCTGAATTAATTATATTTAATGCAAGAAAATCCTTTGTAGGACAAACAAAAAGCACATGTTTGCAGAAATTGGCCCATGGGCCATTTATTTTCAACTTTCACTTAAATGGACCTTCCTCCTGGAGAGAAAACCCATCCCCATTTCATACTGAGGCACTACAACTGAAAAGAGTTGTGTTCACATTCTGATCACTTCAGTATTTGGAAATTCGTAAAAAAAAAAAAAAAAAAAAAAAAGACAAAAAACAAAAACAAACAAAAAAAAACAAGCTTTACCTAATCCTCATTCTTTCTCTGGGAAAACACCTAAACTCCATTACATCCCCTTAATTTCATTGAGGCCCTTTGTGATTTCCTGTTATACCTAAAAATATCAAATATAACAAGTTTACTATGAAATCCAAACATATAGAAGAAAAACTGTAGAAACACAGTAGAGAAAATAAATTAGTCTTTACCAAAGTATAAGCTCTCAAATCATCTCTCAGAATCACAGGGAATCTTGGAACTGGAGGTGTTAAGACATTTACTTGGAAAAAGAAATGCAATAAATATTGCTCTTTCTCAAGAATCTCTCTGTATATCTGTGACTTATTTCAGTGTTTGAGTCTGAGTATTGAATGAACTCAGGATCTTTTGGCAAGAAGCTTTGTAGATGCGTAATCTTTCATTGTATTTCTCAAGAAATGCCCCTACTTCTTGATAAAATTTGAGGTGCCAGAGATTCAGGTGACACATGACATTTTTATTCTTGACATGCTACTTTTTATTATATCATTGAGAATAAGGTTCAATAAGTGACTTCTGATAATACTTTACTGCAGTCTTTATGAAAGATCGATTCCATTAAGTAGGTACATTTCAGTTGCTATTACTTCAAGTGATGCCATAATGTACTTGAAATGCAGTCTTTAGTTAATAATAGCAAGCTTATTGAGTGTGTTAGCGATGTGCTAAAGTACTTACTTTGGGGCCAGGTATCAGCCAAGAAATAGTATTTTAGACCTTTATGCTTTAGGTGTATTTTTCCAAAAGTCTAATAGATATATAGTTTTAAAAAATAAACATATGCATTTATTTTATATAATGTGCTATCACATAATGTAATGAAATGATAGACTAGAATAGGATATTCTAGTTCATTGAAAAGAACTTGAAAAACAACTTTAATGAAAGGTCATTTGGGAAATAATGGTCATACTATTTGCAAAAACTAACTCAAGTCTACTTACCTAGGAAGGACCTCAGAGATGTCATTTGAAAAGAATTTGTAACTAAACCAGTTCCGTTTTTTAAAGATTTATTCTTATTATAAGGAGTAACTAACAGTTGTGTGTGGTAAAAGGAGATGTGTATTAACTAGATAGGAATTTGTTTTCTCTAGGCTTTTAGTGCCGAAGAAAATGAGATGGGAATATTTAGGCAGAACAAAGTGGATAAACTTTAAAAAAAAAGTTGCAAAACCAGTACAAGAAACTTTCATATCCTGAAGGAGCAATTTTAAAGGTAATTGTGAAATTCTAATAACATAAGGAAGTGCTCACTCATCTATTGTTAAGTTAATAAGCAGTCTAAAAATCGGCATGCACATGGTAGAACCAATTAAGCTACTCACATAGAAGGCCGGCTAGAAGCATGTTCTCAAAAATATTAACAGTGGCATGCATATGCTGTGAGATTATGGATGACTTCATATGTGTTGTTCTATTTTTCTGATTTGTTAAATAATGAGAATATAATACTTTTATACAGAGAAAACATATTTAAGTAAAATTAAAAATATTTAAGTAAAATTATAATATTGGTGGTATTAAATGTGTGCCATTGTTATTCAAAGTTATTTTTTAAGAACGTTGATAATAAAGGAAATACCAGTTGTATCAGTGATCCCTGAGGAATCTCTAACACTGATGAAAATATTTCATAGTGGAATTTTCTTACAGTTTTGAAATCCCTCTGCTTTTGTTGGGTTTTTTAAGTTAAAAGATGAGGTCACAAAAAATATCCAAAAAGAATTTGAGGAGTGGAACCTTATAATTAACATACCCCATTTCATACCCCAGTTAAACAAAGTATAAATTTTATGGTTTCATTGTGAAATAATTATATTTCTTTAGCTTGATTTCTCCCTACTATCAGAAAGTAAAATTCCTAATTTTTCATCATGGAATGTGTGGAAATATTTGTGGGCAGCACAAAATTCTTTCAGTTTTGATACCAGTAAATATCTCCAAGATATAATGTCAGATCTGGTTAATCACTACAGTAAAATATATTAGAATTAGTCTTGATTGGGAAAATAGCAATCAAAGCATTCGACTCTTTTCACTTGTTGGGACAGATGGCCTATGTTTATGAAGGCAAATATCCAAAAACAACAACCCACTACCTTATCTTTCAAAATATGGTGCTCAGAATCATCTTGGAAAAGAGCTGTTTAAGCCTAATAAGCCATATGCTCAATGAATTGATTTATTCCATTCTGCGGTATAGACATAAAACTCTTCTTTGCAATGCCTTCATCATATCTGCATTCCCTGCAACTCAGTTATAAAAAGAAATAACAAAGCTTCCAAATAAGAAGTAAATTGTCATAGAAAATGCAGCTTTTGTATTAAAAACAGGAAGGAAAAATTAAACGCATTTAAGTGAATTGCCAGCAATTCTCCCTATAGAGTTTACAGTATGTTTGAAGATCAGAAAAACTGTGTTATGATATACATACTAATATCATATTTAGTATAATATTATGCAGAAAGGGTCCCTGATAAAAATGAAACTCCTCTGTCATTTTTATTTAAGTTAGAGGTCAACTATGGGCTCAGAAGGAATTGACAATGTCTCTGGGTCCTCACACAAGAGTGTCCACATCATTTTTAATTTTATGTGTTTGGTATTGTAAAGAATGTCCTATCAAAACAGGCAGCTAGGTGTGTGTGTGGCTGAATGGAGGCTGGACCTGTCAGCCTCCAGCCGCATTCAAACGATCCGGTATTTGAAACCCAATGTTGGATAAGATTCTTTTATTTCAAAGATCGTCTTCCCTAAAAACATTCTTTAAAAGTTAAAGTTTCATGACAAGAGAAACGTATTTATCAGATTAAGGAAGCAGTGTGGTGAGATGAAGGAGCATAGGCATAGTAGATGGAATGGGTTCCAAGTGTGAGTCCACCGTTTGCGGAACTCTGCGAAGTTGGGCAAGTTACTTCAACTCTCTGAGGCTGAGAGAGTATAGGAGAGCATGATGATGTAACTGAAGTTTTAAAATAACTTATACTTGACTTTTACATGTATACATGTGCACTTCTATAAATGTGGCTATTTCTGATAATCTGGAGAATTAGATTTAAAATTAATAACTCAAGTATTAAATCTGTCCCCCCCTAGAAACACGTAATATTTGAGAAAATGCTTGGTTGGCTTTTAATTATGCAACACAAACAGAAGTTGAATCTTTCTAGACCACGTTGAGTCTTTAACTGAAAGAATAGAGTATCAGTGTCAGAGACGAGATCAAGAACCTGACCAAAATTATCAATTTCCAAAAGCTCCAGTATTTGTTATTGCATTTGTGTGTATCGCTTGGGAAGGGCGTGGTCAGTAATAATGAGATACAATTGACTGACTTAGCTTAAAATTTCTCCATGAAGTTCCAAGAGATTTTAAGAAGTCAATGTTATAAAATAATCTAGAATATATTAATGTCTCTCTGTCAGTTTGCTAAATCACATGGCAGAACTCAAACAAGTTTAGAATAATCCTCAATGTGTAGAATGCATCTGAAATCATGAGGAGTTAATTTTTTAATCTCTCAATTACTAGATGCTCTATTTACAGTATCTACATATTTATAATATCATATTCATGTGTAAAGGCTTTGACTGAATTACTGCGGAACAAATTGTGTATATCTGTGGAAAATGACAAAATATAGAAACGTAAATGCCAGGAAAAAAAAAATACATTTACTACTTAAATGTGAATATTTTCGTTAAAATACATAATTACAGAAGGCCAACCAAGAAATGTTTTGTGGGTGCTTGATTGGCACATAGCTACCCAATTGAATGTAGTGGGATTTGAAGGTTAACCTGGAAGCTGTATAGAAACTTCATGAAGCTCCGACAGATGACCTGAATATCTCCAGTTCAGGAAGCTTATAGACTCTCCCAAGCTCTCCCTAGGAGGACCACATTTTGTTTTTCAAAACAGCCACACAGAGAAAAAGGATTGGGAGGTGTTTTTAGCAGTGTTTTTTAAAGTGTGGTCCCCAGACCAGCAGCCTTGGTTTGTCACTGTCACCAGGGGACTTGTTGGATATCCAGATTGTCAAGCCCCACCATATGCCTCCTGAATCAGAAACTGGGGGGTGGGGCAATCCGTGTATCAACAAGCTCTCCAGGTGATGCTGGTACTCAAGTTTGAGAACCACTGACGTAATGTCAATTTTGTGAACCAAATATAGCCTTTGCAAATAAAATGTGGTTTGTTTATTTCTTTCAGAAAGATTATTGAAAGATAGCTCCACATAAACCTTTTCACTGATACCCTTTCAGTAAGAAAAATTATTGGATTACTTGTTACCACTTAGATTTGTGTGCAAGGTCAAACTTTTTTGTTTTAATGAACGTGTCTCTTATAAATCTTGGAAGTAGTGAAAGAAAATATGGAATACTTTTTAACGATGTTTCTCTCTTGAATCAGAAATCAAGGAAATACTATACCAAGGAAAATAGGTCAATAACTTTGTACTTCCCAATGATCTGAAAAAATAGTGGCTTTTCCATCTCTACTAAATGCTGTTAAATCAAAATTGATCAAACTTTTGGCCCAGCCTAGCATAATTCCCTTTGAAATGTTTTGTCATGTCTGTCAATTTAGTCATAGTTTAAGATGGTGAATGTTTAGTAAAAAAAAAAAAAAAAAAAAGGTGCATGTTTAACTTAGGGAGATGAGTACAGAGTCTGAAAATACGGCATCAAAAGGGAAAAAGTGGCTTTAATTTATAACAGATATATAGTAAAGGAAGCAAATACACATTTTCAAGAACATGAGTAAATTAGACCCTGCCAAGTATTTACCACTTGGAAAAGAACTAAAGAAAGATTAAAAATCTATACTGGATGAATATCTGTAATTTAACTGAGGGATGTCATGTAGGTAAATTCAATTTTTATTATTGCATCTAATTTTGCATCATTTTGGCATTTTTTAAAAGAAAGTCTTTACCCTGACTTTTTAAAAAATTTTCCCGGCTCAGCGATTATTATTAATTCGATGCCATCATTTTTCTATTCCATCAGTTCTTATTTATGAACTTGTTCTGTTAGAGCATCAGACTATTCCAGTGTTACAAACCCCGTTTATTGTTTCAAGAAGGTGATGTTGGTATCTGTCTTTATTTTTTAAATATCCAAAATAATATGTCTCAAGTTGAGTAGCAGTGTTCTACAACTAACTCTCTCTCTCTCTCTCTCTCTCTCTCTCTCTCTCTCTCTCTCTCTCTCAATGAGGTTACTCCTTTTACATTTAGATGCATCCAGGTAGATGCATGTTTGTCTGAGTCACTCACCACAGAGTGAGCACTATGAACTTGTAAGAGTTCAAGGCTCATGCCAAGGATGGTACTAACATAAAGGATTGCCAATTTGTGACACCTTGCTCTACCGCATTATTATCCATACCCATGTGTCTGGTTGCAACGAGTTGTCTTATTTTAATTTTCTGAACCATGATTTTAATGCTCACATACCTCAAGTATTTATCCAAACATGTTGTAGGTTTACCTCCCTCAGATAGTCAGCCAGCCAGCCATTTCCTTGTGAGCAGAGCAATAAAAAATCAAGCCAGACCCTATGCCTTACATATGGAACCGGTATGATTTACAGCCAGGCTGAGTATAAAATCATAAAACTTTCAGTACGTGGTTAATATATAACCATCAAAATAACAGAGTGCAATTCTAAATTTATGAGGCTGAACTTAACACTGAATATCAAATAAGAATCACATTGATCTCTGTAGCGGATGACTTAAAAACACATTAGGTGGCATAACTGCAAGACAGTACATTGATTTAAGCATAAAATGCATAGCACTCAATACTTTACCACCTAACGTTTCTCAATAATGAACAAAGCTGTTGTATATTGATGAAAGAAAAATTATTTGTTTTGTTATATTACAGTGCTCATGGAGATGCCTTGTATTTAGGCTAGGCAAACATGATTTGAATCACATTTAGCAAAGGGTGACATTGGATGGACATTTTACTGATTTATACCTGTTTTTCAAAATAGCTATACAGAAGCATTATCATGATGATGGTTTTCTCACTTTTTTTTTAACAAAGAGGAGAGATTCACACAAAGCAGGTACTGACTTTTGCTGTAAATTTTCTGAAACTGATAAAAGCAATTCCACGTGGAATTGTAAGGTTGATATCTCTAAAGGCATGAGTCTATCTTGTAAAAATATCATATTCATTGAAAGAAATAATCATGATAAACATGTTTTATAAAAACATTTGCATTTGAAAGATCTTCGACTTCAAAAAATTTTGATTGGCTTAAAGACAAATTGGAAATTCTAATAGGTGACTGAGTAACGTAGGTAACAGAAATGGATAAAGTTGGTTCTACATGAGATGGGAAAGGGTAGCTAACGCTCCGCCTGTGATTTGTGGAGTTATTTGGAAGAGTTAGAGATCCTGGAAAGTGAGTGTCCTATTTCTCAACTTCATTCAACTGGCTGGCTGGATGGCAATGCCAGATCTGGTGATATGCCATGAAAGAGAAAAATACAGATTTTTATGTCTCTGGATTTTAAATTGTTAAAACTAAATTTAAATACAAAATAAAGGGCACAGACAAAATTTAACCCATCCTAGGTCAATTTTCAGCACACACTCTGCTCTGTTTTGTGTCTCATCTCCGGGCCTCTGAGAACATTGCTCCAAACACAGAAGCAAAAGTTATCTTTTCCGTCGGCAGAAAAATCAGTGAAAGGATCAGATATATTCCGATATTCATGACTTACATGGAAAATATCACCTTGATAAAAATATTTTACTGAAGGGATATTGTGGTCTTATCAGTTTCCATCGGGTGGGTGGTGACTTCCAGACTCTGGTGGTTGTAATTCTTCAACTAAAATCCTGTGGTTGTAATTCTTTGCAAACTGGTTCTCCTTCCTCACAAATCTGCACAGGTAAAGAATGTTGCCAAGACAAGTGAGCAGCATTTAATTAATCCACATGTTAATTGCAAAGCAAATCTAGATGCAAAGTTGGCTGACAGACCTACTGCACTTGAACTTTTCTATGACTGTTCCAACAGTAGGATAGAGAAGCAACACTTTTTTCATAAATAGGTGTTAAAAGGAAATCATATTATTCTTTCAAGTAAATGACCTGTCTACAGAAATACTACAGCTTTTACTGTACATTTGAATAAAATTATGTATGCCTATTTGCGACTTTTTTAACCTGTGTATATTTTCTAGCATTTTCAGGCTATTTTTTCTTCATAATAAATTAACTTATTAGTCTTCATGACATGCAAGATGGACTGTGATGTTAAAGAATAATGTTTTCTAATTATCATTGACATTTGCAGAGAAGATTAAAATTTAATAAAATTAATTGTCCATCCTTGAATGGCTCACTTTGCAGTTAATCATAGAACTCTGATTTTCTCTACTTATATGAAAATTTCTGAGTTTCACATCTCTTTTTTAATATTCATAATGAACCCTGCACTTAGAGAAATAGTTTTTTTTCTTATGACGTGGTTAATATATTTTAAGAAAAAAAATGTATTAATTTTGAAAGAAAATCCTGTGGTTGTAATTCTTCAACTAAAATATGTGGAGGTAACCTCATCTAACTTATTAGGCCAAACTACCTTCCGGAGGTTATGTTGAATGGCGAAGAATACACCCTTCTCGCCGAGGTACATCTCCAGTAATATAATTTGAAGTGCTAGGGCCCCTTGCATCCATTTCTGAATCTATTATTAGTTGATTAAATTAACTGGCTGGATTAGTACAGTGAGAAGAGATGCAGTAATGATATTATAGAATTAGTATGCCATGATGAATTGTCAGGAAAAGTAACTGTGACAGCCCTGTGGCCATATGCACTTAGCCATGCAATTTATAGTCATTTGGCGAGCCAAGGACTTTTCAGTTTGGGTTAGGAAATTTGTTTCTGCTTTTAACATAGTTTGAGGGGTATGTGTGTAAGAGTGAGAGGGGGCACTTAGTGATGATTCAGGAAGAAATCAAGTCTCTGTTCTTCAACACTGACATCTGGGTGATTTTCAGAGAAATAAACCACAATGTATGGATGCCTTTATTGTAATGGTGCCAATTCCTTTAAATAGATTTATTTGATAGTGTAGTTTACGGTGGCAGAGGATAATGTTACTTTGGGTAAGATAAAAGTAAATGCAGCCTGGTATCACAATTTCCCTGGTTATGGAACACTGTAAATTCTCATCTATGTATTGCATTTACAACAATCTTGAAAGCATTTCTAGGGTTGTTTTGATTTAGATGCATCGAGACTCCTAATTGCAAGTAGTTTTTAAGCAACTTAAAATATAATGTTAGGTTTTTTTGCTTTGCAACTATTGGCGAGATAACTGGGCTGTCAGATGCCTCTGAAAGGCTCATGATGACCGTGGTTGGCAGTGCAGATACTGGCACAACACCACACTAGGCCAAATTTATTTCAGGATTACCAAAACATACACAACTGAGAAGTCATCTCGATACTACTATTGAATGAGAATCATTCTCTTGTCGTATTTGTTTTGTGTTTGTGTTTGTGTTTCAATTATTGCCGAGATCATGTTCAGTAGTCCAATGAAAATGGGTACTGACATCCTTATTCCAAACCAGATTCATGCAGAATACAGTTGTCTTTTTTCTGTTAGCATGTTATAGAAATTTGACATTTATAATTGATCCCTTTTATTTTTCAAGCAGGTTATCATTTGATCGCAAAGTATAGAGTTGTTTTATTTATTTATTTTTTTTTGCTTCTCATTATAGTCATTGTTTTTATCAGTTGGTATACTGATTTCAAATTTTCAAAGCAAATATACAGGACAATATTCTTTGTATCTTAATTTATGCCTTAGCCCTTCCACCTTGCCCCTAATTTTAATTACCTAAAATTACAAATTTAGAAGAGCTTCTTGATAATGCTATCAGTTGGGTGTTTCACTTGGAAGGTAATAGAAGACACTGATCAATGCCTCCCTCGCTCTCTATCACCAGTGTCCGGCTAGCTCCCTAAAGCTCTTACTTGGGAGTTATTTTTGACTCTTCTTCACCATCCATGTCCAATTGATCGCCAACACCTACTGACTCTTTCCTAGCAGCATGTCTTAGATCAGCCCTTCTTTTTCGTTTCTAGAACCACCATCCCTATGCCCTTTCATCATTCTGTGCCTGGAGTACTGTGCCAATTTCCCAGTCCATCTTCCTGCCACCCCTTGCCCCATGCCAGTAGAGGCTATATGTGTGTGTGTGTGTGTGTGTGTATATATATATATATATATATATACACACACACACACACACACCATGCTGCCAGATGGATTTCTTAAAGACTAATCATATCCATTCATATTTCCTCCCCGTGGCAGTGGGCCTTTTGCTGCTTTTTATTTCAGCCTACAGAATTTATGCACTTTTTTCTTTCCTCTCTCTCCCCTTATCTTAGCACACATAATTGGCTAATTATATTTGTCATTTATAATTTTTTAAGCCATGCACTGTTCTAAGTGCTTTTCATGTATTATCTAGTTAAAGCCTCACAACATTCCTACAAGATAAGTGTAATGATTCCCTTTTTATAGTCAAGGAAACAGAGGCACAGATGTGACACCACTTGCCCACAAATATGCAGCTCTAAGAGTGAGAGCCAGAGTCCAAAGTCGGTCTGTATGATTTTGCAATGATGCAGTCAGTCACCATGCAACACTGGTATCCTTGGTGGGTGTGGCTGTACCACCATTTTCTTTTGCATGGGAGATCCAATTTGCATAGGATAATGTGTCACTTAATATTTGTGCTTGTCCACGTGCATCCCAACTCACATCCCTATCAAATTAAACTGCTTTGTAGAAACAAATAGAAACAAAATTTCTTTTTTTTAAATTTTTTAATATAGTACTTTGTACCCATAGTCATTAAGGAAAGTGAATATTCAATTCACTAATTATGTCCCAATGTAAGGATAGCTTTGCTGCTCTATTTTATTTTAATATTTCCATTTGGTAAGCCACAGACTAATTATATTTTCTTCCATTATGAAATTTGTAAATGACAAAGTTTTGCAAACAGACCCCTGACCATCCAGCCACGTAGACAACAATGAGCAGTGCATAAATAGTAAACAACTGTGACAGTTTGGAGGATATAGAGATTTAGATACTTTTGAAACTTTATGTCATTAACGTTTGATTCCATCTGTACTTTTCTTTTTTATAACGTATTTTTTTCCACAAAAAAAATCTTAAGAATGTGTTTTCTGGATAAAGGAAAATGTTAGTTATTCTTATAGTTTGTTTATTTTCGAAAGGTCGAGAATGAGGAAGTCAAAATCGGTAAAAGCAATTGGTGATCAGGATGAAGAGTAAATCATGTGTTGTCCTTTGAATATAAATTATTATATATATTTGAATATAAATAATTATATATATTTAAATACAAATTATTATTATATACATATAGAATAAACACACATGTCATTTTTTAAAAGTTATAATTGTTTCAGGGTAGTTTAAATATTATCATTAAATAAAACAAAGCATTTTGGGGAAATTAAATAATCCAAATAATGTAGATAATCATGTTAAGTAATACAAACTTAATATTACATAATGTAAAATATAAAATATCTCTATGATTTTATATATATTAATGTTTATATGTAAATACATGTATATATAAAATTATATATACATATATAGATATATACATAAATATAATCATTTAAATATGTTAAAGGACATGTGTCTACAAATCAGTCTCATTTCCCATTTCGCTTAGTTCTCCGAAGAGTCTGTTCATTCTGAATGCCTGAAACAAAGAGATGGCTTTTTAAAGTTATATATTTTCAACACATTCCCTGCCTAACATTATGAGAAATGCGTCCATTCAAAAGCCAGACAAATCTAATTTATAATCTTGAATTTTCACTTCATTTTTTGTTTCTTTGGATGAGTTATGCAACTTCTCTTCAGTAAACTATGAATGAAACCATCGATGTTATAGGGCTAAGAAAATCCAAGGAGAGAAAACCCAGCTCTCATTGAAACTAAAATCAGGTTAAAAGACAAGTTGCAGGTAACAAAAGGAAACTCACTCCAAGTTCCACAAATAGTAAACAGTCCAGCGCTATGCAGAATAGAGAAGGTAGTTGGGACATTTCGATGGCAGTTTTTTGTTTGTTTGTTTGTTTTTAATGAATCGAATTACTATTAAGTTGACATTTGAAGGAACAATAGTGATTAACGTAGTAGAAGAAAAGAGGATAAAAGATAAGACTACAAGCAGGGACAGAGTTTTACACTCTTAAAAACGTGGCCAGTCCTCTTAACATATAGAATATCAGAAGTAAAAGCATTTCCCAACCTGGAAGGCACATGTCCATGAAAAGTATACAGCTAATTGTTGCCCTGTGTGAATGAAACTGTGGGGTATCAGATCCCCTGATTCTTCTAGAGAATCCTGAAATCCAAATTTTGAAAAATCCTCTGAGCTTTGAATAATGTTAATTAAATTGGTAAAGCATTCTGGGACCAGATCAAAGCATCACGTGGATGACTGGATGCTTATCTCTCTGCTATCCTGTGAGTACCATGTCTACCTGTAACAAGTGTGGTGCAAGTGTGGTGTAGCAGTCTTTCTGCCTTTTTCAGCCGTGGAACCCTAGAAGTTCTGTGACCTTACCTCCTACCAGTCCTCACTACCTCTGTCCTTTTCAGGCTCATTATCTTTGAAAGCCAGATGCACTGCAGCTTAGGGAATTTTGCCTCTGATATTCTTCCTGCCTGAAATGGTCTTTCCCCCAGATATCTTCAGGTCTAATACTATCTCCTTTAAGTTTGAATGTCACCTTCTCAAAAAGGCTGTCATGCACAATTGTACTCCCTTTCTACCTCCACTTTACTATGATGTCCCTTGTCCTTTGCCATAATACTATTACCCTCTAACCTACTATATAATTTACTATTCTAGGGTGGCAGGAATTCTTGTTTTGTTTACTAATATACATAAAACTGAGCCCGATAGATTATACACACTCAAAATATTTGTTGCAAAAAGTAATGAGTGAATGAGTAAATGAATTCATTTATGGTTTAAAGACCATGGTGGAAAAAGATAGATATACATGTTTGATGTTCAAAACTAAACTAAATTAGAACAGAGAGGGCCTTCAAAATTAAGATTGAGGGGTCAGACTAGTAAGAACTAGAATAGGCTTACGAAATCATAAAAGTATTTGGAGGTTACAGTTAAACAGTAATCATGCTGATAGTAAACCTTAGAGTATTCTCTAATTAACTAAACTTATATACAAAGAAAAAAAAAGCAATGTTGACATCTTGAAACGGTCTGATTTAGACCACTGATCCATGCTAGTCAGTGTTGTTTTTCTGACAATAGCAATAAAGATAATTATATTTGACTGTTAATGGTTGTTTTGCAAATCATTGTTCTGACAGAGTAGTCACTCACGTATGCCAAAATTAACATTTCCACTGTAGGCATATTAACCTTGCTCTTAGTCAATCAACTAACTTTAGTTAAGTTCCTATGATAGCTCTGTTTAACTAGAAATCAGACCAATCTTGGCATTGGCATCTTATAGGTAGAGTGTCATCCTTAAACTGTTTAAAGGGAGTCAAGTCCACTTAACAGGTGGCCCCTATTTGAACCTCTAGAGAGAGCTTCAATTAATACATAGAGAGAAAGTCAATGGTCACTTTAATATACTAATCCAGAACACGGACTTTGGAGACCAATAATCTGGGTTCAAAATTTGTTATCTTCTACTTCTACTTGCTCTGTGAACTCCTAGACAGTTCATTGAGAGATTCCATTTTTTTATCTATAAAACAGAGATAATCGAAAAATCTACGACATCAGATTATTGTTAGTATTGTACTGATAATTTATTAGCACACTGTCCTCGAGTACCACACTGTACTCTCAGGAGTATTCCTAGGAATGTTAGGATTACTCTCTCCATTGGTAGGGTATACTTATGGCCTTAATAAATAATCATATTTATTTGGTATTTGTCATAGTTTTGATGGTAGTTTAACCATCATAGTAGTTACTCTGTTCCATTTGAATATAACTTAATATCCTAGTCTAAAAAAATGATGACTATCTGTTTTACAACATTCAGAATACTTTAGGAGTCCACAATATGTAGTTTGACACAATAATTTCTCATTTTTTCTCATTAGCATCTCAGGAGATCTATTTATTCAAACAAATCAACATACCCATGACTTAAGCTATGAGCTTCTAGGAACTTCAAGAGCCCAAAAATACTAAGTGAAAAGATATGTACCTACCCTTTTAAGGGACTGTCAACTCTCCCAACATCTTCTATTGCGAAAAGGCTTTGAAACGTTAAGCTGTCAGGCAGCCTCTCTGTCCATGCTGCAGAGATCTCTAGAATGGTTCTGTGTTTCTTTCACATTTCCTTTCCCTATGAGAAGACAGATCCAGGAGGGAAGAAAAGGGAGTTTGACTAGGATGAGTGCCGCTGATAGTAATAATCTATTTGATGTCCATCTTCAGAAGAAAAATGTAAAGTGGAGTGGCTAAAGGCTTTAATGTGAGATGGCCCCATGAATCTTAACACATCCACATGAATCCTGATGCCAGATCTGCAAGGAGCACACTGGCAGGGTACAGAAAACAAAGACCTCTGGACTTTAAAGTTTAAATGCCCTGCTCTGCAGGGAGTCCAGAGAGATTTGTTCAACTGAGGTGAGTTTATAATCAGGCTTTCATCCAACGATAAGGAAGGCCAACACCCAGCCATTTTATGATAAGCTCCTACCAGAGAAACACGAATAGATTTGTCTGTGTTGTGCAGTGTTGACTCCTGTACACAACATATTGCAAACTGCAATCATGAGAATTTGCCATTTTAAGCCACTGAGAAGAAAAAGCCACACCTCAAACTAGATATTTTTTAGCAACAAACTAGAAATAGAAGTTGTTAGTGTGTGCCATTCTCATTTTATTTTATTTCTTTTAGTATCTTATGATCCGGATGATGTTCCTAACACTTGTGTTTATTTAAATAACATTATTTTGGTATTTGTAAGGGTCATGGATATATTTACTCAGCAAAGTTAGCTAGCTTGAAAGACATAAATTAACTGCTAATTACTACTTAATGAGAGCTTTATGGCATGATATTTGAGCACTGTCTGTATGAGCATATCGATTAGCCAAACCACCTCTTGGACGTATTGTTGGTAAACTGGGTTAATTTCTAAGGTGGATAAAATGCATGGCTAGATGTTCTGTTCACCGTGCTGTTGGCAGGCTGTTGTTTATCACAAGGTTTTAGTGTTCTTAATGAACTGTTAACAAGCTGTCAATTATGGTGTTTATGCAAATTAGGGAAAGAGACATTGAAAGATTGATGTGCCCAGAGTGAAAAATGCCTCCTTGAGATATTGCAAAGTTAGTAATTCCCCTTTTAATAATTGTTTTTAAGCACTTGCTCCCCCTTAATCACTGACCCACCCCCATGACCTGAGGGTGGAGGAGAGCTGCCCACCGCCTTCTTTAGCCCTGTGCCCCGGGAACAAGACACGTCCATCTCTGGGAAGTGTTTTCCTTTATGTTAGCCATGCTGGAATCACTTTCATTGAGCCTCGGCCGTAAGTAAAGTTCAATGTTAAATGTTCTGAAATTCACGGGCAACTATTTTATGATTCTCATGTGGGACGTACATCTTCCGCTTTCTTCCCACTAGAGACTACTGTGGTGAAACATTGTGTCCTCACCTGCGGTCCTTCGTGTCCTGAACTAACGTCGTCTGTCTAAATCCCATGTCTCTTTGTAGTACTCAAGATTATCTCTTTAGTGCAAGTCCTTTTTGTGGTCATGAATTGTTAAACTGGAAATATTTCTTTCAAAAATCTGCTTCTCTGCCTGAATGCCAGAAAAAGTACCCTCTCTGTGGCTGTACATTTACTAATTTTCTATTTAGCTCATTTTTTTTTTCATTTCATATGCTCTTGAATTTGTTGATCTAATACACTCCCACGCATCCTTTAAGTACCTATACACCTGTCACCTTTTCTCTATAGTACTTCTTGCCCCCTTCCCCAGGCAGAGTGAATCAACCCCTTTTGCAATGTCTCCAAAGTATTTTAAGCAACTGAAGTGTCTTCCACCATCACCACCTCCTGCCCCGCCTCGTGCTCCCTTCTACACACACCATGAGCTCCTCCAGACTCCAGCGTGCCCCTCGTTCAGCGTAGTGAATCACATTTCCCAATGCTAGAAAATAGCCTCCTCACGACACTTTTCAAGAAATTCTGCTCAGACTTATGTTTTATAATCAAACCAAGGTTATTAAATGGTTCCCAATATTTATAATAATTTTGCTGCGGTCTCATCACTTTTATTTTTAATTGTTATGATCAGAATTCTATCCACATAGTTATTATGAGAGAGCAGTCCTTGAAAAATGCTTCACCTCACAGTACAATTAAAGTAGACATCTTTAAAGGCTCTTAATATTCCCCCCAGAAATGTGAAATTACATCTTGTTTTGTTTTGTGAAAGTCATGTTTTGATTATTTGAAATTGGTATTTTTATGTAAAAATTTTTTTTCTGTTCAGCTTTGAGCATAGAGACTTTTGCACTTGTTAGCATATTACTTATTCCAAAATTATTGAAAATATTATTCTTGCAGGTTATTTTTTTTTTATTTTTATTTTTTTTTACCTCAGACTCTCAGCTCTGGGAGTGATAATGTTTTATAAAGGAAGTACCATAATATACAGAAAAAATTATGCATTCATAGCTAGTTGAAATGATGGATTAAGCTGTTTTATTATAAGTATATCAAAAATGCAATAAATATTTGCCAATGAAATGTAGTTATCATAAGGTTTTGCACAGTGCAATTTCATGTTAATGTCCAAGAGGAATATAGATGGCTTTATATGTTTGGTTATAGTACCTGCTCTGCAGTTTGAAAAATTTATTTGTAAGTGTTAAAAATGTAAATTTGAGAGTTCTAAGTATCCATGAGTTATTTCTAAATACCACTTAACTCCTCCCAAGACAGATGAAGGCAGCATAAAACTGTAATTTTGGTGACAGATCAAACAAGCTAGACAATAAAAGGAAATAATGCAATAAACTTAAAAAAAAATGAACTGGTCTTCTGAGAGGCAGGAAGGCATGATGAAATGAACTGGACTCTGGAGTCAACAGGTATCTTGACCTCTCATCTGTAAGTGGTGGAGATGATGCCTGCCCATAGACAGGTGACACTCACTGAGTACTACTATGTGCCAGGTGCTAGTCGAACGCATACTTCAACTTCTATATTCTAATCTCCGTATAACATATAGTTTGTAAGTTTGCTATGTGTTCTTTTTTTTTTTTCTCTTAGACAGTTTTAGATTACTTTCTTGAGCATTTGTGCATTTTAGGAAGAAGATAAAGTACAAGGTGTTATGTTCTTTTAGCTCTTAATTCTACAACTTAATAACCGTATGAACTTGGGAACATGACTTTATCTAGGTCTCAGTTTTCTCAACCATAAAACTGCGATGCTGCTGCTACTCACGATGACACCTACTTCACAGGGCTGTAGTGGAGATTCAGTGAGAGAATCCTTGTGAAGCACTTAGCACAGTGCCTGCCACATAGCAAGTGCTCAGGCCCCTATTGCTACTGTTAGTTGCACGTTCCCTAGCATTATTATTACTATTATCAAGGATAGTGTGATCTTTAGAAACCCTGCTGTATGTGAGAGGTCGATAGAAGGAACTGGAATATTTTGTAACTCATCATTTTTGTGAATATCGCATTTCTCTCCTATTTCTTCTTATTAGACTTCTAATATTAGCACTCTAACTTTTATAGTGTGAAAGGCAAAGAAAGCCCGGAGTAACAAAGGCAAGCCAGCCAAACCTTTAAAAGTCCATTCTACCTGGGGAATAGTAGCTTTGTCTTTGCTTCCTCCACCCTCGCCCTTGCTGTTAGGGATGAAGGGGCTTCAAAATAAACCGAAAAGCCATGATTCCCTTTGTTCTGATCCTAGACACTGAATCCCAGAGGAGTACATTGCAGCCAACCTCTCTTTGAAATTCTAGATAATCTACATTTTAAAAAGTGGTGTTTTGATCTGCATCACTCAGATTTTCATGAGCTTCTGCACCGTTATATGATGTCGTGTTTTCAACCGCTTATTTGTAATGCCTCGTAACTGTGGCCCACACTCCCAAATCCTACACAGATCTCAAGGGTTCTAAACGCCTCCCTTCCTGCTTACAGGAACACCATTCTCTTTGCTCATGATCCTTTTCCACAAGTCAACAAAGGAGTCATTTTTTGCTTTCCTCTGCAACTCTTGTAAATACTATTTGTAGCAGACAACTTATTAGTCTAATGGTGGTCTGTGATAGCTGCAAATTTTCATATCTTTCCCTCTGATGATAGGAGTCCAAAGTCAGCCTTATTTTAGGGTTTTCTTTAAACATCATCATAGGTTTCACAAGTTGACACTATGACCGTGATACGAAAGACATAACAGTCTTGTGAAGGAATGTAATGCAAATGTCCACCATGGGGAAATGTTTACAAAACAAAATTCCCCTTTTTCTGTACATTCCGGATGTCCCCAATCATCCTCTTTCTTCATCTACTTTGTCCAACATGCGCGTTTGAAGACTCAGTCAACCAGGATTTGAGTTCTTCATCCTCACTGAAGTCATTCAGTGCCGTTCTTCTCTGCTACTCTCTCGTCATCTCTCGTGTCGTTGTTTTGTATCTTCACAGACGGGAGTGGACCTCTGTTCCCCAACATAAAGAAAGGTCTATTGCTTACATCTCCTCTCCATTTCATTCATGCCTTGTCCATCTGGCCAGCAGAGCTTTTTAGCAATGCAGAATTTTTGTCCGAAGAAGAATATATTGAATAAAAATAAAATATTGTCTAGGAGACTGTGGCTTACAAAGAGATAATAGGGAATGTGCTATTAATGAACCCATTCTAGCCAAACAGTGCCTGTCTGTCGAATTCAGAAGATTTGGTTAAAAATCTACTTTGGTCACTAGCTTGCTGTATAATCTTAGGGAAGTTATTTCAACCTCATCTGACTTTCTCATTCCTCATAGGTACTATAGTATTTTACTTCTTTATATACTGCCTGGTTTAGAGTAAATGCTTAATAAGTATACTTATTATTATTGCTATTTTCATTTATTGTTTAACATAATATTTTCCAAGAATTATGCAGGTCTTTGGGAACCTTGGAGACATATGTGGTTAGTTACTATCAGTATTAAATGCTCAAGTCTCCCTGTAAAATATATTTTCATGGAATCTTAATATTAGCCATGCCATTTAAAAATGACATTATAACATCATTTCAAATATGTGTATTTCTTATTAATGGACAGAACTCACAAATAAAAAGGCACAGACTTGCAGATTGGATCAAAAAACAAAACTCAACCGTATGCTTCCTCCAGGAGACACATCTCAGCTCCAAAGACAAATATAGACTCAAAGTGAAAGGGTGGAAAACGATATTTCAAGCAAGTGGTATTCAGAGAAAAGCGGGGGTAGTAGTACTAATGTCGAACGAAATAGACTTCAAAATAAAATATGTAAAGAAAGATACTGAGGGACACTTCATAATGATAAAGAGAATCATGCACCAAGAAGACATAACACTTATTAATGTCTATGCTCCCAATCAGGGAGTCCCAAAATATGTAAAGCAATTACTAACAGAACTAAAGGGAGAAACAGACCAAAACGCAGTCATAGTAGGGGACCTAAATACCCCACTGTCGGATATGAGCAGCTCATCCAAACAGGAAATGAATAAGGAAATAACATCCTTAAATGACACATTAGTCCAACTGGACATAATTGACATTTCCAGAGCCTTCCATCCAAAAACAGCTACTTATACATTCTTCTCCAGTGCACATGGAACATTCTCAAAAATCGACCACATACTGGGACACAGAGATAGCCTCAACAAATATAAAAAGGTTGAAGTCATACCAACCATAGTCTCTGATTATAATGCTCTGAAACTAGAGATCAACTGCAAAAGGAAATCAGGAAGAACCACAAATACATGCAGACTAAACTGCATGCTACTGAAGAATAACTGGATCAGAAAAGAAATAAAAAGAGAGATCAAGAGATACGTAGAAACAAATGTTAATGATAGTACAACATATCAAAACTTTAGGGACATGGCAAAAGCGGTCATAGGGGAAAGTTCATATCATTGCAGGCCTATCTCCAAAAACAAGAATGAGCCCAAATAAACAATCTAACTAGAAAAGGAAGAACAAATGAAGCCTAAAGTCAGCAGAAAGAAAGAAATAATCAAAATTAGAGCAGAAATAAATGAAATTGAAAACAAAACAAAACAAAACAAACCACAAATATATGTATTTCTATTCAAAATAATAATTTTTAAAACAATCTTTTAAAAATTTTATGAAATATCTAGATTTCAGCATTTCGCTAATGTTGTCATATCACAGCTATTATTTTAACTGCTTTAGCAGGATTGGAATCCATTTTGTATTTTATTAATTTAGTTTAACTGAACTGATGTGTCAACTCTATCAGAACACGGACAATTGTCCATATAATCAGAACTGTCTATTTGTTCCTCATGCCTATGAGCGTTTGCTTTAGAGTTTGTCAGCAAATAATCATTGAGAAGTCAGAGACTGAGCAGCAAGTTGAATTCTAGAAAAATAAAAAAAATATGCTATGAATTTATTTCGATACATAAATGATTTTCCCAAAGACAATTTTCACTACAAAAAGCTCCACCAGTTGCATAAATAGCTTGTCCTTTCAAGATCTTAGAATAAAAACCACAGGGATAGATGTGTTTCAGTTGTAATTTCCCAGCTGCAGCACTGTGAGAAACATGGGAGTGGTGAGGATAGCGTTTGGTGAGGATGAGTTCATGTGTTCAATTTTTATTTCCAAAACAAAAGAAAAAAAAAAGAGGGAAAGAAGGAGGGAGGGAGAGAAGGGGTGAGTGAAGAAGCATGATAGGAAGAAAGAAGAAAGGGAGCGAGGGAGGGAGGGAAGAAGAGAGGAAGGAAGGAAAGAAGGAAGGAAGCCAACCATAACAATCTCTGGTTTTAGCGTCTAGCATTCTATCTACTGTATTTTTCTGCCCATATTCACTAATTCAGAATTTTCTCTGTGTTCTTTTGTTTTTGTCTATTACTGTTAATTCTTGTCAGTCTCTTAATATTTCAATTTTGAGTAAATACTCTCTTTTTACAGAAGACAAAATAGTATAGAAATAAAGACAATGCTATCTCCCCCAAAGGTTATAGGTTTTTCAAAAAAGCCATTATTCTTACTATCATGGCTACATTGAAATGATTAGTAGGAAACAAATCCCAACTGCCACCTAAAGAAAGAAGGCCCAAATGCCTTGGTAACTCTATGCTTTGGATAGGTGCAACCAAATTTCAGGTCTGTCATTTTTTATTTTTTATTTTCAAACTTTTACAGGTTACTGAAATTCTTTAAAAGTGTTATCACCTCTATTTTTAAAAATAACATTGTAGTCTTTAAATTTGTTCATTATCTCTAGCACTCATTTGTTAAATGCCTAAAATGTTTCACTTGAACTGTGTGAGCCTGGGTAGCAATTAAATTTCCTTTTTTATACCATATATGTTCATTCACATTTGACTCCTTAAAGAAGTTGAGAAGTCGAGAAAAAAAAAGATTTTAAAATTTTACATGTGGCTTTGCAAAAGTGAAGAATGATGAATTTGCCTGGGATGCTTTCTTAGTCCTGTCATATTGAAGGCTTGAATGAATGATGTATTTATCTCAAAACTGAGTAGCCTTGTTTTAGTATAAAACCCTGAAGAGTGCAAAAAAAAAAAAAGAAAAGAAAAAAAGCATTTTCTTTATCCCTTGTTGCCCTTATAAATGATATCCACCTTGAATACTCGTTCAGTCAAAGCCGAGCTCAGTACACAGAGAAGAATATATTTTCTCCTGTTATTAATAGGGCCAGGGCCTCAAACAAGGAAGTTTCATGTTTTGTTCTTTGGGGCTCCCTAATGCTCATGAGAGTTGCAGTGATAACATGTTCCATCATTCATAAAAATAAAGTCCTTCTTTGTCAGTAATGTCCTCTAGGTGTTAAACCCATCACTTTCTACATTCCCACAAAGTATTTATAGATACATACATTCGTGGCCAATCTATAAATGGAATTTTGAATGGCAATCCTATGATATAAATATCTTTGAAAGCTTTCTCATAGTTTTACCTGCTCTGCAATCAGCCATTTTCTCCTTCAAAATCAATGCCTCTCATTAAGACTACTTCTGGCAGGGATGAGGGTCTAGCATCAGTTTGTAGAAAAGTGGTCATGATTTTGCCTCCGGGTTTGTTTTAATTGTTCCCGCTCCATGCAGCAATCTTTGTGGTTTGAATAGTAGAGAATTCATTTGTAAGCTTGCCTCCTATGTTAATCAAAAGATGGTTATGAGGACTAAATTAACCCATCCAAAATTACTGCTGCACACACACTTCCTCCGTGCCAGGCCCCCCTCAAGGTGCTGCAGACAGGCGTAAACAAGGCAGTGACTGTTCATGGAATTTCATCCTAGTGGGAGAAGCCTGAAAATGAGCAGGACAAAAATCACAAGTGAACCCCGCAGAACAGAAAACACAACATGGCAGCACGTGTGTAGAGCCGTGGAGATTTTCAGGAGGGTCAGGGGAGGTCTTTCTGAAGATAGGCATTTGAGCCACAATGCGAATTACAAGGAGGAGGCAGGCACAGGTGAACCTGGGAGAAAGCACCATGCCCACATGTCCTGAGAAGTATCCGAGTGTTGGTGGAACCAAAGAGAAACTTCACAAATCCTCACATAGCTGAGCTGGAGAGCATGAGAGGACACTAATGAGTGCTAATGAGTGGATGGGCAAAATCATGTAGGGCCATAAAGACTTTTGGTTTTATTTTAAATTAAGTTGAAACCATTGGGATTTTGGGGGGTGGGAGTGGCGCAGTATAGTTTGCATTTAAAAATGATAACTCTGTATGTAAAAATCTACCAAGACTATATCTTGACTCTGCCGCCCGCCTCCCTCAGCCATAGTATTGTTGTCTGTGAGATGGACATCATTATGATCATCATATCTCTTGTGGTGACGATAAAATAAGACAGTCAACACAATCCTCTGTAACGGTCAGCATTTAGCAGATGGAAGTGTTCAAGAAAACACTTAAGTCTCTCTTAAGTGTTTCCTTGGTTCTCTAGCCTGCACCATTCATTAATTTATTTTGTTCTATCCTCCTCTCCCTTAATATCTCAAATTTTTGACAATTTTCCTTGAGATTCCTGGCATTCGGGCCTCTGGAGATGGCGGGGGGTCTGGTTGGCTGTCTGTTAATTTTAGCTGTTCTCCGCTGGAAGTGCCATTGCAAGGAGGATGACCTGAGAGAACGGGAAGCCGTGCAGCCTAGTAAGTGGCCCCATGGGGCGGCCCTCACAGCAAAACTCTAAACGAATAAACAGCATCCCAAAACAGGTTTGAGCTTCAAGAGGGTTAAAAATGGACGTTTTCCCCATTAATAACATATCAGTTAAATGCTAACGTGACAGCTCTCAAAAAGTTTCTTCTAACAAAACCATTTTGAACCCCAAATCGTTCATATTGCTTACAAATGGCAGAGCCTAACAGCACCTGGAAGATGATTCAGTCCACAGTTTTGGAGGGTACAGGTAGGAGCAAACAGAAATAAGTGATCTGTTGCTATTTCAAAATTTCTGTTCCTATACAGGCTGACCATTTCATGGAGCCTGAGAAATTCAAGATTGTTTAATGATTTAAAACATTTAGTTAAATGGCTTATATAGAGAAACAGTATCCAAATAATTAAGTGTATTTTGTCTTCTGTTTTATTTGAGAAGTCCCAAACCTAAAGCCTTACCTGAAAAAGGAACTAAGCACTTAAATATAAAACAAGTGAACTACAAATCTATATTGTTAAGCTAGCCATAATATTGCTATGAAATTTTCATAGTGAAGACATAATATTTAGATTGCAGGTCATTAAGGCAATTACTAATTTCTTTTTATCTGAACCATTACATACAGAGGCAGATGATATTCCTTATTTCATTGCTTGGTTAATAGCAACCTGTGGAAAAGGATATTTTTAGAAGAGAATTATAAAACAGATACCGTTGGATTTCCCCTTATTTAACTCGATGGCAAAGAAGGCAGGAGAACCTCCGTGGAATGTTAAATTTAGGGCAAAAATTGTATCTCAACTATTAGAAAAAAATGGGGAAAAACATTAAAATTCTTTGATGTAAAGTGAAGAAAATTAACTTGAATAAATGAGATTATATCTATACAAAACCATAAGTTGAAAAGGAAGGAAATGTAAGATACCTGTTTTGCATTGCATTATCATATATCTCCTCCTTTTGGCGAACTAGTGTTTCCTATAAAGTAGATTGCATTTGATCTTGAAGTACGAGCGTATATTTACCTACACACTTTTATCACTATACACAGCCATACATTTATCAATTTATATAATTATTTACATATTTACCATAACTTAGAAAGTAAACGATAAACTTGTTTTTCCTACCACCTATAATTTCTAAAAGAATATTCTCATACAGAATGTCTGTAAATAATATTTTCACTATTACATCATAAGAATAAAATAAGAATTTTAATCATTTGTGTGTTTACAATGAAAATCATTACCACTTTATACTGATGATTCTGAGATATCTTTTCATTATATGTTTTTCAATGCTTTCTGTAAAATGAAATTTTAAGCGTATATCTACACTTGAGGAAAATAATGGCCTGGATAAAAGAAAATATATAAAAGTTAAATTCTAATGCAATAAAAACTCCCCTGGACATAAACTTTTACCTGTGTTCAATTGCTCACTTGCCACCATAGATTTTTTTTAAGAGACATTCTCAGTTAGGAAAAACACCATGAGTGCTTTATTCCTACAAAACAGCTCATCAAAAATATGGACTCATCATATTTAAATCTGAATTACAAACGTTTGAGTTTTACAGCATGAAGCAACAAGAGATTGAAAGGCGATGGTTTCTAATATCGCTCTAAGTTATCATTTCCATAGCTATAGACTTTATCCATTTTCCTCTGTACTTAAAAAATAAAAATCAGTTAAAGTTAACCCCAATGCATATTTTTCTTCTGCTCGTTGTACACTTCACAGTCGCTGAGTGAATCAGCTTTGCTAAACGTACTCATTAGTGCCCAATTTGTTTCTCTTGGTCTCTTCGAGAAAACCTTGCAAGCAGTTGGAACATTTATTTTATTTCGATTCCACAGTAGAAAATTGTATTCATGTAAGTAAGCACATACCAAGCAGCAATACATCATTATTTCTCAGATGACCAATATCTGTAGGAATCTCATATACTTCTCTGCTGGAGCTGATTTCCAAATTCATTGAATAATTATCGGTGCTGCTTTTCATAAGCAAAAAATATTTTTTCTTTCTATTCCGGTTAACTTTTAAAAGTTAAAAGTTAACCGGAATAGAAAGAAAAAAAAATTTTTTTTTTTTGAGTTAAAGCCTGATTTCCCCCCTCATTTCCTCAACACTTCTGAGAATTATTTGTAAAGGAAAAATTAAATTAAACTTTATATTCGGCAAATATGAAGGTGGTTGTATAGAGTATAATCTTTGACAACCATTCCCCCACCTCTGATTTTATATTATGATCCTTGGGGCAAAGATTGACTGTTAGTAAATGAAATAAATACAGATTTATGCGTTGATGTTTTAAGGGAAATCTGAGAATTTATTAGACAGTTTTAAAGTATAACAATTAGATTATTAAATTTCTCTTTCTTTTGCACTACAAAAGAAAAACAAAACAAAACAAAACATTGCTTTTTTCATGTCCCAAAGGATTAATTGAATTTTGGTAATAAATACTGAGTGACTTTTTGAATAATAGGCATATACATTTTTATATTTTCCCCACTTAGCAAAATTTATTAACAGAGGTAGCTCATATTCTTTGCCCCTAAAGTGAATTTATAAGACATCGATTTGTTTCAAGTCAGTTTTACTACAGATTAGATATTGTGGCCACATTCCAGAAACTCTGAGAGTTCTCTACTTGGTTTAGAACTTGTCCCAACATTTTTAAATGGCTACTGTATAGTGTATTCTGTTAGGAACTATTATAGGGAAAACAACCAAGTAAGGCTTTAAAATTAGTTTTGGAATGTAGGTTCAGAAAGTATAACAGTGGCAGGTTGAGATTCTGACTAATATTTAGATGGTTTCTCTTTATGCTATTTGCTCTTTTAAGGAAGTTTTCTCCTTTTATGCGTTTCGTTGACGTTCTTAAAATTTTTGAGCTTCTAATTAGAAGGTAAATTGAAGCAATCTAGGGAATTTTTTTACTAAACTGATTTTTTTTCTTGAGTTAAAGCCTGAACATAATTAATAGCTAAACATAGAGCAATGTAACATTTGTACTATCGGTATCTTTCCAGCAAATATATAGTCTTTATATTTGTTTCTACATTTATCTTTATCTTCTAAAATGAAACTGTGAGTACTAATTCAAAAGGTACTAAAGTAGACTTTAAGGAACATTTTGGTATAAAATGTCATAATACACATTTTTATTTAAAAATGCCTTTTTATTTAAAAAAAAAACTCTAATTCTTTGCAAAAAGTACAATATGGTACAAATTTTTTAACCATTCAAAAATAACTCAAACATGTCTCTTTAAAATTAAAAAGATATCTGTTTAACTCCAAAAATATCAATGTAATAACATATCTTTGAGTTATTTTGCCTTGGAATCCATTTATCCCTTTACCAAGAAAAACATTCAATATGAATATGAGTTTTAATTAACATGATGTACAAGGTATCTTTTAGGTATTCTAAAATATCTTAATATAAACAATTATTTAATAGAAACATTTGACATTGTAGTAATGCATTAAGATAATCAAATGATTTGATAATATATGAAAAGTTAAACTACAAGATAAAATTTTCATTAATATTTTATTCTTAAAATACCCAAACCAAATTGCTTCTAAATAAGTAATTTAGTATTTCAGTTATAATCTCAAAAAATGATTTTTTTCAATTATTGAATTTCTGGACTTCATACAACAGTTATAAAAAGTCATTAAAAATAATTAGAAATATGGGACACAAAATGTCGTACCCCTGAGTTATACCCAGGTTTACTATAATGGATACTCTAGAAGTATTGACAGGGCATTGCATTCATGATTTCATATTAATAAAGTAGCTGAAATTTAGAATATGTTATTATTAATTGGAAATACCTGCTCACACACAAAGACAATATTATTAGATTCTGTGAGTTTCTTTGAACTTATGGGGGAAAAAAAAGGAAAATTTGAGACATAATTTAGATTAATCTGAAAGTTGAATTGAAATGAGCCAAGTACCAAAAATATCCCACCTTGTCTAAAAATTAGCAAAATGGCAGATAGAACTTTAGTTGTCGAATGCCAACATGGTGGCCATCTTCTATTGTTGTTTTACTTACTGTATCATCTGTCTATTGCTTTAAACTATTTCCATTAGGCAGAGCAGTTTTTTAATGTGTATCTTACGAGTTCTTTCACAAGGAAAAAAAAGAATAGTATGATCAGAGAGATTTGGGGAATGCTATTTTTTTGATAACCTTCAATACCTTGAAGTTCCCAGAGTTCTAACAGAGAAGACTTCTCTGTAACATAGTATCTCTCAAAATACCACTTACCAATCATTACTTATTAATATTCTATGAGATAATACAGTGTTTGACATTCCTCCGTATAAAATGTAGTCTGTTACTAACTACCTAATAATCTAGGGTATTTATAATCTATCTTCAATCTCTCTTGCCAACTTTGGTTTCATCAGGAAATCTGTACTCCAACCAGGATGAAATATGCACTTTTCCCTCCATTAATCCCCAAGATGTTTCTTTTTTGTGATTTTGCTCATGTTATTTCCTCCTTCCGGAATATCTGTTGCCCCTCCCTTCTTACTTGGGCACGTTCAAAACTAAGTGCATAGTAGGCGCTTCACACATAAACGATTTGCCAGTACGAGGTTCTACATTTGCAGCTATGCAACTGATGTATGAGGCTTGAACAAATATTGTTTTTAATGGCTTCTGGGCAAAGTACATTATGTCAGGCATTATTATGAAGCCAACAACCAAGATTTTATATATGTACCACGTGAGAAGGTCAGCACTGATTTTTTCAGGAGAAACAAAGATGGTCAAGCTAGATTTTATGGAGAGAGTAGGACATAAGTTATATTTCAACCAAATAATGCAGGCTGTTAACTTCTTGCAAATGTGACTGGAAGCTCTAAAATCATAGGACACCTGTCTGCAGTGAGTGGGAGGGCTTGGAAAGGAGATGGTTTGCTTTGTAGAGACACTCTACTTGTTTTTGTGGCTGAGAAACAGAAATGTCTATTTTGGATTGCTTTCTGAGCTATGATTCAATGATCCAACAGTTGTTTAAGGGCAGTAAATCTAAGATGAAAACACTTAGAATTGAATCTGTCTCTGCTTATTGTAATAGTAGGAAACTTATTTAACCTTTCTAGGCCTGTTTCTCCCTCTGACAATAAGAATAATACCAATTTCCTAGAGCCCATGCGTGAATGAATAATAACTGTATATAAATACACAAAAGATGGGCATGTAGTAAGCTCTCTATGTGTGGTAATATATTAATAATATTGCCTCTCTTCATTCTCTAGCTACTTTTTCTCAGACTAAGTCACAAGGAATTCAATAGCATTTTACAAATATTCACCACTTTGAGAGTCATGAAGCATTCTTAACTACCTATATTATTCTTGAAAACAATAAAATTCTAAATCATTGCCAAGGCCACATTTTAAAAGATAAAACATTTAATACGTAATGCATTATTGCCAGTTCAAATCCAGTTACAATGTAAAGGCATTATGTAATTCAATTTCTACCTTTGACTATTTCTTGTGGCTAGAAAATGTCCTGTTGTACATGGCAGCTCTAACCCTTCCCCTGTCTGATGTTTTCAGACATAATTTATTTTCAGTAAATTGATTTTGTTTTAAAAAATGTCTACCCAGCTCTTTATATGTTATAACCAGATCCTGTTTTAATGAGATAACTATAGATAAACATGGTTATATGTTCATGTCTCTTAAATAATACATTGAGATCATTCTGCTTACAACAATGTAATGAAAATAAATGTTATTTTGTTATTGAATAGAATTTCCATAATATAATGAGTTTCCTGAGATAAAAGCTTCAATGCTGAGTGAAATGTCGAACTAGGACACTGATCCTAATGGAGAGATGGCAAATAGTGTTCGTCTAGTGTACCAGCTGCAACTCATTGGAATTGACTTCCCGGATCCCTATGCTGAAAAGGATTGTCTAGCTCCATTCAGCCTTAGGAAGGAAGGAGAGTCATGCATGATGTTTATTAGTTTCAGATCAGGACGTAGTGAATCTCGAGCACATAGTCATCGGTCTTGTTCATATGAGATGCATGGTATCTATAATTCCTGGGGAAATGAAAAAAATATATGAAATACCTAGAATATTGTTCCTTCAGTATTGTAGTGACTGTTTAACTCCCTGACAAAAAAAGGGCACAAGGTAATCTGAATCACAGGTGGAGCTTTCTGTCTCTCTTCATTTCCCTTATAGCTTTCATGTCAGTCCTCTCTCCCATTCCTCTCTCTGTCCACCTTCTCCTACTCTGCATTTAGATTCCCTTATTCCTTCATCTTTCTCTCCCACATCTCTTTCATGTTCCTTCCTTTTTCAACTTTTTTGAGCCTCTACAGTATGCTTATCTATTAAGCCAGATGCCCAAGTAAATCAACAGTCTGTGCCAAATTAGAATGGTAGCATTGTTTGGTTGTATGTAATTGGTCATTTGCAATTAGTCCTGCTCACATAGAGGACTTCAGCCAGCTTTCCTGACCAGAATGTGGATGTTCCCAACTGCTATCTACTAACCTCCTCAACTGCCTAGCAAGTTGATTCGTTTCTCACCCCAGACCCACGGGTTTGGAGAGCTAGCTGCTTTAAAAATGCCCACATGCTCATCTTTCCGACATGGCTCTCTTTCATGGAGAGTGAATTGCTGTTTGGGTTTCCTTGGAATGAATCTAGCATTTACCTGAATATTAACTCTTTTCCAAGCTCATTCTAAAGGTAATTTTTGCCATAATGCTGACCATATCCTAGAAGTAATGTTTATAGCAGAGGTTGTTTGTTTGTTTTAGGGCGATGTGGTCAAAGGAATATTCTCAGGATATTTAGCGTTAGCCACTGGCCGTTATCTTGTCTCCGTGTTAGTCAAAACTAATAATAATTTCTCTTCTTTGGATTTTCTCAACTCTATATTTTTCAAGTAAAATTGCTATAAAACCTTATCTGTGGATGTTTTTGGAACTCATCGAAATAGGTATAAAATGTTTTATTGTGTATTTTCCACTTTATTAGCTTGTGTTTCCTTAAATATGATTTGGGTTTATTCAGATATTTTTCTACTTTTCTATCAACTGAACCCCTTCAATCCCATTTTACCATATTCTAATGAGGAAAATCAATTACACAGTAATCTTGTTCCCTATTTCATCAGCAGATAAGTTGTTATTACTAGGAGGTAGTCCTATGGTTTGGTCTTAACTCTTCCTATTAAGTCCAAAAAGGAGAGAAGAAAATTATCTTCCGCCTCTCATATGTTGTGTTGGTGAAAGGTATGAGAAGCCTTTCCCTAATGAACAGGTTTTTTACTCTATAATAATTTTACTTATCCCCTCTGAAAATGAGTTTCTGAGCTTCTCTTACAAAGATGGGTAAGGCAGCGGAGAAAATCAGTCTGTTTTCTCTTGCAAGGATGTCACAGCTACAGAAAAGAGTCACCGTAGAGCATCCCTCGTTTGCCTAGAATCCGATGCCTTCTCTGCCACTTACTTAACCTGTCGTTGGGTCAATCTCTTAAGCTTTCTGACTATCAGGTTTTTGTTTTAAGAATTTAGTTATCACAAAGGATTAAAAAGAAAAAGAAAGAGAACACATTTTTCTTTTACAAATAGAAAATGATTAAACAATATCTTCCATTCTGAGACCGTGCATATATAAACCCAAGCCATTTCCTTGCTTCTCTACAAGTAATCATTCTTATAAATTTCTATCATTCTTTAACTTGCTTTTTCACCTACTGTGTTTTGAGTTGGGGTCATGTTAACACCTAACTAGGTTTATATATATTTTTTTATTTTTATAGCTTTATATTGAATGAATCATGTAAATAATTACTAATGATGAATATTCATATTATTTGCAGTTTTTATAACACTAAATGCTGTGATGAACATCCTTGTACACACATGTAAGAGGCTCTTTAAGGTTAATAACTAGAAATGAATTTGCTAGATTATAGGAATGTCAGTTTTTAAATCTTAATAAACATTGCCTAGTTGCCTTCAAAGTGACTATATTGCTAAAGCATAAGAGATAGCATAAGAGATGTCCATTTCCCTAAAATCTTAACACTTGATATTATCAATTCTATGAAAATTTGACTTTTTTGCCAATTTTATCAAAAAATATATATTAGTAGCATTTTTTACTTCTGTTAAGACAACAAAATAATCAAGTTGAGCTTTCTAATAAAAATAATAATAATTAATTTTAAAAAGAACTTAAAATTTATTTGAGATTTAAGAGATCTCGGAGGCATTTTTCAAAAATAACATCGTTGGCCTAAGTCTTGGAGTTGTTTGATGAGTACAAAGACAGATTACATAACGTGGTTAAATTTTCAGTGAGAGCTTTCACCTCTAACCTTTTTAGTGCAAGGGGGCTGTTATTTATGGAAGCATCCCTATAGAACTTATCACAAGACAGTTATGAAGATGTAGGAATCCTGCCCCACTTACCTGGGTATCTTGACTTGGAGTTGTTCAACTTGCTTATACAGGAACCCGTTAATAAACATCCTTTCTGAGCCAAAAATGAGGTTGCTTTATATACGGACGTTTCAAATGCACAAACAAATCACGCTGATTGATAACTTTGAAAATTAGCTCTTTAGGCAAGAAGGAGATGATAATAGGGTTTGTGGTTCTGTGAAAGTCTCCCAAGTGATTCAGGACATTTCCATAGCACATTTTCTCTGTCTGTTCTACACTTTGAAATGCTGAGTCATGAAACCCAGGAAAGCAAATGTCCATGCAGCTTTCTTCCGGCTTCCCCGTGGGTCTGGCTGGCAGTGGTCAGGAAATTACTGCCTGGGTGCCAAGTCCAGCCCAAAGCTTGTTTTCGTAAGTTAAATCTTATCAGAACAACTGAGAAAAGCCCAGTTATTGATGTATTGTCTAGCTGCCTGTCCTACAAAGGCAGAGTTGAGAAGTTGTAACTGCAAGACTACCTGATGCAAAGCCTAAAATACTTGCCGCCTGGCCCTTTATAGAAAAGGTTTACTGAGCCCTGGTCCACTATACATGTAGCCTGAAGTAGACTATATTCTGAAAGTCTGATGACTGGTTTGTGAATAGATACCTGGATCTTTGGTTTTTATTACTTTGAAACATTTAAACAGCCTTTAATAATTTTCTTGGCAGATGGATTATAATGGTGGGAGACATAATGAATTTTATTTAGAAAATATATTCGTCCTAAGAGAGGTGAGGATTATAGTACAAGTACTTCTGAAAAACGCTTTAACTGGTGGAAAACACTAACTTAATGTCTTTTGTTTGCTATATTTTCTAATATATTACTGAAATAATATTTCCTTTAACTAGAAAAAAAGGAGCTATTATACACAGTAACACTTTAACTTTTAAAAGTAAAAAAAGACAGTTATGGATTTTTATCATGTTTAATGGTAAAAAAATCTGTCTTATGATTACTGAAAACATCTGTCCTTTTATCCCAGTAAATTAATTCATTAAGTTCAAAAAGACTTACTTAAAATAGCATTAAAATATTAGCATATTCATTGGCAAATAAATGTTTAATAATTATATTTTATATTTCCTCAATTCATAGTGACTGGCATTATGGTGGTAGATAAGTAAAATAGTCTCAGGAGATTTTACTAATTCGAGAAGATACTGCCAGCCTTATATCTTAGCAGCATACCTTACTCATTAAAAGGAACCGTAATGAAATCTCAAGAAACATATAATATTAATTTTGCTTTATATTTCCACACATCCAGTGTCCAATATACCTGTCTCAAAGTCATACACAAATACACACACACACACACACACACACACACACACACACACACAGCGCCCTTAACACTGTCAGGGAAAAAAAATTACACTGATGACTCTCATATTTAACAAACGAATAAGTTCTCAACCATGAAGAATTACACATTCGGGGACAATCAGATTTCAATATAAAACTAATGAGATGTCTGGAGACAAATCAGAAACTACTATTAGCAAATAACTAAAATAAAAACAGAAGTAATCACACCTGAAACAAATGCAAGTTATACCTCATGTAGAGACAGAACTTGCCCAGAAGTAGGTTACTGGCCCTAAACAAATAAAACCAGATTTCACTTTCAAAAGTTGTTGCAATTCTCCAGCTTCTACGAGTTCCTCTTGTGTTGTTGGCCGTAATTGTGTTTAGAGAACACACTAGTAAGAGTTTATGCTGACCAGAAAACAGGAGAGAACTCTGTTTCTTCTAATCCGTAGCCGAAAGACCTGGCATAAGTAGAAGTTGAACAAGGTTTTGCAATAAATGAGCATTGAGCAAATTATTGAAACAAATTATCATACTAAAAATGCGTTCTTAGAAAAATGCCACAAAAATTAATGGGATTAGACTCAGCAGGAACGTCGAATTGTACACATTCTTTTTTATTTGTCATCACAGGCTCAACTTCACTGTGTCTCAACTTCCCCATTTGGAAAATGGGTATAATAATGCCACCTACCTTATAAGGTTAAGGTGAAAATTAAGAGTTATATATAAAACACTTAGACATTCTGATATATAGTGCTCCATCGGTCTTATTTGCTCATAGTAGAGGAGTAGTAGTAGTAGTAGTAGTAGTAGTAGTAGTAGTAATAGCAGTACTGATAGTAATAAACAAGTATTAGTGATCTAAATAAAGCATCTTTAGATGTCCCCAAATTTTCTAATTTAGAGAATAAATAAATGATACTAATATTAACAAATATGTTGTCTAGAATTTTCATTGTAAGTGAAATGTAAGCCATTCATTTATTCATTCGAGAAACACTAAGTAGACTTTGTCCTGCTTCTGGGCAGATATATAGGAGGAGAATATAGTAGTCTGTGCTCTGGATGATTTACAGCCCAGAAAGGGAAACAAATTATAAGCAAGTAATTTCAAAGCAATTCTATCCAAGATAGATGTAAGAACTATGAATAATAACTCGGTAGCAAATAACTAAAAACTGTTGCAAAGGGGACTTTATACCTGCATTTATCCTCTCAGCAGCCACACAAGGTCAGTCTTACCTTTCCCATTTTACACATGGAAGAATCCGTGAGGTGGAATCACCAACCCAGAACTGTGCAGCCCTAGGGCGTGGCAAAGGCGGACCTGAACTTAGGTCTGCGGAAACCGAAGCCCACAGTTTTTCAGTTCCTCAGCCGTCGCTTGCCTGTCTGGGGGAGGCTGAGAGTGTTAGCCAGGACATCACTTAGCCCACGCCGTGCCTGCCCAATGACCCCGTGTGCGGACACCACAGATGGAGCAGAAAGGAGCACACGGAGAAGGCATCTCATTTTCAGGCTCTTACTGCGACCTGTTCAGTCTGGCCTGGTTTCTTCTCAGTGCACATGTACGTACTAATTGCCGCGGCTCAGTGGTGTCATCGGAGATAATTGTGCCATGGTGAAGTGTCTAATCTTTCTTGAGTTTGGTAGACATCTTCAGCCGCGAGTCTAGCAGTATGATGAGTGATTGAAGTGTAGCTGCTGCTGCTTTTTGTGTAGCTAGTTGTTGACAGTATTGATTAATGACATATTTAAATAAAAAATGCTTTGAGTTGGAATAAAAAAAATATGTAAATATTCTCATCTACTGACTGGCTCCATTCAGACCAGACTCAAAAAAACTAGGGCACTCCATCTTGGTGCCCCACCTTTGAAACCTGGAAGAGATCCCCGAATACAAATAGTGGAGCTTCGCCCCATTTCTTCTGTCTGTTTGGCGTCGATTAAACTACTCCACCTTCTGATTTGCAAAGTTTATAATTTAAAACTATCCACACATCTCCTGGGCCAAAGTGTGTTGATTTCTTGCACCATTATAAATATGTGACTCGGAACCGACGCATCACTCCACCAGGAGACTTTCATGAAGTCCAGGAACCTGCCTTCCCCTTCCTCCAAAACTATTACCCTGACCGCTTCTCGACGGTTTATTATGACTGTCTTCAACCGTACAATAACATAAAAATTATGCCGTGAACACCTAAAATCTCTGGAGATTTTGCTGTTAGATTTATTGTTAGATTTACTGTCTAACTTTGGTAACATGGTATTATCCTAATTTTTTTTTTCCTCACCCCATCTCAATCTTTAAAACAGAGAGAGAGAGGTGGTACGGAGGGAAGAGAAGGAGAGAGAGAGAAGGGAGGGAGGGAAGAAGGGAGGAACGGGGAGAGAGGGAGGGAGATACTAGGGATTAGAATTGACAAAGAGACAGGACTGTGGGCTTCAGAACCTATCTGACCCAGCTGTAGAGCTTGCTGTATGTGGCTCTAGGTCAGCCTCAGCACCCTCTAATTTCCTACTTGATGAAATGGGGATAGCAAATCCCACTCCAAAGATTGTTCTGCAGATTAAATAAGGTAATGTGTGTTAAAAACTTGGCACAGTCCCTAGCTCATATGAATACTTAATAAATGGTAGCTGTTTTAAATTATTATTATATAGCATGTATCTAGTTACTGAAGTACGTTAATATTTCACTTAAATTAATCTATGCTAAAGTGTGTTAAAATAGTTTGGACCTAAATGTTTTTTGGTGTTTTGTTTTTATTGTTTGTTGGCTTTTTCTTTTTTTCCTAATTAATTTAACAAGCATTTCCCTTGATCCTCTCCAAGCTACTGAGGTGTTGTTACAGCCCTCAGCATCTCTGCCCTGAGGCTCAGCCAGTAAAGTTTTACTTCCAGTAAAGAGGACCAGGAACGCCTTGCAAACATGAGCAGCCCCACCCGACCCCACTGGAACCACACGGAACTGCTTCCCCGTGAAAGCTCTGGGCTTTTTCCCAAATGTTTCATTTGAAGGTGAAAGCCTTGTGCAAAATGTCACGCATGTGGCTCTCTCCCTACTAATCAGTTAATACAGAATACTGAAAGCGTTGCCTTCCAGGGCTGTCTTCCTTAATGGATTGTGACAATGCACTAATTTAAGCACAATCGGCCCAGCGTCTCTCCTTGGGGTAGGGGGGGTGGGGGGGGACATTTCCACCAAGGGTACCCTGAGATTGCGGCTCGTCCAGGGCCGAGTTTGATTTATGAAATGAGACCTCGGAGCCCGGATTGAACAGATTGGCTTGCAGGAGACAGCTGTACTGGAGTTGCTGCTGCCAGGTATCGGTAGTGGGAACAGAGAAAAATGAACAGTGGGATAAAAATTCCTTTCCCAGTCCCTACTTATCAACATGAAACATCTGTTTCAGCTACAGTAGTTCCCAGTGGCAGTCAGAATTATTGATATGGCAAAATTGCTGCTTACATGCAGCACAATGCCATGCCCCCTCCGCCCTGCCCCTGGCTGCATTGTTATAATTCATTAGTGTACTCGTGCTACCAAAGACACCGGGTGTGTGAGAGAGGAGTAGTGCCAGGGCAATTGTGCAAATGGGGCGGGTGGGGAAGAGCGTTTTTTTCCAGAAGCAATAAATTTCTGCCTGCTGTTCTATTTTATTGTGGATGAACACAGTGATTATGCTGGTTAGAAAAGAAGCAATAAGCTTCTGTCTGTCTCCAATTGTTTTTAATATTCTTGTTTAATGGGAGAACATAGCTTTTATTTAAACTAAACATAATGGATGCGTTTTAAGATTTGGATCAGTTTTTTTTTTAAATCTTGCTATCTCATATGTTATGTAAGCACATGCTGCTATAAATAGGAAAACAAATATGCTTAGTTCAGCTTTTTGTTAGGCAAAATTTGATTAGGGATGTGCAAAAGCTGACGCTGTCAGCCAACACATAGCACCAGGGAGCAATACATACCATGTTAGAATGAAAATTAAGTGCATTTGTTATCAAAGAAACCGCTTTTGCAGAAACATACCAAGAAAGTTTACAGGCTCAAATAAATAGAACTTGAATTCCTTAATTTTAGTAATATCGTTTTATAATGCAAGGTGGTAAACGTGCATGTGAGTTCCCATGGCAGCTGAAGGATAATTAGAAGATTTTCTAACCAAGTGCTTATCATTCTTGGCTTATTCTAAGTAGCAGCAGAACAATGCAGAAAGAAATGGGGGGAAAAGCAAGAGCCCCCACTTACACAGATGCCCGACTTCCATAGGTACCCTAATTGTCTTTAACTCATAATTTTATTCGCCCTTTCCTATAAGGCATAGGTATGTCTCATAAAGGTGTACTATGAAAAAATTTGGTATGGGAAAACAAAATCCTTTACATTAATTTCCTAATTAAATTGTAATGTGGCCAATTCAGATGTAAAAGCTAAAGAACATAGGCAGTTCTATGGTGTTTGCCAACTGCTCATACTGGGGTACTTAGCACTGGTCCTTGGGAGGAGAAGAAGAGAGAGTTTGGTGTTTCAGACAACAGTGAAATGAAGCACTGGCAATTAATGAACAGATCCCGCCCGTCCGCTGGGCACTGAAGAGGTTAAGAGACTCTGGTACTGACAACATGATAATGAGGATTTATGGTGAGCAGGAGGTGAAGGTGGGTAGGATGCTCCCAGGCCCCCATGCGTGGTGGCTCTAGGTCCTCTGCAGACACAAGACCTCAGCAGGAGTGGAGGTAGCCTCTGGACTGTAACAACAGCTGAGGTTGGCTAGGTCTGTGGCTGAGTGCACATGCCCTGAAGATATGTGAGTGTGTGAGTGTGTGTGGTAAAATTATATATTTTTTGTTATTTCGGTACTTTATAATTTCAGATATATACTAGGTTGAACCACATTTTCATTATGAAAAAAAATAAAATATTCCCTTTGATGAATAGATAGGCATATAGGTGAATGAATGAGTGGATGGATGAATGGACCGGAAAAGCAGTTCATACAGCTTTCAAATACCCTTGCGTCATGGCTTCTGCCTCCTTCCCTATCTTTGAATACTATACCTCTTCTTTTTGCTCACTCTTTAAAAACTATTTTTATATATAAAAAAGCTTTTATTTCCCTGAAAAATGAAGCTCTTATTTTTAGCTCAGGGGCCTTTATACTTGCTTCTCCTTATGATTGGAACACTCTTCCTGGCTTTTCACAAGGCTTGTTTTGATCGCCATTGAGCAAACAACCTAAATGACCCTTTCTCACCTCTCTTAACACCTACAGTCGTATTGTCCTGCTTTACTTTTCTCATAGCGCATTATTTTCAAAACGTATCTTGTTTGTTTACCAGTTAATGACCTCTCTCCTGCTAAAATATAAGGACCTTGTCTAATTTCCTGTTATCTCCCTGGCACTAAAAACTGTGTCTCTTATTAATTTAAAAAATTAAATATTTTTTTGAATTTACAAGGAGTGGATGTAGGAAGTAAGCCTGTTAGAACCAGAAGCTGTTCTTTGACTTCTTCATACGTATGTTCTTGTGTTCCGAGGTCTATGGATTCTCCTGAATTAGCAATTCTGAAGAAATAGCGACTGGTGGGAACATTAGGAAAGAAAGGAAGTGGCAATGGGCAGCAGATGATCTCAGCTCACAAGAGGAGCTGGGGTTCAAATTAGAATGTGTGTTCTCAGCGTTCCCCTCACCCTAAGTCAGCGTTAACTCAGTTTAGTGTTCACGACTTTTACTCTGTGCTAAATTAGATACCCTAATAGGTGGTATGAGTTATTAGTCAAAAACTAAGGATGTTTCTCTGTGGGGTATTACTATTAATATCACATCATATTTCACTATTCTGACTCTTTAATGTGTTGGTATCCATAGTTAATGTAATATTTTGCAAGAATATATGGTTTCCTATTTTTTATTTTAAAAATCGCTATTTTAAAAATGGTTGTAACTGCTTCCTTCTATATTAAAAAATGAATCACTAAACTCTTCCATAAAATGTGTTTCCTTTTCTGTGGAGGATGTCAATAAAATCATAAACATGTTCTTGGGAACAGAAGTATTTATCTGCACACACTAAATTCAAACCAGTTTAGTTTTCCCCAAGGGAGGCAAGTTCGCGTGTCGTTTCTCATATTTAAGTGACAATATCTTGACCTCAAGATTGTCAGAGACTCCCCACAGGACTCGGCCACGAGATTACTCTGGAGGAGCCTGTAATGAGCCCTGTGCACACACCACATGGTTTCAATTACAGCTTTATGGGACTAGACAGTGTGGTGCCGGGAAGGAACGACTGAAAACTATGCAGAGGGTCTTTGTCTTCATGGTTCAGGTACCTGGGCTGCTGCTTGCCGTATCTTCTTATACTTATTATTCACATTTGTTTCATCTCTGTGGAGACCCATCTCTGAAGTTAAGGGTTCTGTGTCAAAATAAGAGACACTGAAAAGAATAGCCCAGGTCGCCATTCCCATCCTGTAGTTCCGTTTCTTCCCTGGGCGTTCACACTCATTTGAGACCGTTGGGGTGACAGGTGCCAGAGAACAAGTTTTTCCTGAGGCTGCGGTCAGGGAAGGATTCCTCAAAATTTGATGAGGGGAGAGGATGGCTTTTTCTGTAACTTAAAAAGGATTAAATCAGAGCATAAAACATGACTACATAGTTCTTTGAAGAGGGATAATTCTGATTTATGGGGGTGGGGAACGCTTGGGTTTAATAAACTAATCAAATTGAAAACATCAGCTCATGTCAGTTAAGTGCTTGCTCTGGCTTCCGAGGAGGGTAATAGACTTCCCCCTCCACCCTCCACCCTCCAGAATTTTCTGAAGAGTTGACTCTGTTAATATACCTGCATTTAAAGCTGGAGACTTGATCCTAGACTGGAAAGTTCCATGAGGGAATGGTGTACTTATCATATGGTTCTCTCTTCTCTCACTAGTGAATTTCACATGCCTAGGACATAGTAAGAATTCACTGAGTATTAGGCAGACTTACTAGTAAAAATAAGTGCCCAATTTAACCTCCTCTCTCATGGTCGGGAACGGAAACCTGGAGGAAAGATGTGGGTAGCCCAGCGTGACAGAGCCAGTTTGTGGCAAAAAATGAGACTAGAACCCAGTTATGCTGTGATTTTCCATTGTATCAGGAACAACCGATGTGGTAAAAGTGTAATGTTTGGGGAACTAGAAAAGAGAGTTAGGCATGCTCCTTATTCAAAATGGCCTCCTCATGTCACTTGAACCCTGGTGCTTGGATCTTTCTAGTTTGACACATCTGTACTGATAGTAAATCAAATTAACTGATGATAATGAGTTAAGAGTCTTATTTTCAGAGATCTATAAGGCAGCTGTGGGAATGTAAATGAAATTCCTGTAGATGGGTGGGGAGCTGAATGAGAAGGTGATCTCTCCGATAGCATGCCAGAATTTCCATGGATGGCGGAAGAAACATACATAGCACAAGAAAAGAGGGGTGAGAAACTGAAAACAGCAGAGAGAGAATTTGACAGAGTATTATAATTGATTTTGGAAGCATCAGTTCCTTATATAGCAGAGAGAAATGGAAGCTGGGAACAACAGGTTAAATGATTTTTAAAATAGAGCTTTAAAAGCTTTCCAGTTCATGTGGAGACTCAAAAATCCTCTTTCTAATGCACTTGTTTTCTTGAAATGGCCCACTATTTATGTCTCAGAAAACCCATCTTCCACCTCTCTGCCATCTTCTCTAATTGAAGAAAGAAAAGAAAGCATTAAGCATGCCTGGTCACTATTGTTTGAGTAATAAAGACATATCTGTCATTTTCTCTTGATAATTAAACATAGCATTCTGAACATCTCTGAATCTCATTATAAAAAGAAAAGGAAACTTCTGAATGACTCTATCATTAAACGATTGTGTGACTTTGGACAAATCATAGTGAACTTTCTGTTCCTCAGTTTCTTCATTTCTAAAGAAGTCATTAAATCAGAGTCTCACCGAGATTCCTTTAATCTCTTTTATCTTCATGTAGTTGATAGGCCAGGGAGAGAATAAGCCCTAAAGTCCAAATTTGCCCTTAATTCAAGATCAAAAGAATGGATATTTAGGGACTAGAGTCATGAACTATAAATTAAGCCAATGCAAAAACACCAAAATTAGTTCAGCTGTCAACCCATCTAAACATTAAATTTTCTTCTGTGTAAATTTCAAAAGGGAAATGAATCTTTCAGTGTGTAGGAACTCTGATTCATGTCAGAATTTTCACTAGGTGAATCATGTTCTAACCAATTACTAATATATATTAAAGTCTTCATTCCTATCTGTAATGGTTTTAAGCTTTATAAATTTCCATCTCTCCACTGCTTAGGGACATAGGTAATCAATGAAAATGTGTATTTCAAGAATACACATGTCCCCCAGATTGTAGTTTATCAAAGTCACTTTGAATCATTCCAATTGAATTTTCACTTCTTGTAAATCATCTATGTCTATAATCATATTATGAGGTCAGAGAAGGTCACCAAGAAAGGTATATTACAGGATTGGCAAGGGAGTCAGAGCAATGCCCTTGAGTCATTCCTCAGTAATGCAAGAACAGAATTTGTTCTTGGAAAGTGGTGGGGGTGGGAACATGCTTTTTTTTCCCTTTCCAACAGGCTTACTACTCACTCTCAAACCTGAATAGCTGTACTAGGCAAATAGATAACTGTTTCAAATGAGAGGAACTGCAGTTCAAACCAGCATAAACATGAAAGGGAATTTCTTGGCTCCTGTAATTAGGAAGATCAGGGAGTGAATATGGATGGCTTCAGGCATGGCTAAATACTAGGATTTAAAGAACAATGACTTTAGGATCTCCACCCCCTCTTCCTTCCTCCCTACCTCCCTCCCTCTCTTCTTCCCCAACCACCCAACCACTGATTCTGTTTCCCTCTGTGTTACCTGTGCTGTCAGACCAGCTTCTCTTGGAATTTTGGCTAACAGTAACATCAGATCTATATCCTACCTTAGTTCAGCAAAAGTCCTGGAACGCTGATTGTCCTGGTATTAGGCACTTTCCATCCTTGAATCACCATGATTGCGATTATCCGGGCCTGGGTTCTAAATCCATGACAGGAGGCTGAGATGGAGTCATCTCTTCTGAAAAGATGTTGACTAATGTTGGAGCAGGGAGGCTTCTTTAAAGAGTGCTGTCACCAGAAGTAAAAGAAGGGGTAGAAGTATGCACATGTCAGCGGCTGTTGTTCCTCCCCACCCACCAAAAGAATTTGTGGTATTTAACCACAGGAGTGTGAAGCAGAACAATGTATTATCATAAATTAATCCGTAAGTCCCTTTGTAATCTTTCTGACTCTCAAATGTATCAGTTCTTTCTATATCCATACCATTCTTCCAAGTATTACACGGACCCATTAATGTTGATCTTTTTTTCCTTTTGAGAAGCCAAAGAAATTCCCTATTATACAGAGTCTCTTGTTCACTGAATAAACACTGGAGCAAAAAAATTTCTAAGTAGTGAAACTCAAAATACATGGTTTATCATTTGGATTCTGTTCTGAGGTCTGAAGTGAAAATATGGTTCTTCTTTGAAGTAGGAATCTTGTCTCAAAACAACTGAAATTATCAAATTTCCTGAAAGCCATAAGTTGAAATAACTCATTTTTATGTGTCATAGGCATGGTGTATCCCCTTGTTGCTAATAGACATATATATTTTCCAAATATGTCTCTTGGGAACAAAATAAAACATTTCATTATCCATCTTTTTTTATTTTTTTTCAAGTAATGTCTCTGCCAGATATGGAATGCACGTAATTCACTGTTGCTTTTAATTTGTCAGTACATTAATTTTAGTTGATAAAGAAGTTAACTGAATCTTCTGTCCCAGTTATCTTTGATAATTCAAGTTCATTTGGCTCTTGCTTTTAAAGCCTGTCTGTGCCTCCCCAAATCTCCTTGGGTTTATATAGCTTTTAAGTTGTCATTGACCCAAGAGATCATTCAAGGGTGATTATACTTTTTGAGCTTGTTTGTATGCAACAGCCATAACCCTTTTTTTTATAAAGACACCCAGCTGCTCTTAGCTGCACCTTGACCTCCAACAGACTTTTATTACAAATCAATTTCATAGTTTCACTGTAAAATAATGTAGAGTGTCTCTGGTAGCAAGATAATGAGAGGGCACCAATTTATTGTCTTTAGGAGGTTAGAAAGAACAAATGGGTCATGAATTTTAAATGAATTTTGAGTAGTCTTACTAATTTTTTTCTCATTGGCTATCCTTAAGAGGGACCGTTGTGCCCTAAATTTTGAAGACAATATCCCTAATGTATGCCACACTGTTCTCTGGGCAGAATGGAGCAGAGGTGTTCATTCTTTGGTTGACAATCCTGAAATCTCAAAGGGGGCAGTTTGGAGGATGGCATGTCCTTGGAAGAGATGCTCACTGTGTCTGGTTGTTTATTTACGCTCTAGTCAAATGGGCCACGAACCACTTTGAGTATCCTAGGGAAAGGGAGGAAGACTTAATCTTTTAAATTTGTAACCTAATGCCACAGGTAGATATCAATGTTTATGGTTTAGTCTATAGCAGGAACTTATACATAGTAGGTTCCCAAAAAGCACTGATCAATCAAATTGAACTAAATCCAACTTGTTATTCTTTTCCTACTCTATTATTTTTTACTAAGTATATTTCTTGTTATGAAAACACATACACATCTATGATTTTTATTTACTATGCATTTGTTCTAGAGGTTTTACTATGTAGTTTTAGTAAAAACATCATTTTCAGATAAAATGTAGACTAGATGGAGGTAACTGGGCTTCAAACTGTTTATGCACTAAGATATTAATTTCCATTTCAGAGTATTCCTTTTTTACGCAAGATGGAGGTTCTGCTTTCAATTTATTAGCTACATAAATGAGCTTATCTATTTCTAATTTTGACTTAATATAAAAAGCATCAAATTTTAGGTTTCATCCATCTAATTTTCATTTCGTGTAATTATTTGTGGTAAGCTGATTTTAGTTTGTGCCATCTGTTCCTCAGGTTCAGGCAGATAATATTAAAGGTATGTATTCTCCAGAATCTGAATATCCACATCTATAAGTCACACCGCATCTCGGAGAAAGACTGTGGTTCATTCCTAGGCTGCTCCCTGAGAGAGTCAGTCACGTTACCAGGGCTACGTACAAGAGTGAGATACCCTCTGTCCCCTCTGCTGTTTCGAGTTGTGTTTTGAAGCGTGTGGTTTCTCCTCACGGGCCTTTCTTACCTTAGGCAAAAATGTAAAAATTATTTTGATAGCTTCTTCTCTCCTTAGCCTCAGAACCATCTTGGAAAGCCCTCTTCTTTTCTTTGATATCTCTATCAGTTCCTTCTAGAGTTGTGGGGAGGAGGAACGTCTCAGTTGCATTAGCAAGTGATTCAGTTAGTAGCATACCGAGCACTTTAAAAAGTATGGAATCATGTTGCATAGGTGAAAGCTTATAAGATGTAGGTAATTCAGGTTTATTTACCTGCTACTTTTAAAGGCTGTTCTCTGTCTCCCCAAATGTTATACAAAATGGTTAACCCACTCTTCAATAACTTTGAAAGCAGCCTATTTTATGCTATATACATCCACACCTCCCCCAAAAGAAAACACTTTTTTTTTTTGTCAAGCAGTTGAACATTTGCTTTAGAGAATTTTTCTTGAGTTAATGTAACACCCCTTCTTAACTCACAGCAAAGTTTCCTATTTTCCCAGAAATGTTTATATGATGTCATTTTACTAATTGTCTAAGCCTTGGTAATATTGCTAGTTCTTCAGGTCACAGAGGTCAAAGTATTAGTCTTCTGCAATGACGCTTTACCTTCTCAACCTTTTAAACTATTTAAAACTATTATTTACAATAAAAAAAGAAAAGAAAAAAATTCTGATTTTCCCATTAATTTAAGAGCATTTAACCTTTCGATTATAATAGTCAATGATTTCAAAATGTCAAACAAGTTAAAAGGATTTTATTGCCATATCTAAGAATGTAAAGCTGACATCACATATAAAAGAAGCTATCTCAGAATTTTATTAGTAGTAAAGACATCACTGCCAGATATTTTTCTAAATACTTTACTACATCAGTACATGTTAGCCTTACAACAATTGTGTGACTAGATTACTATTTTTGTGCTCAATTTACAGAAAAGGAAAAGGAGTCACAGAGAGTTTATGAAACTGACCCAAAGTAGCCCAGTGCAGAGGACAGGTGGAGCCAGAATTCAAAGCCAGGCAATCTAGTTCCAAAATCTGTCCTCTTACAACTATGAGATGCTGTGAAAAATAGCTAATGCATTCAGATTCAAGTCACATTTTCTTCTTTTTTAATTAATTTATTTATTTTATCATGGTAAATGTACATGACATAGAATTTCCCGTCTTAACTATTTGTAAGTTTGCAGTTTGGGAGCATTAGTGCGTTCAGATCGTTGTGCTTCCATCACCACTGTCCGTCAGAAGCCTTTTATCTGCACCCACTGGAAAACTCCCCATTAAACGACGACTCTCAGTGCTCCACTCCCCAGAACCCTCAGCAGCTATCATTTTGCTTTTTGTTTCTATGCCTTGGTTCTAGGTACCTCATCTAAGTGGAATCATACAATATCTATCCTTTTGTGACTGGCTTATTTCACTTAGCATAATGTCCTCAGGGTTCATCATGTTGTAGCTTGTATGATCAGATCGTCCTTCCCTTTTGAAACTGAACAATATTTAATTGTACGTATACACCACATTCTGTTTATTCATTCATCCTTCGTAGACACTTGGATTGCTTTGACTATTATGAACGCTACTGTGAACATGGATGTAGAAATATTTCTTTGAGACCTTGCTTTCAATTCTATTGGTATCTACCCAGAAGTGGTATATTTGGTTATATGAAAATGCTATTTCTAATTTTGTGAGGAACCCATACTGTTTTCCATAGTGGCTGCACTATTTTACATTCCCACCAGCAATGCATAAAGGTTTCAATGTGTCTGCATCGTTGTCAACATTTTTTTTCTGTTGCTGTTGTTTCATAGTAGCTATCCATCCTAATGGGTGTGAGGTGACAAACTGTCTTTTGTAATCAGTCACATAAACTGGTACACACATATTAAGAATATAGCCCAATGTTATCCAAAAGTAAATTTTCTAAATATTTTCTACTTGTCTGTAGTTCGCAAACTACATTGGTCCCTAGATCACTGCATATTCATCTGTATGTAAAGACGAACATGTCTATATGCAAACATATATATATATACATAAATGTATGATCTTTTAATATATAAATATATACTAATATATAATAAATATTAAACTTGTGTGTCTCTTATGGAAAATAGGACAAACATTTGAGCATATAACTTCTCTTCCATTTCTGAAGTATGGAATTTTGAATTTGGAAAGAGCCGTAGAGATACACCCTCTCAGGTTAAAGATGAGGAAATGGAAATCCTGACAGGTTAGGTGATTGGTCCCAAGTCGAAAATCCTATAAGAGCCTGATCCAGCCTGGAATTCCTATCTTGTAGCTTTCTCAATCTGGCATTCCATCCAACCTCTATGAGGTACTATCTAGTATCTATGAGATATTATGATATATAAACATCTGACTATAATTTTATATAGCATTATATATTATAGATATTTAGAAGATACGTCAGTTTAAAATCATTTCTATCCTCATATGGAGTTCGGATGTGAGCCATCTTTCACCATTTTTCCAGTTATGCCATTTCTTACCGGTGTACTTGTTTTTAGAGTTTGAATTGGGATGCATAATTCAGGTTAAAAACTGTGAAAGGCTCTTTTAAAATTTCATTTACACTGAAGATGCTGAGTGTGAAAGACATAAGTTTGTCTCTATCTAACTCTCTATAGTTCTTAACATAGAGATGATGACCCTGACATGTCATTGATATTTTTAGAACTAATGGCAAAGTGTCTATTTTTTTTCTTCTGCTGAACACACCACAGACAGCCACAGTTCATTGGGCTGGAGACTTTCGGCCGTATAACTAAAAATAAATGCCTCTGTAAAACACTAACAAAGACAATGTCAGTTTTCATAAACCACCCTCCCACCCCCCAAAAAAATGTGCGTTTAAAAAAAAGTCAACTGAATTTCAGTTGGGTAAAACGTCTATTTTATTGACTTTCTCGCTGGACTTTTAGGGGACTCCTTTTATTTAATGTCTTTTGTTTTTCAAATTTATCACTTCAGGATTGTGTGATTCGTGCAGTTCACACTATTGAAATAAACTTCAGGTGCTTACTTGAAAATAAATAAAATTGTAAACTCCACTTTAGTTTCAACCCACAAATAAGCAACTAATAAATTAACAGGATGCATGTGCTGGTGGGAGGAAAGCCTAGACTTAGTGCAATGTTTTGGTACAATAACCTGAAAATGTCTACAGGCTTATAGTACTATTTTAAGCACTATGTGTCGCTATTGGTTTTTTGTTGTTTTATTTTTGGTGAGGAGGATATTATTTTAGTTCATATTTAGATATGCTTTCATGCTTTAAAAATAATGCATAGAAGTCGAGAAAGAATTTTTTTTTTAACTTTCTCTTTTGGGATACTCGGAGTCCCTTCAGAGATACCACGGTTCTTTTCATATATTTGGAAGAGAGACACAGACTGTTTCCTTTACAGAAACTACATTATAATTTCTTCCTTGAGGTCCATGTACAAGATGGCCTCAAGAGACAGCCTGCTTCTAGGAGATTCTAACACTTAACCGTGCGCCTCCCAACACACTTTAAAGAGTCACCTACTGAAGTGCATTGTCATCAGAATATGGTGTGATAACGTGATGCCAATATATTTGTTACTTTCCAGCAAACTCGGTCTTTCCTAGATACTCCGTTTAATCATTACAAGAGATAATATACTTCCTTACACTCTAGGTATTCAGCACCATATCTACATAGATAAGCACTTAATAAATAGAACATGTACATTGCATGTGCCTTATATATCAACTACAGTACACCAAAATTCAAGCAGCCAAGGTTTTGTGCCAGAGAAATATAAATATGGTACAAAGCATAAGCAAATACATCAGCACTACAAGGTATAAATAAGTTCTGGTAATATGATTTTAATTTATGAGTTTTTGTTTGTTTCACCTAGAAGTTAATATCCTTGTTAATATCAGATATTTATTGCCTGATGATCATATTGTGTTTTACAGTAGACTTGAGATGAATTTAAGCTTAACAGATTTTAGTGAGGAATGGCCTGTGAAAAGAATAATAGTTGCAAGTCAGAGATAGAAATAAGCTACACAGCCCAAGAGCTGTGGATCCTCAAGAGACAGATCTGACAATCAAGTTTCAAAGCCAATTGGTTGATCAATTTCAATACCACACACACACACACACACACACACACACACAATACCATCCCTTCCTTGGATTTTCTTCAGGCTAATACAGTCCACAGGGTACTGAAGTAAATAATGAATGCAATGAACTCTGTGGTCCCCACAGAGACTAAAGTATAAACAATAAGGTTCTAGTCTCTCATGGAAACCCAGGAAGGGACAAGAGGAAAAGCATAAGAGCAGGCTGTATCTCTAGTTCAATATCTACAAATCACAAATGTTGAAGCTCAAAACAATGAATGATAATTCTCTCTTCCTAGTACTATCACTTACTGCAAACATAACCATGCATGCATGCCTACTGATAATCACAGTAGCCAGCCCTGATCGATCATGTACTGTGCAGCAGGTACCTTGATAAGCCCTTCAGATGGATAATCTTATTTAAACATCAAACCAGTCGTGCAAGATGCTTCTCTTGTTTCTATTCTCATTTTATACATAAGGAAAATATGTCTCTGGGATGAAGAGGAACTAACCCAATGTCATAAAGACGGCACATGGCAGAACCAGAATTGCAACCCAAGTTATGATTTCACTCTGCACCACCTTTGCCCATCGTTAACCGGCTTGTCATTGCCCAGAGGACAGTGTTGACTCCAGGGTAGCTGTTTTGAACTCAAATAAATGTCTTTTCAGTGATATATATGAGAATTTTTGGATCTTAAAAGACGCTTAATTATATATATGGTATATTAACTTCAACTTCTGAAGAGTTAGTTGTTTGGTTTTTTAATTATTAGAAGGTCAGAGAGCTCGTATCTCAAAGAAGAAAAATACTTAAAGTATGAACTAGAATGTTGGCTGGGGGCGGCGAGGAAGTGGGTAGGTGCATGGAAGCTCTGGGAAGCTCTGGAGCATCTGGGAGATGCCTCAACTCACTGTTGGATAAATAGGGTGAACTGCTCCAGGGGACTTAACGACAATTTTTTTTGTCTTCAGTGTCTATGATTTCATTGCTGACTTGGAGTAATAGTGTTTTCTTGGGAGCCTTGTTGCTTATCAGGAAGGACTGAAGAGTTCAAGCCATGAGGAAAAGCACAGGCCATCTGGAGAAAAGGTGCCTTAGAGAGAACGTGCATTCTCTCCTTGTCTTTTCTGTCTTCCTTTCCATAAAGGGAGCAGTTAAGCAGGTAAACCTTAATGCCATCTATACCCTCATGTTACTGAAGAGCGGATCTTTGACAACTATATATCCTCTTTCTTTATATGAGTGATAAAGAAGTTAACATCTGTAGCAATCTAATCACCTATCTGGATACACAGTTTTTATAGCCATTAGAAAGAGGGAAAGAAGTGAAATCCTTTAATGATGAATTGCCAATGAGCATGTATCATGAATACCATATTAGATATTTTTTTTATGTTTCCTGTTATCTAGTATTACTCATAGAAGACTTTGAAGGGATCCCTTTTTTATTGTAACATTAGGGTGCAGAGCCATAAATATGCTCACCTTGGTGGAGGAGACCGAATCATTGTAAACCTGTTCTGCAAAAATTGAAGACAGACCCTGTCCCTTCACAACACGCCTGACTGTATTAACTTATAGGAGATTATGGTCAATCATCCTTGTAGGAAAAGATTGGATACCGTTTCAGCTTTCAAATCCCTTTTATTAGTATTAGCAAGAGATTCATTTCTCTCCAAGGAAATTCACTGAAAAAAAAAAATCACATAACTATGCATTTATTGGAATGTGCTGAACTATTCAAATTTAATTTAGATAATTACCATACATGGCATGTACAGTTGAATCTAACTTACTATCCATAACTTTCTCAATAAAGTGTCCCAGACCCGCCATATGACAATGATGTGGCTGTCATGGGAAATATTTAAAAACCTAGAACCCCCCCCAAATATTCCACATCTCTCCAGTTTGAATAATCACACATTATTAGAGGTGCTAAAGTTGCAGGTGGTGTCAAGGGCAATTTCTCTCTGATATCACTTGTAAGCAGAGGTTTCCTGCACTTTTCATATCGAATACTAACACGTGGCCGGCACTCTGGTCTGTGTAACATTTGCATGTCTGCTTATGTAAGCATTCTAATATGACTCTTTTCATATCGTTGGGTTGCAGAAATAGTGTGAGAAGTTATTGAAGGTGAACATATCTAGTTTTGTTCAGTTAGAGGAGAGGAAAAAAAAAACAGCTCCCATTTTCTCTTGAAGCACTTTGTATCCTGGTGTTAAATGAGGAGAAGAGATGGGGAGACGGAGAAGCATGAGGGGGACCCCAGCTTTGCACCGAGCACTTGCTCTGCAGTCTGCATAATTTTACTTTGACTTCACGGCCACCCTGTGCAGGGGTTGTTATTCTAATTGACAGATGAAGGTCAGCATGGATAAGGAGCATCCCCAAGGTCACTAAATGACAAAGCTGGGATGCTCTAATCCAAAGTCCATGAATGTCCAAGGTCCGTGACTAAACAGAGATTCTGGTTCTTAATGATATTGATCCAAATATGATCTTCCTTAAGAAAGGAAAAATCTAATAATGACTGATTTCAAATCTAGATCCAGTTTGGCTGTATTTTCTCATCTCTGAGTACAGTGGACCCTTGAATAATGCAGAGATTTAGAGGTACCTACTAATCTCACTCAGTCAGAAATCTGCGTATAACTTTCAACTCCCCTAAAACGTAACTACTACTAGCTCGCTGTTGACTGGAAGCCTTCCTAATAGCATAAACCGTCGATTATGTTATGTGTTTTATAAAATGATATAAAGCACATAACATACAAAACATTTGTTAACAAACAAGTAAACTGGAGAAAGTAAAATATTAAGAAAATCATAATGAAGAAAAAATTGACGTAGAGCATTAATTCACGTATAAGTGGACCCACACAGTTTAAACCAGTGTTGTTGAAGGGTCAACTGTATTAAATATCCGTGAAGATATATCACATCTTATCTTCAAAATAAGAACATTAAATATCCTTAAAGAGGAGATGAAGATGGAACTTATCAAAGTTGGTTCCCTGTTGGGGGACACTGAGCTTTGAAAAGCCCCTGAGGGTAGTTTGATATTTGTTATTCCAATTTTCAGATACAGCAGAAGGCCTCCTCCTCCACGCCTATCTCTCCTGCAGGAGGCTTCTTGTGCAGGCCCAGAGCCCTCCTCCCTACCTCCCAGCCTCATAACTCACTCAGTCACACTGTTTTTGGAGAGGCCCTGCAAAACTCTTCACCCCACTCCCATCCTGTCTTCCATTTCCACGCTGTCTGACATCCTTAACAGAAAACAGTAAGCTGAATTAATGGTGTACAAAAACCCTGCGTGTATCTCAGTGTATACAAGGAATGTGACGAATTCTCGCATCCTATTGTTTCTGAAGTTTCTCATTTATTATTATTATAATAGTCATTGACAGCTTACATGGTGATAATGTCTTCACTGGATTATATTTACAAGTAATAACAAAAAGATATTTTTACTATTCTTGTTAGATAAAAATAAATATATATGAAACTTTTCATTTGAGAATGTGTCAATTTTCAATTTTCCAAAAATACTGTTTTTAATGGAAAATGATTTTTTTTGACAGCGTATAACTTTCTCTTGCAGGGTCATAAAATTTACTTACTTATGTTTTGGCAAAATTCTGACTTAGTTTGTAAATTGCCACTAATGGTTTTCTCTCCAACCCCTTGTGACCATGACAAGGAGCCTCAGCTACACAGGGATTCCCCTCACGTGTTTGAGTGATTTTATCCATGTGTTATTTACCGTAATCAAGGCAAGCAGCACACAATGAAACAGAAGTCGCCCAGCCAGTTTTGAAGAAATGTATCCTAATTTCAGATTCAGCAGTAAGTTCAATAACTTGATCTTTAAAACTTATACTCACCAGAAGTAAAGTAAAATCTACAAAAAGGTATGAAGGTAAAATAGGTCACTCTCACTCTCGTTTAGGGGGAAGCGAAAGTGACCCCAAGCCTTTTTAGAGAGGTCTTCAAAGATGCCTTTAAGATATCCCCAATAGAACCCCTCCCAAACATCGTGAACCCAGGGAAGGTATTCATTCTCTTTCACATTTGTAACAGCAAAAGTAAGGCTGGAATTACGATAAAGATAAGAACAAATTTTATAGAACACCCCGATACTGAATCAGCTGAAATAAAATTTTATGTGGTAGGTTATTCCACTGGCCCTGTGGTTTCTATATGTGGTGGAAGTTTTCATATGACATAGCATTCAGTTATCTGCTTTACAGTTGATTACATATTTGTTCAAATTGTATATTTATAGATATTTCTGGGGTAATAAAGTTCACTAGAACCTTGATCAGAAATATAAACCCATGAACTGGCATCTAGTCGATATACATTTCATTACTGGAATTTTTCTGGAAAGGATGCCCACCATGAGTGCAAATAGGGCTTCCAGGAGTTCTTGGATTTCCAGAAATGATAATATTCTACCTTGCAATCCGAGAATGTCTGCGTATGCTATTCTCGGTTAAGCATATGATGAACTCTAAAATATTAGAAATGTGAGGGAGGGAGAAAAAAAATTCCACGTGTTCAGAAACTGTTTACTTTGTTTTGAAAATCTTAATGAAATACTGAGGCTCTCTGATTTTCTTAATCACATTTTGTTTTCTCTAGCCTACTTTATTGTAAGAACAAAGTAATATGATACACATAACATACATTTACATATATGTTTGCTAGCTAGAGTGGTTTCTCTGTGAGGGCATCATTACTATTTTCATAATTCTTAGAAACAGAAAACACAAAATCTACAGTGCACAGACAACTATCAGGCACAGTCTTGATTAATTTCATTCTTCTAAAATTTGTAGTAATTTTCTCTTGTGATGGAATCAACCATCAGATATATATATGTATTTTTCTGATACCACTTTTTCATTTAGGCAGTTTACAGGAACCGGTACATTGAATCATTGCTTCTTGAATAAAATGTGTACGATATGCATTGCAACGTTTTCTGTGTAGCACTCAAATAATTCAGCAGTTTTAACATTTAACGTACACAGGAAGATCAAACAAATAGTCTTTAAAAATTGTGAAGCTTTCATGATAGAAAACGTCCTGTTATATTCAGCTGTATGGTCTACCTTTGCCATATTCAAACGATGCCACTTGTAACATCTCTGTCCTTCCATATGATGCATAATTCAGTGTACTTTACTTCTGACTTTCTGTTTTCCTGTATTAAAAATGAGAAGTGCCTTTAGGTTTGCCTAGGAAGTTTTAACACTACCCTAATGAAATTATTTTGCCAGACACTCTACTAGAAGTGTTTGATCTCAACACAGATAAAAAGTAAATGTTTGTGTTATGCAATGTGTGTGTGTGTGTGTGTGTGTGTGTGTGTGTGTGTGTGATCTAAAGTTAGGCTAATAGGAAGATCATCAAACTAGGGATTAATCCTAACACTGCATCAAAATGCACATTTTATGCCTGTGTAATTAGGTTTTAATAAATATGTTTGATGGTTACTTAAAAAACATATTTTTCAATGCGGAAATGGCATCTTGTAAACTACAGTAAAAAGAGACTCTTGCAAGACTATTTGTTTTTTTAATTACAGTCTGATTATGATAAGCATTTGTTATTTTCCTAAGTAAAGATTAATGTTATAAATCAATTTTCAAAATTTGAGGCTTAAATGCAATGTAAGAAACCCCTCTGATTGTCTCTTAATAATAAAGTATGCTTTTCTGACTTTTTTAGAATATTTGTTACTGTAACCTTTTAATGGAGGCCATAATTTTTAAAGTACTTACAGAGTTTATGATGCAAGTATTAAGTTTAATGAGTCACTAGCCATTAACAAATTATTTTTTAATTATTTTTCTGATTGCCATGTCTTAATTTTATTCTTAGCCCTTTATAATTTTAGTTATAATCTATTTTTATTGGCAATTGAAAGCCTAAACTATTTGAGCAAAAATATGACGTAGTGATTTTTTTGCTGTGCATGCTTATCGAAAGAAACTGTGAAGAATAGGAACTTGGCATGGGAACAGTCACAAGTGGAATTTTATGTTATTCTCCTAAACAAGAAACTCCTTACTGCTATTTCGGAAAAAACTGCAAATATGTTTTAATTCCTCCTAATCTTACATATTTACCACATTAGTAGTGTTCATTATTTTCCTTTATATTTCTGTCTATGCACATGCAACATTTTCCAAAAACGATTCAGTCTAAATAAATGATCTTTACAAGTTTAATAGTTAAAGTCCTGTTTATCCGCAACAAAATGTTACAATGATCAGTGAGCCCCAGTCTACTGGAGAAGATTATTTGTGTCAATCATTTGCGAATACAAAGCTTTTTGCATCAACTGGAACCAAATGGGCATTCAAATTTCCTACCATAATGAAGCTTTAATAAGCCAGTGATAGAAAGTTTTTTCAGTAATAGATGATGACCAACATATAAATCAAGTTAGCAGATCTTAATCACAGAAATTATATTTATCTGTATTGACAAATATAATTGCTGCTTTTATGTGGCTGCAGTGCAATTATAGATCAACATCGTCCTTCCAAATATATCAGTAGAGACGTTGAAATTCCAGTATGATTCTGAAATTTCATGTTATGGTGCATTCAAAACTTAAGAGCAGTATTCACATTGCTTGTTTTTTTGTCGTTTTCATTGTTGCTTTTTAGTGGGAAGGGGGTTCTTTTTCTCTTTTTCTCTCTATTTGAAATTATTTTGGTTTGGTTTTTATTTTTGTGTTTAATTTAGAGAAAAAGATTCTTTATTTCCAAATTGTAGGACTAAAGAACCTAATGTAATACTTCCTATCTAATCTGATCAGCATACAGCCCTAAGAATGATGGTGTGTTTCATGGAGCAGACTTTAGAGGGGCAGGCTGCCTTTATTCAGTGATCTGATAGGAGCCGTCAATGACTTGGTATACTATTATTAAATATCGCATGGTCTGTAACAGAGGCTCAGGGAAGCAATAGTAGGTGGTTAGTCATTTACAATTGAAAAGAAAGAAGTCCTGCAGGAAAATTCAGAAAATATTAATTTTTAAAAATTATTTACAGAGATCCATTGAAAGTCGATCTTCTGGAAAGGGTTTGGTGGTTTGGTCGTGGGAGTTTGATGAAAGAGCAGCTGATCAATTGTCAAGGAATCTGTGTTCTTTTTCTGCTACATCGATAGAAAACTGAGTGATTCTTAATTTTCTGGGAAGGGGTAATAAAAAAAAGTCTGAATCTGCAAGACCTTGGCTTCTGTGGTAAGGATTCACTAACTCAAAAAGCATATGGTCCATACTACGAAGACCCGTCTACTTAATGGCATTGCTTTGTTTCCTAACTCTGCATATCAGTGCAGTTCCTTCCTGCTTCGTTATACAGATTAAAGGAGACTGGAGCATGTATAAGGGAGGTTACAGTACAATCAGAGTTTGCTGTCCCTTTGGTATGAGCTTTCACCATTTCCTATTTTCTTACGGTTTGTAAAGAAGAAATTGATCTTCAGCACGTTCCTAAAGAGGAAATAAATAAATAAATAAATAAAAGCATGGTAGTGGGAAAGAAGGAGTTAATAAAGTAACAAAACTCTAAGAATAAAAGTAACAGAAGGTATATTACTGTAAGAATTTCAGTTCAATCAGCTACACTGAAGGAGCAATCTCTGCTAAAAAAAAAATTTCAGTTCTGAAGTATACAGAATATTAAACTTGATAAGATAATTGCAATTTTATAATTTCAAGATGGTTGTCACCTCTTAGAAGTGTCAAATCATTACCATACACATTCAACAGAATCCCGTGGCAAAGTGTATAGCATGAATGCATCCTATGACATTCTCACAGCTTTTGTTAGACAGGTAGGTGCATGGTGATAGACACATGAATATGGCACCTTAAACAGTGAAAAAGTCAAGGAGGATTTTATGTTAAAAATCTAGAGGAGAAAAAAGGTAGTCTCTAATTCACGATATTGTGATATAGTGAGAAAGGAGCTAGATTAAGTGTCAATAGGCTGTGGCTGATGTCCCAGCAGTCTGAGACAGGAAAACCCTTTTCTCTGGGCCTCAATTTCAAAGAATCTCTTCCTTGATTTGCAACCCCATTCACCAATCTTTTGCTTTTGAGACATTTTGTGGTTTCTGGAAGTTGATGGTAATCCAGCCAAATCGAGAGTCGAAGTCTGCTATTTCACTGTTCTCCCTTTAACTTTCAGAACAAACAAACACTTCCTCGTGGTCTTTTTCACTGAAGACATCCAGTGTGGAACGTTCCAGTTCTCTGAGGCCCTCAATGGACATGTGGTTTGTTAATGGAATACTTGTAAAAGAGAGACTTAATGGAGACATCTCAAAAGTAGTAGATTCCTGTAGGCTTTTCACCAAGTCTCCCTTTTCTGCCTCTGACTGGAAATTATAGATGGGGTTTTAAGTGTAAAGTAAAATACTGTTCTGAAGCCTCCTCTTACAAGCCTGCTATTTTTCTCGTTGCAATTGTTTAATCTTGTTTTGACAGTGGACAGAGCACTAGAATTTGTGGGGCTTTTACTTCAAATTAGCAACTGTCTTGAATAAAATTTTTTTCACTGTTAGCCATCATGCCTAAAATGGCCTGGTTTGCTTGACTGAGGATGTAACATCATCAGTTCGAGAACAGGAAAGGTCTCGCCTTGGTTGTCTTCCAGTGAGGGCGAAAGATGACAGTGGTGGTGACTAGGAACTGATGGCTTCTTCCCTTTCCCTCACATCTGCAATGTTCCATTTATCTTTCTTTAAAGGCTTTATCTGAAGAAAAATTAAAAGTTAAAAAAAAAAAAAAGACTAAGTGCTAAACAGACAGTTTAATTTGTTCTGCTATTTTTGGAAACTGGAAGATAAATGCTACATGTGAAGTTAATAAACCATAATTGGAATTTGCTTAACTGCATTCTTTCATTCCACGTGGACCCATCCACTGCAGGAAGCAAGAGGACCTAGCTGAGATTTAAGAACAGCCATGGCTTTCTGTGTGACCTTTAGGGATTAATAACTTCTCTGTGTCCCGGCTGGACAATAAACAATTTGGGGTGGGAATTGAAAGACTGAAAAAACCAAAACCAAACCAAAACAAAACAAAAAACACTAACAAAAAAAACAATGTATTTTCAGTTCTTGGATGGTAAGACCATGGTGGTATATGTTACCATTTGCCATTTCTCACCTCTGTGTAGTACTTTCTCTAAAAAAAGACCTTAATATTTTTAAAGTTAATATTGAGCTATGTCCTTATGTAGACTTAGCATTGGGAGCAATAAATGCTTTTTTGGTTTTGCATATTATGAAGATGCGACTGTCCACCCTGACCTAGTTATTTGTCAAATATATATATAATCATTCCCACTATGTTGTTGTTAATGACATAGATAGATGATAGATAGATAGATACTAGATAGATGCTAGATAGATGATAGAAAGAAAGAAAGAAAGAAAGAAAGAAAGAAAGATAGATAGAGTATATATAATACGTGTAGAATCTCTGAGATTTAGAGATTCACTCTTCTTTACATATGCATCTAAAAAAAAAAAAAACACAGAACATATACATCTATATGTATTTGCTAATTATGCATCTGAAGAGATATGAATGAACCTTTTAATCCCAGGCATGACCTTGAAATTTCAGCACCACATAACTTTTTTTCCTCACAGTAGTTTCCCAACTTTAGCTAAATATATATATATATAAATATATATATATATATATATATTTATATATATATTTATTTATTTAAAAGAGCCAGAAACCAGGTAAAGATTATACTAAATCTTAATTTTTAAAAAAATTTTGAAATATCGTTTCTACCATACTTTTACAGATATATATTCCACTTGAATCCTTAAAAAAAAAAAAAGAATTTAAGTTTCCAAGAAATAATTGTATTATGGCAGTGAGATCAAGCAGATCTTCGAAGTCCTATAACAGGCTGAAGGGCAGTGTAAAGCAGGGCATTCAAGTGTGGATTCCAAAATGAGACCAGGTTCAAATGGCATTGCTGCTAATGACTAGTTGTGTGCCTTCGCATGGGCCCCTTTCCTCATTTAGAAAACAGAACCAAATAGCATCTATTTCATGAGTTCATATGAGAACTGAATGATGAGTGAATTTGCAGATACTGTATTTCCTATAGTTCACACAATAGTCTGTAAAATTATTACTTTTTTAAAGCAGGATTTGTAAAGGATTAGAAATCTTATCTATCCTGAATATAAAGTGATGTCAAGGAAAAGTCCACTCCAGTTGCAAGATAATGAAAAATTAAAAATAAAAACGTTTTTGACCAAGTTCATTATGAAAAACTTTTAGAGATGTAGAAAAAATGGTCAAATGTTCACTTATAGTCTTTAATTTATTAATTTAGATATGCAAAATTTTAATTGTGCTGTATTTTTGTTCTAACTTAATGCAATATTCATGAGATACTTTTGTTTAATTTCACATTTGTATTCGATATCAATGTCTTTGTTAACTAATGCAAGTTTTGGGGAGCTTAAATCTCCACTTCAATATGAGGGTTCTGGGTTACAGCAGTTCATTAATTCATGCACGGTGTCAATTTTATTCCAAGTCACAACAAGATCCCATCAAACTCTTAGTTTTTCATTCATTCCATAGGCAAATATTTATCTCCACAGTAAGTGGTTATCATATTGTTTTTTTTAAAGTTATGTATATAAAGGATTAATTGACAGGCTTATTTGCAAGCTGTATATGTACTGGAAAACATTTTAAAACATTCTTTCTTTTTTTTTTTCCTTACTAATTCCAGTGTAATCAGTGAAACTCCAAAAGTTTGCATACCTAGCATTGTTTGAGATGTTTCAGGCTACTGTATCTTTCCCAAGTATATTTCATTGTGAAAATAATGTAATTGATAGAGCATCCCATAAAAACTATGAACTCAAATATATGCAACACCTGTTTTCTAAGGATATTTCTTTTGGAAGTAACTTACTTATATTTAGGTATATATAGAAATATGTTTTAGATAGATAACACAACTTATACTTAAAATTATTAAATGATATCTAAACTGTTAAAGAATTAAATGCATAAAAGAGTATTGCTTGTACTTAAAATAGCATTTCTTAACATTTTAATTGCAAGTTTCCCTTTACTCTAAAAATTTTGACCCAAAGAGCTTTTGTTTATGTATACAATATTCACCAATATTTACTGTATAAAAAATTAAAACCGAGAAATGATTACAATTTTATTTATTAATTTAAAAATAGAAATAATAAACTCATTACATGTTATCATAAAAGACATACTTTATGAAAAATAAGTTTATTTCCAAAAATATTTAGTAGGAAGAATGACATTATTTTATTCTCTCCAAATATTTTTAATCCTAACTTAGTACAACTGGGTTCATTGTTTTGGTTGAAACATGTGAAAATCTGGCCCCACACAGATATTTAAGTAGAAAAGAGAGACATTTTTATTAGCCTTTTCAGTTAATTACAGATATTATTATTTGAGTCTATATAAAAACTCAACAGGTGGTAGTTTCTTAAAGATTATTTACAGTGCGGAATCTTTTTGAAACAATTGTAATAATCTATTTTACTCTATTAAAATCAAAACCAATTGCCCTTTCTTGAGGTTGGAATGGATCTCTTTTTTATGCAATAACTTATAATGTCATGCCTTGGTCCTTTGGAAAATATTGGTTCACTGAGATATGCAGATCTTCTACACATTGACACATTTCCTTATAAAATGTCAAAAATCACATTTGTAAATATCACCATCAATCTCATCAGAAAAGTCTTGAAGTATTGAAAAGCTATCATGGCCATGGTGGTGGATTCATGTTTTGCACAATACTAATTTTTTCTTGAAAGCTTGAATTTTATTATCAGCAACAAATTCTATTATAGTTGATTACCTTAAAATGACTAAATCATTTCATTCATGTTCCAGAGAATGTCTGTTAAATATTTAAGTATAAATAACAATAAGTTGTGTTTCAACAGTTATCTGAAGTAGAAATAATGTCCCATAAGAAAGTGAATAGCTCAGCTCATCACTCAATCACACAAATGCTTTTTCTTAAGATAGCTATGTATATCACTTTGCAGCAAAAATGTTTTATGCATACTTGCCATTTCATCATATAGATTATTTTTTAAATGTACTCAAAGATCAAGATGTAATAAAATTAATAATTTTCACTGCTTCGTCAAGGGCATTCTTGAGCTAAACTAGCATCTGTTTCACTGCAAGTAAATGGCAATGAAAATACAGGAACTGCTAACTCACTTTGGTGCCACTGCCTTGATTCATGCTAAGGCTCCGGGAGTTTTATTCTTCGTTGCCTTTGCACCATTGGTGAAAAAGACAAACAATGTGTAAACATTATTCGGAAAACAGTTTTGACCTTGGGGACCCTCGAGGGTCTCATACTGCCCTTATAAAACCACTGATCGAAGAAATAAATAATATTTGTATATGTAATAATATTAATAGCTGACATCTCTTACTTACATGCACTTCCACATTATTATACTGTTAAGTATTGATATCCACAAAATAATTATGATCACCTAGTCATCTCATTATCATCATTCTGTATTCCTAGTTACCAATTTTCTCAAGGTGGTAATCTGCACTAGGCCTTCACATCAAAAGTGTTCATTTCTGAGGTTCTGTTAGGCTTATTGGTAAAATAATTCTTAAATACCACCTTGCCCACCCCCTCCCCAAACAAGATGGTAGATGATGGAAGGAAGGAAGGAAGGAAGGAAGGAAAGAAGGAAGGAAGGAAGGAAGGAAGGAAGGAAGGAAGGAAGGAATAGGAAGGAAGGAAGGAAGGAAGGAAGGATATTAAAGAAAGAAGAAGCAATAAGGAAGGAATGGAGGGAGAGAGAGAGGGAAGAAGGGAGGAAGAAACAAAGGCATTATCGCAGAAATAAAAGATGGAAATTATGGAAGAATAAGGAATTTAAATGAACACTAGAAAGCTTTTTATCTGGTTGGAACTGAAGTTTTGTCAAGAAGGACAAAACCTGAAATCACTGTTCAATTTGGTAGCTACTCTTGATCATTTTGCTGACTTCATTGGACCTCTAATGTGTGTTATCCCATTAAATATATTATTGTGTGTACCCCAGATTAAAAAACCAACACTGTGGGTAAATATGAAGTTGCAATATAAGGTTTATATATGCTTTTGGAAGAACAAAACAAATAATCATCAATGACCTTTTTTTTTTAAAATACAGACTCATATTTTGGAAAAAAAAAAAAATCCACCCTAAATGAAGGCATGGCTTGCAAGAGCTGCTTCTGCTTCTTTGTCTTCTTTTTGTATGTTTTTACATAGAAGAATGTAGCTGTGGTTCAACTCGTCGTACTAACAACTGCCAACGTGTGCCCGTAACAACTCTGGGAGAGGGCTCTGCCAGGAAACTGTCTCCTAATGATATGATCTGCATATTTTAATGAGGCTAGAAATGTAGGAAACCACATAGGCTCCGGACTCTGCTCATTTTGGGTTTTCTCCAGTCCTTGTAGATTACACCGTGTTTCCCTTCGTTAAATATGATAACTGGAAATGGGGTTCATATCGCCATCTCCCAGCTCTGTGTGGCTTGACATTTGCAGAGTTCAGATGAAACACTACTAACCTTTCTGTGGTTACTCTGTTTTGTGCTTATTCTAATGATGTCCGTTCAATCAATGAGAGGATGGCATGGCAACTATATTAGATAGCACAAAAGCAATCTTGTATCTAATTACAAAAAAGTAAAGCTAGTCAAGTTATTAGGAGTAAACATTTTTTTTCTACATTTTATATTTTTTTACCTTCTTCGCTGCCATTTTTATATGAGCTCTCAGTTTACTTGTTTGATTCACTCAACTCCCACACTATCTTGCTCTTTTTCTCTCTCTCATCCATACCATCAATGTGTACTGAGCACCTGCTATTAGCGAGGTGCTATGCTAATCACTTTATACACATTATTTTAGTTAATCTTCGCAATATAAGCATAATTATGTATGACTACCTTTTGTGTGTTTATATACACATATATGTGTGTATTAAATATGCATGGTATTGACATTACCTGTATATTACTAAATCTAATGTAGTAGATATTAGCGGAGACAAGCTTGATGAGGTTGGGTAACTGTTTCAAGGACAGGCAGCTAGTAAGTTAGACCTTGGATGTTTTATTTTCAAGTTTTTTGAGTTTTTTGCATTTTTTAAATGGTTTAACATTCAAAAACAGAATAGTTTTACGTAACACCTGAAAGTTATTTGATAGTCAAATGTTAGTGTCCTATAAATAAGGTGTTATTGGCACACAGTGACATTCATTTACATGTCGTCTACGGTGACTTCCATAATACAAAAGGCATGGTTCTATAGTGGCAACAGAGTCTACATTTGGCGCTCAGTGCTCTGCATGCTATAAATTGCAGTGAAGCAGTGACAGCTCGGCAGTGTTTAAAGTGCCACGTGCGTCACCTATCTGTGTGAAAAGCCATTTTCAAAGATGAAATACGTAAAAACTCATTATAGATCAGTGTTAACAGATGAACATTTGCAATAAATTTTGATGATAGGGAACACTAACTTTGAACCCCAATTAAGCAAACTGTTAGCGTGCACATACAAGAATTTCAGCCTTTTCATTGGATGTGTTACCAAAAAACTTATACGTGCTTGTTAGTATTTTATTTTGAATTTTGTCAAAAAATGGCAAGACATTTTTTTGTTATGCATTTACATAATGTCCCCAATTTTGCTGCTCAGTTTGCAGCTTTAAAATATTTACTATCCAGATCTTTACAGAAAAAGTTAACCGACCCCTGTTATTAAGCATTAAATACACATAAACTATGAGATGGTTATTTTTGTTATGGAAAATGTTTCATTACAATAGAATTATATTTCAAAAAAAGATTTTCCATTATTATATAAGTAATATGTGCTACATATACAAAATTTGAAAAAGACCGTAAGGTATAAATGAAAACTCCTTTAATTTTTACCATCTGGATATGAATAACACATCAATGTATTTCCCTCTAGACCTTTTTCAAATAGTTTTATATATTCAAAAATTTTCTATAAAAATAATATTCAATATCATTTAAAACTTTGTAGTTTCCCATGCTATTTGCAAATCTTTGCAAATGCTATTTTTATGTTTAATATTATCCATCTATATAGATGGCCATAATCTTAATTCCCCTTTAGTAGGATCATTAAGACTTTTTTTGTTTTTGACTATTTTTTACCTTTTTCAATCCTGTAATAACCGTAAAATCAATAATTTATTGTTCAAATTTCAGATTAATTTTTTCAGAATTCTTTTAAGTAATATAATACCTTCACTCATTTAATATATAATTCAATTGAAAAGTTTGGATAAAACGCCCTAATTTTTATAAACACACCCCATAGGTAAGCCAAGCTACCCAATAGTTGCTTGATGAAACAAAGGTTGCTTTACCTCTTACAGCCTAATAGTAAAATAGTAGTTAAGACACAGGCTCTGGAGCAAGCCAGGGGCTTTTAAGTCCCAACGGTATGACCTAAGTAAAATTGTTAAGCTCTGGAAATTGGAAATAGCAGCAGAATTTATAACATGGGTTAACTGTTTTCACAGTTAATTAAATGAAGTAATATTCACAAAGCACTGAGATCAATGTCTGGCAATCAGTAGGAGCTTAATAAATGTTAACCGTGGCATAATAAAATAGAAATATTCAGCCTTCTTATCTTACTAAATTTAGGAAAATACATTCCTTGAGAAATACCTATCTGACTTAGAAAAGGAAATCTTCTTTTTACTATGTTAAATTCAACTTCTTCCGTTTTTCACACTGTCGATTTTAAAGCTACAGCAATGCCACTTAACAGTGTTTATGTCCGTGACTTAATCACTTAATCTCTATTGAATTTTTCTTTTGTTCCACCTTTATTGGATTGTTGTGAGGATTAAATTAGATGATACATGGAAAACACTTAGCCCAGCCCCTCTACTGGGTTAGCCCACCAATACCATGTTGCATACTCATTTTAAAAGTCTATGATTAGACAAAGGATGCTTCCTTGCCCCTGGTGGCTTTCTGGAAACTTTCCTTGTCTATCCTGGTGGATAGTAGAATCACAGAGTTTTACTGGAGGGATGGCAGCCTCAACTACATAATCAGATGAGCAGGCTTTGCGGACAAGCTGATTAAGTGAGGTATGTGTGTATTTAAGGAAGTGAAAAAGGAACAGAAATGAGTCAAATGGAAGACATTTAAATTTGGGGCCCACAGCTGTTCCGAGGCTCCTCTTGGCTTCTGACATCAGTCCCCCCTTTATAAAATATTAAACATTAATAAAAGAAATGTTTGTCAAAGCCACTATTACTTTTCAGTCAAGTTCCTTTTATACTCTATTTAATTCAAACAAGCTAATGGGCACACCCTTTTTTCTCCTGCGTGACTTGAAATGGTTACAAACAACCTCTCTCAAAACCTTTAATTTCACTGAAATTTATTCTTCAGGAATAATAGTTTACCTCATTTTTTTAAACAACAACAACAAAAAGTCCATCATAATTCGTTAACCTAACTCTGCTGCCAAGTTGGCTGTTTTATTTAACAATAAATTGAATACAAAAGCTCCCCAAGGCAGGAAGATAGAGTACCAAGCTCTGAAAGTTTGGCGGTTTAATTGACATTTCATAGTAGCCTCAGGCAGAAGTTAATTTCAACGCTAGTTTTATACATACATACATACATACATACATACATACATACATACATACTTGCTTTCGTTGTTGTATAAGTTAATGTATGTGTGCACACATATACATGTATCATGAGGATTATACTGCAAATAAATTAAGAATGATTCTGTTTATTCGTTTTATATATATTCCTGCCTGTATCATATAAAAATTCATTTTAGAATTATAAAAGAAGTTAATCTTTAAGTGTTTTTTTAGAATGCTGGTTTTTGGAAGACTGTGTGTTTGTAAGTTGGATTAACATCATTACAAAACAGAAAAAAAGTTTTACATAATGTCATAGTGTGAATCGTGCTCCCCTAAAACTCTTAGGTTGAAGTCCTAACCCTTAACACCAGAGACGGTGGCCTGATTTGGAAATGGAGTTCTAAAAAGCAATCAAATTAAAATGAGGTCATTTGGGGTGAGTCTTAATTCAATATGACTGGTGTCCTTATCAAAGTGGAATCTTGGGCACAGGTATGCCAGAGGCAAGACGGTGTGAGGAGACTTAGGGAGAAGATGGCCAACTGCAAGCAAAGCAGAGAGGCCTGGAAGAGATCCTCCCCTCCCAGCCCTCAGAACAAACCAGCCCTCTCAGCTCCTTGATCTTGGACTTCTAGCCACCAGAACTATAAGTACGCATTCCCTCAAAGGAAGTACGACACCTTATAACAATAATCTACATTAAGACACATTAAAGAAAATAAGACAAAAGAGAATGGAACTGTTCATATGTATTGAGGGACATTTAAAAAAAATCGACGTATGAAATTACTTTTGAATCAGCTTATAACACAGAGGCCCCACTGAAAAGTTCCAATCCATCATTAACATTCATTAGAAAATTCATGGCTTATAAAACGATTAAAATGAGAGATATGAAAGAATCTATGTGTTAAAGGGACCAACTTTCTTTAAGGAAAAGGAAGAACGTCTCTCAAAAATGCCGAATTACATTGCATGCATTCCATTACCTATATTCTAAATATATATATATATATATATATATATATATATATATCACCAGTGTTCTGTGTGAGGATGATGATATTCTATACCCTGGGATTTATAATTTTGCTGTAGGCAGTTTAGGTCTCTTTAAAATTCCTTCCCCAGGGTTGAGGTCTTCATCCAGCTGGTGGCCCTATTAGGGAGGAGAGTAAAGGATTATGAGGCTTTATAACTCCTAATGTTGTTGGGGCTGGTAATTCATGAGCAGTAGATGCAGAAACCGCAGGGAAAGGCTCAGAGCTCCGGGAGAAGTAAAGACAGGAAGGCAAGAGACTCTCTGAGCCTCCAGATTAATCTTCTTAGGAAGGAGAGGAGACACTAATGCTTGAGGAACATAAAAACAGACTACAAAAAGCAGTAAGGAAAAAACCACATTATAGCTTTTACTTATTTTGTTGGACTTTTATTTCCAAATCACACAATTGTCTGAGATGATTTAATGCACAATTACATTTAAAAAAAATGAAATTAACATGTTTTTAAAAGCATAAAAGCAACTGCTAAATAAAGCCATAACATTTTTCTCTGCACTACCAAGATAATGAACCATATTTTTCATCTCTAACTGTGCTTCTGTGTCATGAGTATGGAATTTGGGGCAGGAGGGAGGCAGGGAAATAGACCTTCGTTACTGAGATGCTGTCTCACAGCTCCCTGGGAAGTGGCTTTTGTCACTTCCGAAGTGCAGTGGGTTGAAGAACAAAACAGCAATGCCTGTGAAGAACTGTCATTATGACACCAAATGCCGAAATCCTCTAGCAAGTTACAGGGGGGACGAGAAGAGCAGCGGGAGGAAGGCTTAGGGTAGATATTTTGTATCTTGGTACCTACTAGGCTGCAAAATGCTGACCTTTGATCTAAGATGCTGATTTCCTTTTGATGTAGGGTGTAGCCACCTCCATAATGATCTATACCCATGTGTGCATATACACTCGTATGTGAGGCTTGGTAGAGGTATCTGCCTTCATGCATGGGCACAGACAAATTTTATATACAATAAACATTTGTATCACACACTCATATTAAAACTCTTCCCGACATGTCCTTAAAATGCCTCCCGCTGTCATTGTTATCTGCAAGGTATTCTTCAAGCTTCTGAGGAAAAAAAAAAAAATGAAGCCAGGACTTATTCTTAGAATGATTTTTATAGAGACCATGGTGTGTAGTGTGATAAATGAAAAGTAACGATTCTGCTCATAGGTCGAATGAACAGAAACATACAAGATTACCTACCACATTCCAGATCTGTGCTATTGGGGAGAGAAATAAATTCAGACGACTTTGCTTCTGCCCTCAGGGAGCTCACATCTGATATTTTAGTTTTTGTATATCTCGTTAAATAATATCTAATACAAGTGGCCAGAGCATGGATGTGCGCCAAGAGAATACATCACTAGAGGGAAGAATATGTTTCATGCTTTCTTTTTTCTCTGTCACTCAACTACTGGCTGGTGTTGTTTTGTCGAGGAGCCTGTACAAATTGGAGGTGACGACCCTGTCACCTATATGCTTTGCCCAGGCAAGACGAGCATCAATCAAAAGACCAAATCAGTGCCCAATGCACACTTTTTTACATTTTCCACGATTTAAAATGGAGAGCAATTATACTTTACATATATGAATAAATGAAAGTTTTATGTAAAATTTCAGAAAAAATATACATATATACATATGTAAATATCAAGAGATTGTTGTACCATCTCAGCAGAGACAAATAACATACTATTTCTTTGGACTTTATTTGGAGAGAGTGACCTGAAGGCATCTCATTTTAGATCGTGGTACAGTGTAGCAGTTTGTGGAGATATCGTCTTTGAGGATTCTGGCCATAACTTAGTAATTCCAGTTTTCTTTGGTTTGGGGCCTGGGTATTTGTGTCACTTTTGGAAGTTCTCCATAAGAATGTTAGTTATTCAGGATACTATTTGACAGACATGTGGGAAATTATTTGTGAGAAAAAGAAGCAACAGAGGAAACTAAAGGCCTTCAACCTAAACCAGAACTACACAGAGTTGTATGTATCTGTGTGTATCAGTGAGTATGCGCACATGTAAGTTTGTGTGCCCGTAGGTATGGGTGCATGCGTTTGCATGTATGTATGTGTTTACATTTATATATGTATGTTTGTATGTGTAAAATATGTCTGTATGCATGTGGTTGTGTACCTTTATGCATTTATTTTTTATCCATGGTATGTCTATGCGATCATGTTTGTGAGCTCTGTGTGTATGAGTGTGATTTCACACCTTTCAGCTCTCCTCGTTTTTTGTTGTTGTCTTTTTAAAAAATTAGAACTGTCTTAGTCTTTTCGGGCTGCTAGAACAAAATACCATCGGCTGAGTGACTTAGAAACAACAGAAATGCATTGCTCATGGTTCTGGAGCCTGGAAGATGAAATCAGGGGGCCAGTATGATCAAGTTGGGGCCCTCTTATGAGTTGCAGACTTCTCGTTGAATCTTCACATGGTGCCAGGGGCTGGGAATCTCTCTGGAGCCTCTGTTATAGGCTCATGACTTAAGCACCTCCCAAGGGCCCCACCTATACCAACACCATCACTTTTGAGGGTTAGGATTTTAACAAATGAATTTCGGGGTGGGGGGGTGGGCATAAACATTCAGACCATAGCATTAACTAATGGTATATTTCTACTTTCGCAACCCAATCCTATTAAATCTTTTGGCTAGTTAAGTACCAAATAAAGAACTATATTAAATGGAAAATGGTAAACAAAAGTGTAAGATGTTTCCTTCATGTGTCACCGTTAAAAACTTCTGGTGTGATACCATACCCAGTTCTGCATTATTTCACATTCAATCATTTTCTCCTACATCTATTGCAACAATATGGAATACAAATTTTAAAGGAATAATTAGTGTTTTTTTTACAAATTATCATCATTTACTTGTCCTAAATGTATGATTTATAGAATCATTGTGAAAATATTTTGAAAAATAGGGAAAATGGAGATTATGTGAAACCTTACAGAATCCACAGATAGTATTTGAATAGGTAAATAGAGTTGTACACACACAACATAAAATGAGTATTAGATCATGTTGTCTGTCTTTCTTCTGCTCTTAAGGCCTCAATCAAGGAATTTTCCACTCATATTCTCTCTCTCTCTCTCTCTCTCTCTCTCTCTCTCTGTCTCTCTTTTTATAAAACCTATAAGCATAAAATATGCTGTTATATTGCAGATTATTTTTTAAAAATCTATTCTTGATTCCACTTGCCCTGCTAGCAACAGCTCTAACTAAATCCTCTCTTCTCTTGATAGGAAAATATGTTGAAATCACTGTCTACACTCTGTTTTACCTCTCACTCTCTTCAAATACGCTCCATTTTTCACTAAAACTAGCCTCGTAAAGATCATTAATGACCCGCATGTTGCTAAATCCCACTGTCCATTCTCAGTCTTGTATCACTGGACCCAGTAGATCGCTCCCTCCCCCTTAAAATATTCCATTCATCATCTTCCAAGGATGGTCGTGCTCCTAATTCATTAACTTCTCTTCCTGAGTCTCTTGCACTGTCTTCTCTTCTTCTTCCTGACCTCTGAGAGTTGGAGTTTGCTCGGGCTCACTGGCTGGAACCTTCTTTTCACTGCACGATATCTCCATGCTTTGGTGATTGTACCCGGTCTTGTGTCTCTATTTTTATGAGATCCAACTTTACAAGAGATTTCCCCCAAACCCCATACTTAGATATTCAACTGCTTACTTAATATTTGCACTTAGAAGTCTAATAAATATCTGAAGGTTGACGTGTGCCAAATTGAATCCTTGGTCTCAGGTCCCAACTGACCCCAGTTTCAGGCTTCTCCATCTCAGTGAATGGTAACCCCATCCTAGTTTCTCAGGTCAGAATCTTTAAAGCAATCTTTGATTCATGCCACCCTTCATTCCATATCCAACTGTCAGTTATTATAATTTAGAAATATTGTAAGGCTCTCACCACCGCTAACCATATCCACTGCTATGACTCTCGTCCAAGCCATCATCATTGCTCCCTGAGTCACTGCATTGGCTTTCTAACAGGTCTTCCCGATTTTACTCTTCCCTTCTTCAAACTCTGTTCTCACAAATGGCAGCCAGAATGATCCCTTTAAAAGATAAATCAAACCACATCTCCCTTCACTTCAAATCCCTGCCATGGCTCTTCGTTTCACTCAAAGTGGAGGCCAAATTCTTACAATGACCTATGCAGTCTGCCCTCTGCTAAACTTCTACTCTTTCCTATCCCCACTATACTCTGGCTCACCAGCCTTCTTGCAGGTCCTAGAAATCTCCAGGCACACCCTTACTACCAAGGCTGGGCTCTTTCTCGACTCTCCTTCTGGATTTCTCTTCTCATAGAAATCTACAAGGCTCACTCCCTCACTGTCATCAGGCTGTTGCTCAAGTATCACTTTCTCAGAGTTTTTTTCGGACCAACCAGATTAAAATTGCCTCCAGCATTCCCACAGCTCCTAACTTCCACCCGGCTTTATTTTTCTCTACAAAACTCGCCATCTTTAACATATTAAACAACATACTTGCTCGATGTTCTTATTGTTCTCTCAACTGTATGCTCCATTAAGGTGGGATTTTTATGCATTTTGTTTACCGCTATCTATATTCACAGTGCCAAAAACAACAGGTGCTCAATATATCTCCTTTTTAGAAATGAATAATAATATAATTGGCATTGTACTATATATATTACATGCTCACTTGTTTTATTCCCCTTAATATTACCCAAGAAAGCTTCTATTTTGCTAGATGTTTTTATATACAACATTATGATTTCTTTCTGGTATAAGAGTATTACATTATATTAATGTGCCTCTTATTAGATCCCTATTCTTGGATATGCATATAGCTTAAATTTTTAACTAATTTAAAGAATATGGAAAATAAATATCCATCTACATGAGTATTTGTAAGTCCTTCTCATTATTTCCTAAGAATTATTTTTCTGGAAGAGGTAATTTTGGTGCAAAGTGTTTACTAATTTTACGAATTTAGATTTATATTACCAAATTACCTTCCAGAAAGTTGACATTCATTTATTCTATCATTGCAAGTTATAAGAGTAGCTTTTCCCAGCACGCTGAGTCACATTTTATACTGCTGTTAAAAAAAAATCTTGCCAACTTGATAAACACAATATACATAATAAAATTTATCAGTTAACTTGTTATTTTGAAATCATTTTAGATTTATAAAGGTTGTAAAGATAGAACAGTTTTTTTCTAATGTTAACATCTTACATAGCCTCTGTACATTTGTCAAAACTAAAAAATTAACATCAACATCTTACTAATAACTAAATCTATGAGTGTGTTGATTTATTTTTTTTCTAAATTTAACCTCACCCTCTCCATTTGTCATTTTTAACTCTTTTTTATGAAATGTAACTGTATGTCATTTGTCAGTTTTTAAAATATTATAATGTATTTTTTGCTGAATTATTGTTTTTTGTTTTAAAAATGGTAGGCAAAGATCTATTGAAAGCAGTGAGAATTTATAACGACGTAATTTATACTCAAAATATCTATCATTTTATCAGTGATTCCTCCATAATTGGTAGATATTATGAGACAAAAGGGTTGCATCATCACAAATATTTGGGAAACATTATAACGTTACACTAACATGGCTTTTTAACCCAGACTAATTCGATTCAAGTTACCTCTTGATTTATTAGGTAATAATTTATTAGTTAAATCTCTCCGTTGCAAGTGACAGAAAGTCTAACTCAACTTGCTTAAACCACAAGGTAATGAATTGGATGATGCAACGAGAAGTCCCTCAATCAGGTAGCTAGAGTCAGGAATCCAATTAGGACTTGGCATCTCTGTATTTCTCGGGTCTGCACACTGACTTCATTTATCACAACCCGCAGGATATGGTAAGAGAGCTTCCAGCAAAAATCTCATGGATCACTTATTTGTTTCTGAATTAATCACAGTGACATGAGAAATAAGCTATGCTGAATGGCCTTTTCCAGGGGCAAGTGTCCACTCCTAGAGATAGATGGAATCTCACGCACCGACTGGGAGAAAGCATATCCCTAAATGAAAATTGTGAGCTGTTTACTGGTGTGGGTATGAATGTCATACCCACAATACACCTACCATTGTTAGGTTTCACGCACGATCATTAAGAAACCCACTTTAATTTTAGATGAGACCACAGTATCCCAAAACTGTTATGAGCACTGCTTTCAATTACCTGTGAGATAAGTAAGATAAACATGGTTTCACCTGTGGGGGAAGTCAGCTCAATGACCCATAGTTAACTGGTGCTAAAAGCCAGTTCCTATTTCTTATTCACTGATCATTCTTTTCATTCGTAACTGCATTACATATAACCATTACTTGTAACCACACAGAAAATTTAGCACTCAACACCGAACATCAGTTTTTACAGCGGTCTATCAGCCACTATGCCAATTACTAATGTTTTTTTTTCAAATGTTGTTATGACTCACTATCCATGGTACATTTCACGAATGCATTTGAAAATTTTTGAGGCTTTTACCAAAAGGCTGTGTAAGCTGTTACCCCAATGATCTACTGCTTAGGTCTCCTACTGTGAATCTCCTGGTCTTTCTTTTGTTTTGCCATATACCTACATTGTTGTCAAGGATACCCAGCTCTCTACTTTCTTGTTTGAACAGTCCACAAGGTGTTCTATTAAAAGTCCCAATTAAATGTGTACAGCCATTCACCTTTACATTCATCTCTTTACTCTCTTTCCCACCCACACTCAACTAACTACCTGATCTGAAAAATACCCAGGGGTCAGAAGTCATCGAGAGAATGAACAAAGTATGTGGGATCTTTTGGTATCACATAATAGCTATGGCAATGCTATCTCAAGTAATTGCTGCCCTAACAAAGCAGAATGAAACCAGATTGAAAAGATGTAAATAAAAAGAGCGAGAGAGCAAGGGGGTGATGGAAATTTTTTAAAAAATGTATGGCTATTGCATTATTAGTATTTTAAAGGCTAAAAGGGTGTTTTCGATGTAAAACTTATTGCTTTAGGTAGAGCAGAAGAGGAGTTGTTGAGCTAGTTGAGAAGCCTTTGTATCCTTATAAAATTATAGAAATTTGCGTAATTCAAATGATATTATATATTTAGTAAATGCCTATTTTTCTATTGTTAATTTTCATTTTATGAGGCAGTATAATGTAGATTAAAAGCACAGTTTTTGGAATCAGGGATATTTTTTAATTATCTTCTAATTGAGGTAACATTGGTTAATAACATATACATTTCAGGTGTACAACACTATAATGAAATACGTGTACACTCTTATTCATGCTTACCACCAAAAGTGTTGTTGTTGTTGTTGCTGTTGTTGTCATTGTCATTATTTCTGCTTACTATTTCCATGTCTTTGAGGAATGCATAACCCTATTTGGGACTCAGGGACTCAGTTTCATGATCTAGAAAAGGAAATTGCTAAAACTACTAATAATAGCATCTATATCATGATATCTAATGGGCTCAGTACAGCCTTCTCACAGAATAAGAAATCAACATGCATTAGTTTTGATTAAATGATACATTTAATTAAGGAGGCTGTGAGAAGATAATTCCTTTTATTTTATATTTAGGGTTTTGTAATTTTATATGACTATTTTTAATAATTTGTACAATACTTTACCCATTTTTCCATGAACTATCTCTGGTGTTGTGCAAAGGTAAAAAGCAGTTCGAAAAAACTCATGCTTCTCTCAGTGGAGACATGGTGAGGAAGAGGTTACACTCATGGTATGTGGCCACGGGGAATTAAAATAGACATGAATGATGCATTCAGGAAGGCAGATTCTGGTTCGTTGTAAAATGATTTTGACTCACCCTAAAATTCAGAACTATTCTCCAATGCAAAGATTTACTGCTGGAGAAATTCAGTTCCCTTTCTCTAGAGATTTCCAAGCAAAGTCTGAGCAAAGTCTTAGCCAGGAAATCATAGAGGAGATGCATTAGTGAGATAGAAGATTGAGCAGGAGTTCCATGAGTGATTGACAGGAGACCTTTCTACTGTGGGATTTCATGATTCTGATTCGCAAATGAAAGTCAGATATTTTTGCCCTCGAAAGGTTCGTGTTCACTGAATCATTCATTTAGGAAATCTGTATTAGTAAAATGAGGAATGTCATGGGATCATGTTTATTAAGAACATGTGTTGTGGAGCCTGATATGCCTGCGTTCAAACCTGGTTTTGGCATTGAATCTATTGTAATTTGATCAAATGACATGACTTCTCTGAAGCCTTCATTTACTTATCTGAAAATGGAAGTAATAGTAGTTTCTACCTCATAGGATTTTGATGAGTGTTAAATAAAATGTAGCATGTAATAATAACCTTAGCACAATTCCTGGCATCTAGTAAGCACTCAATAAATGTTTGCTTTATTACTGTCGACATTGAATGAATAAGAGTATTGAGATATGCAAGACCAAAGATGAATTACCTGCTATCTTTTAAGAATTTTGTCAGTTGTAAGACTTGAATACAAACATCTAGAATCCAAGAAAGTAAATTATATGTGCATATATTTCTGTAGGAATGCACTCATGTATTCAATATATATGTATATATACCTATCAACAGGAAAGAAAAGGTCCCTAACATTATGGAATTGGTATAATATTATAGTGGAGAAAGAATGTCAAACAAAGAAGTAAATTATATAAAATAAGCTAGTAGGTATAGAGAATGGCATGGGGATAGCAAGTGTGGTCCGGACCCACATAGCTGAGGAGGTAGTGTAATCTGTTCACTGGTGGTGAAACAGATTGGTGGTGAAAAGGAGTTTAGAGGAAGAAAAGATGGTTTCTAGATGAAATCATTACAGTAAACTTCATGGCAAACAACGACATTAGAGTTTGTTCTTGAAGAATGATTAGAATTTCATGATCCATCTATTAGACGATTCATTCAACTAGCACTTCATGGGTATGTGAAAGTCACTATAATTATGAGAAAATTTAAGGGAACATTCTTGGAGACGGAAAACAAGCAGCTGTCTTGGTAAGATGGACGAGAGCAACAATAACACCAAAGATAAGAAAGCAAACTTCTTGAAGAAAATATAACAGTGAATGGCTGGAGAAAACGCTAGAAAAGTAAACTTACCTAAAGTTTTGAAAGTTTAGAATATGTGGAACTTCATTCTTTGGACAATGAGGAGTTACTTAAAAGTCTTTTGAACAGGGAGGTGATAGGGGAATGTTTAGAAAATCAGCTCAGAGGCAGTTAGGAAACCCTTTCAATCTGTATGTGTGATGTCTTGCTCATTCATTCATTCGTTTATGTATGCATTCATTTATTCAAGAAGTGCCGACCCTATGCGTCCAGTCCCGAGCAAGTCCGGATGAGGGGGTTTCCTTCTGAAAGACAGATTTACAAATACGTGTGAAACAGACAAATTTGAAGCCAATACATAAAGAGGACTGTGATTTCCAGTGAAGGGTTAAAGAAATAATTGTATATGTGTTTTCTCTATGCTCTGTTAGAAAAAAATAGAAGATTAAAAAAATCTAATTATGTCACTTTGCTAACTGTCTACTATGGTCTGTTATGAGCAAGGCTTAAAGTTGGACTGAACAGATGACCCAAGATAAAAATACTAAGATAAGAAAAACCTAATGTATTCAACCAACTGCAATAATTCATATTTTTAAGACTTCATTTAGACTATTATGAATAATTTTAATATACAGTCTATAATATTTGCAAACTGTAGTTAGATGACATTTTCAATTCACAAAGGCAAATGAGTTTATTTAGATGACATATACTCTTTCTAACAGTGGGACTTTTTCATATAAAGTTTCTATTTTAATAATTTAAAATGAATACCATGCACATTTATTGAGAAGGCCTCAAGGTCAAATTTTTCAAATACTACCATCGGTTTTGTAAGCTAATACAAACTCAGTTAAATAAACTAGTGGGTAATCATGCCCCTTTCCTTTTAAGACCACGAAGTAAATTTCCCTTTACAAAGTTAAATATTTGCATAATTGAGAGTGCAGACAGCCAAAATTGACACACATATGGAGACAAAGTCAGCAACAGCAAAATGGGATTTGTGCCTGAAGATTCTTTGGTGACGATTCCTGAGCCTAAATAGCAACCCCTTCATCAGTTTCCCATCACAGGATCACAAGGGCGGGACAAGAGCGGCCATGTATGTGTTATGACTCAGCGGATTCCAGCAGATAGTCTTCTGGATATTTAGGTAATGGGAGTTGAGAAGTAATGCCTGGTAAGGAAGGTCCCAGGATAACTGCTGGCAATACTCCTTGGAGGTTCCTTGGTCCCTGCCCTTCCTGACATCCTGATCGGTCCTTGTTTATGTGAATCAACATAAGCCTTGTTTTGTTTAGGATCACTTAAATTAGTTTTTATTGTTTGCAACCTAAAAACAAAACCAAACAAAAATAATTTAATCTTTAGAGTTCCTTTACCATTGCTATATTTTAAAGTTAGCCTAATATTGCATAGTCATTTTAAAGTGATTTTCAGCTAAAAAAAAATAATAATAATTCTGATTGAAAACTGCTTCTGTGACCTCAAAGCCAAGTTTCATTCTTCCGTGCTTTTAAGATTTTGCAGGATATTGTATAGGTTCTCTCGTGCTTTCCTCTACTGTGTACTAACGCAGGGAATTCCTAGTACAACCAAAGAAAATGCAGCCATGCCACAAATAGAGATGATCTTGAACTCTAAATCAATTGGAATGGATTTTAAAACAGAACTAGGACAAGTCCTTTTAGAAATGAAGTTAGGGCAGAAAATGGCACTTGCTGGGTAGCATTGTGATCTTGATGTGATTCATTTCAGCCTATTGCTCAAAATATTCACAGAATTCTCCTTCCTCATTTAGTTCTCTGAACTGGTCCAGGATATGTTTATCAGCAGTAGGGAGAAATGCCTGGTGGCTTTAGAAGATTGCCCTGTCTCTTCATATTACTTCTTTCAACTCTGATGTTTACTTCGATTTTTAAAATGACATTGAGGGGATCTGTAGGTTCAGATGGATTTTTGTAAGCTGAAACTTAATGTCACAGAGACCAAAACTCTTCTCAGACAACAGCAATCAGTTCTTAATCACTTGCTCTTTGTCCATTTTAGGTCTTTCTTTTTGTTGTTATTGTTTTCTTTAGTGCTATGTATTAAAAATTAGTGGCCGTGACATGATTTTAGATGAGTATCCCCTTTCCTTCTGTTAGCAGGTGTAATTCAAGAGAAGTGTACTGCAGAAACCTCCATTACAATGCCTCTTCCTGACAGAATTCAATTGAGAGATGCTATTACTATTTATTAATTGCTCGGGCTGCACTGTCATGGTTTATGATGTTAGCACAGACCCTCAATTGAGTTACATTCTTGTATTCAATTAGAGACTGTGTGTTATTGTCCATGTTAACACCGTGGAACCACAGATGGTAGCCATCTGTAGATTTGATTTTTTTTCCCTCATAGTCCTCAAAACTGGAGCGATTTAAATCAGTACTCCTAGAGAGACCGACAAAATAAAATAAGCACATAAGCGCATCAGTTGCAGATTTGAAAACAAGGGCAGTGTAAAATTTAAATTTGAAGGACTCTATCAAAAGTATTTGCATAATTAGAATCATGTGGTATTTTAATCATTCTAGGTGGTCACTTACAGCTGAAGAGGAGTCAGTGCTGGTTTCTCTTGTCAAAACTTTATTCCCTGGCAAAATGGAGGACACTTAAAATGTTATCAGATCAGAGTGACAAAGTAGGATGATAAAAATCATAGGGAATAAAACGTCTCTGGATGAAGAAAGACACGTGAGTGGCAAACCAGTCCCAACAGGACCCTTAGAACCTGCCCCTCGCTTCCTTCTCCCCTGGCGCCTGATATACTATTGATACTTCCCAGTTTCAAGCAACTTTTCACAATGAAGTAACAAAGAACCGATTCCTGGCTTGCAGCAAGGTCTAATTTCTCAGACTCCTTCCATGAATTATTCCAATTAGATGTTCTTCTACAAAACAGATCCTCGCTAAAGTCCCTCAATAATGCATTCTCTTAGGGCCATCATTTACTTTTGACAACGCCACATTCACTGTGGTCAGTTTTGTCCCTTTATGTCGATTTGGATTGACAATCTCCTGCTTTCGCACAATCACGACAACATGAAGCACACCCCCCTTGGCTCTGGCCAAATTCCAAGTTTGGTAATTACATTCTGTTACCTAAAGATCCCCTGTAGTTTCAATTAGAAAAACCGTTTTTGCCTCGCCCTCCTACCTGTGCAGTTGTATACGGATAGGTGCTACACTGCTGTACAGCAAACTTGTGTCACTCCTCAATGAGTCGTTCTTTTCATCATCATTCATAATTAACATTTATTGGGTACCTACCAGGTGAGTGTCTTGGGATAGGATGACTTGGTAATTAAATATTCCTGAGTGCCACTTGTCCCTTTTGAGAATGACCATGGTGGACCCAAGTTTGAACAGTCTATTCATATCACAGAAATAGTACCTACCCTCATCATATGGCGCTACCTTGCTCTTTTTTGATATCTGTGCATCTCGTACAACTTTAATCAAAAATATTTTTCAGATCATTGGCGCCTCTCAGCCTCCGAATTATATCAAGAAGTTCTCTGTGGGGCCTGACCAGAGAGTGTGAGCTGGCCTGTCAGTTTTCACCAATCATGGATTAAATATCTCTGCTCTTCTTCTAGGGGGAAAGGAGGGGACGAGTTTGTTGTCCTAATGAGCAACACGCTTTTAATGTTGAAACATGACCTCTGTGTTTCTAGGATTGCACCGTCGACTGTGCCATCTGCTACTCTCTTTTGCTATCTAGCACTAATCACAGATGTAGAGGCACTTGGAGCTCTTAGAAAGCATCAGGTCTGCTGTCTCTTTCTCCCTTTCATCAGACACTGTCTTGATTTATAGCCTGATTTTAGGTCTGTCTGTTGAATGACTTTGTACTTCGATGATCATACTTACTTTTTGCCATGTTCTAGCATTTGGCTCACATTTTTGAGATTTTAGGTTTTATAGCATAACTTCTAAGAGGCAGGCATGACATTGCCGTGAGAAGAATTTCAAATGTTATCATTCTCAACCAAATAGGGCTTATTCTTCTACTTGGACTTTGACACTGTGGTCTCAATGTTTCATACCGCACAGCTGCACATGTGTACGTTCTGACACAGGTGCTGGGAGGCACAGAGAGTCAGCAAAGCAGTAGCTCTCCGCAAGCTTACCTTCTAGCACTAAATAGACAACACTCTACAGAAGACATCGCAGAGCTTTGGGTTTTCCCAGGGACGATGGCAAAATACGAATTGCGAAAAGCTATATTTTTCATGCGTGTTTTATTTTAAGTTTTATTCTAAATTTTAAAGGGTTTCATCATCTTCTGTCTTTAATTTTAGAAGAGGATGACTTGTGTGGGAGTGTCATTGACGAAAACATTCTCCCAATTGGGGAGTTATAAAAAATGCGCAGTTGTTTGTATTGTGTTATAAAACCGAAGTTGAGAGCTTCACTTCATGATTTTAGCTTTAAAAAAAAAAATGAAACTGGATATAAACCAAAAAAAAATTGCTAAGGTATACCAAAATATATCACAGCCATAGCCGCCAGAACAGAGTGACTTCTATCTACGTGCTTCCTCCCCCACTTCAGCCCCAGACCCCTTTCCTCACCGGTCTTCACCTCGATGTCCCTCTAATAGTCCCTTTCTCTGTGTGAAAAAGTTTCTCTGGAAACTTTTTCTACTGCTAAGACATGTCCCTGGACCCTTAACATTTTCCCAGGAGGCACTCTTCCCCGCCCCACCATAAGATGACTTCTACCACAGGTGCGGCCTCACATATAACATAGAAAACTCAAACTGAGCAAAAGAGGGATGGCTAGGCAGGCTGCAGAACCAGCGCTAGAAATGGGCATGGGGAACGTTTCCCCAAAATTCTTGTTTTAGAGATACACGCTGAGATAGTTATGGGTAACATGATGCTCTTTCTGGAATGCCCTTAAAATTTTTTTTATTGTCAGGGTGAGGGGAGATGGAGCGACAAAGGAGCCAAGAACTGTCATAAGTTGATGACTTTTGTAGCTAGATGATGGGTGCATGAGAGCTCATTTACCATTCTTTCTACTTTGGGACATGTTTGAAATTTCCATGAAAGGAAGTCAAAGTGAAAAGACGTATTCAAGGTCGCTGCTCCTGAGAGCTTCTCAGCCACTTTGAATTGACAGAGATGAGTGTTTTGACTCTTCAGCAGATCTCAGATGCTCTCTAAAGAAAACGTCCTTAGTTCATAGGTATGTGCTCTGCCTTGATCTCACCAAGGAAGGTGTGCGTTTTGGGGGCTTCATGTATGAGTGTGCATGTATATAAATGTGTGTTCTGTGAAGTGGGTGTGTGTGTAGGTGTATCAGTGTGTGTGTGTGTGTAAATATACAAGTGCCTATATTTATAAGATATGTGTGTGAGAAGAGGGCATATGAGTGTGTGTTCTGTGAGATATGTATATGCACGTGTCTATGTGTATAAGTGTGTGTGATAGGTCTGACAGTGTGTAAGGCCAGAGAAGAGAGATGACAAAGCTGAAGTGCCTTTGTCCTTTGCGGCAGGTCCAGTCCATATTTAGTCGGCAGCTGTCCCGCCTGATAATCACTTCAGTCTTCGAGGTTTCCATTCAGTGAAAACTAAACCCAAAATATAAATGTCATTTTCCCCCAAGTGAGTATGCTTTATAATTGTGAAGACGTGGTTTGTATGCTCTCAATCAATTCAATATAATGTAAAAATATATAATCTGCAATGTAGCTTGTTGTCAATAAATTTTCCATATTATGTGTAAAACATTTTTTTTTTAAATAAAAAGAAATGAACGGGAATCAAGGTGACTTCAATGTCTGAGAACGAGAAATAGAGAAAATTTTGAGCTGTTGAAAAACTGCCTGGTTAGGGAACTGCAGTTAAAATGAGTACTTACCTTATTTTCATCTATCACTGGGCTAAAGTCCAAATTCCAGGCAGGTGGTGTCTGATGGGACCAACTTGATTTTCTTGGCTGGTTTCTAGCTTTATCCAGAAGATGAGTGGAAGATTCTGGAAGAAAATCACATCCTTCAGGGGTGTGGCGAGACATAGTGTGTATTTGAATAACCAGCACCGACAACTCTGGGTCCATGGGTTAGGAGTTCCCCAAAAGGACAATAGCAAGCTTCCTGGCAGAAGGAAAAACTTCTAGGTAGCCCCAAACACAAAATACCCGCCTTGGTTTTTCTCCATGACTCACGACGGTATGTTTTGTTCTTCACCTTTAAAATTGTTTGTAGTTTCTGTTACTATAGAATTAATTTCATACTTCTTTAGTATGATATCCAAGAGTGGACTTTCACAAACAGCCCCAATCTACGTTTCTTATTTTCTCTCCAGTCATTTCTGTCCACATGCAGGCTACAGATATGCATCACCCCAAAAATGTATTTCTTAAACAGGCTGCCCACTATCGTTTCCAGGTGACTTGCATCAAGGTGCTCTTTCTAGCTGGGCTGCCTTTCTTTTTCTTCTCTGCCCGGCTGACCCTTACTCATTCCTGTCGATCCAAATCACATGACCTGTGTTCCACTGCACTTAGCCAGGAACCTCTGTGGACTGTCTTGTTCAGTGTCATGGCCAGAGTGGGTATTCTCCCTCCTTCAGGGTAGAGAAAGAGCCCCTTGGGAGCAGGGATTGTGTCCTTCGCCTTCACATATCATCTCTTCCATGGCCACCTGCACCCTATTACCTGTACCAGATGATCACTCATTGTGGACACCCAATTAAGTATGTATTTTCAGTGAGCATTTTATGCTGTGGCTACTTGTTCGGGTTCATCAAGGGCTTTGTAGAGATGCATTCACAAAGTTGTTCTAATCTGTGTCTCAGTGGTCGATGGCATAAGTTCAGTACATTCTCATATTCATCGTATGCTCTGTATTGACTCTCCCTCCTCCAACCCCATTTCTCAGATCTTTCTAGCATCTTGTTCCTCCCAACTCTCTGCCTGTTTTCACATTACCCACCCTACAGTTGTGACCAATAGTGTAGCCCTGTGGTTGCCTTGAACTGGGTTGAGACAATGTAAGGGCTTGTTAATAGCTTCTTCTTAGTTAACCAGATTTAGGAATTTCAGGTAGTTGGGTTTTGCCACACCCCTACCTCATTTTGGTTTGGGGAAGAAGTAGAAATATATATTTACGAATCAATCAATAATTATTGTAGCAGAAGTACTGAGGGAAGAAAAAATACTATGAAATAGAAAGGTATCAAGAGGGAGCTTGGTGTTTGCTATTACGTGTGCAATTGTCACAGCCCTAAAAAAGGAAATGTTTTCCAGACTTGACATTTGACAAAGATACAAGAGAATTTGGAAGCAAAAATGAAAAAAAAAAAAAAGTATTAAGTCATGTTGCTTGCTTTAGATATTTTGGGCATGGTTAAGATGTGCTAGGAATGTTTCATTTTTGACATGAACTCTGACCATTTTTCACTTGTAAATGGCCAGGATGCATATATTTACCAAGACAGAGTAGGGTTTGTGATAACAATATTGTGATGCACTGTGGCCGTATTAAGAGTCTGACTGACTTATTTGAGTTGAGTGCATATGCAACCTCTACTGGAAGAACTTGAGTGACCTATTCTTTTTTGTTTAAGAATCAGGACTATAAGCAGTCGAATTATGAATCAGGAGCTAGTCGGATAAGTAGATGCAAAAAAACAGCATGCAACAATTTAGCGAAAGAAAAATAGACGCTCAAGACACAAATAAAATGCCACTTTCAGATTACAGTTTTTACAATCTATTTATTTGCTTCATTTTCTTTAACTGCTATTTTGCTCAACTACAACTTTTAATATTCATTGAATAAACAATATAGGAAAGCTTGGTTATTTTAAAATCTTCCTTGAGCTCCTTCTATCATATTTTTATATCCACTGTCTATAATGGAGAATTTAGTCATAATAGGACATTACATTTTGCATGGTTAAGTTATTTCTTTGCTTTTCAAGATGTTTAAATATATCAGCCTAGAAAAACATACTGGTTAAACGGTTGATTTTAGTCAAAAATCATGGAAACCCTATTGGGATCCTCTGTTTTACAAAGTGTGGTCCTTGAATAATTGTATTGGTTTTAGGTAGGGGATTCAAGCTAAAAATGCATATTTCTGTGTGAATTCTAAAACCAAATGCATCAAAATGTGTGCTAGAGAACAAATCTAGATTTTTAACAAAATTCCAGTGAAGAGTTTATTCACATCAACTTTGGAAGACTACGGGTTAAACACTGCAGTTAACATTAACACATAATTGACTTAAGTAAGAAGTGGGTATTAAAAATCACTACTATAACTTCAACCTCCTAATATTTCTAGATAAATTACATTTTATGTGTTCTTTACCAGTTAAACTTCACTTTTCTGAATGTTAATAAATTAATCCAGCCTTTCTCCAATTTGGAGGCTCTATTTTGGACTCATAGGCAAACCCAGCTCTTGTGCAGTTGGAACATAAACCTGTTTACTCTCCTTTGATGTCAGCTGTGCTTTTTTGCTCTCCAAAGCCATTCTGTGTTTTCTCGTTCCTTTTCTGATCAGTTGTTCAGCTGTCTGATTAGTGCGGAGCAGTGATCAGCCCACCAACTCAACATTCATCCTTTTCAATCCCTAAATCAACATATTACTTTATTACATACATTTTTATGTACAATATCTGAGACTCTGAACTTCATAAATTCTTCTAGACCAGGACCATAGCTAATTTAGGTTTTAAAATAACATTGGAGAGTTTATATATATTATTACTTACTACTCAAAGTTAAACATCTTACTGTGGGAAATTTTAAAATACAGTTTAAAAAATTAGAGTTTAACACAATACCACACAATTCAAAATCTTTACTATTATTATAATTTTTAAAATTTAAAAGCACATAATGAAAAACCTTTAAAAACATAAGGTACAGGTAATTTGGCACACTCTTGTTTCTCACTTAACAAATCTAAAGCTTAACCTAGATGGTTCCATGGTGGAAGTTTAGTCTTTAGGGAAGAAAGTAAGGAGCGACACTAGAGCACGCAGGAGGAGGAACGAGGGGAAGGCGAGGATGACGATGACAATTTGAAAGTTAATTCAGATATGTATTTTTGTACCGATAGAATAACACCCTCCCCTCCTTGTGTGTGTGTGTGTGTGTGTGTGTTTAGAAATAAGTAACTTGAAAAATTCCACAATAGATTATCTGAAACACCTGATCAAAAGCCAGGTGTCTCTGAGGTTTGACAACTACTTAACATTGGAGCTAAGAACAGATTATTGGAAAAACAGGACCAGTGAATTGGATCGCATGCTTCAGTTCAGGGTTTGGGTTCATTTTGTTTTTCCTTTGCAAAGTTAATTTAGGAACTTCTTCACAGAACTTACCTTTTGCATACCTAAAATGGAACAGACACAGTTTTTGTCAAATAGAAGCAATACTTGAGCCCATCTAATGAAAATTGTAAAAAGTGCAGAGTATGTTAAAAGTTATTAGGGTTAAATCAGGCAACTAGCATTATTCATTACTTCAAAATAAAGTGAAATATGGACCCCCCATGCATGAAGATATTTATTACTTATTGATATTTAAAGGTTGTTAAATTAATCTTATTTAAATTACTCCTACTGCCAACCACTGTTACAATAATTTATTATATAATATTACTTGAGGGTTTTTTTTTTTTACTTTGATATAAAACTTGCAAACGCAATATATTGCCTGTAGTTTTTTTTTCCTACAGTTCATTGCAACTGTGACTAATTCATCACAGCTGTTTAGACATGCAAAATCTATAATACTTCACAATGTTGATTTTCTGTTTCTATTTTCTAAGACTGGAGCTTGATTTGAAACCATATAATGAAAAATTACATGCATCTCACTGAAAGTAATATTGTTTTAACCACTTGGAGGTGGGAGACCAGGAAGAGCCATGTGACTCTATAGAAGAAAACTGAGTGCATGAAAGTCTGATAATTTCACTGAACTTTGTTATGCCTCGCCATAGTGTTGAGATGAGACTGGCCTTTAGTTGTTGAGCTTCCATCCAGAACTAATGTCTAGTGTCATTGTGTTATCTTTCCTGTTATTGGCAAGCCTCCTTTAGGTAGTTCAGAGTTTTTTCCAAAATATAGTTCTCCACAGAATACCTAGGAACCTGTTATTCCCTTTGTGAGTTCGCATGCCTCCTCCCCCTTCTGCATTCTTTCCCTCCTCTCCTTCTCCTTTCCCTAAAGGATATTATACTACTTTTAGTTACCAAGAAGTGGTGGTTTCCATCTTTCTGCCTCTTAGCGGATCCTACAATGTGTTAAAAAAAAAAAGAATCAAGAATAAGCAAGGCTTTACATTTGTTGGTGGAAATGGATTGTATCTATTTTGTTAACGTGAATAACTGAACGCCGCCTTGGTATCATAGTGTTTGATATTCAAACTGATGCTTAGTGATGATTGAAAGCTGCCTCCATATCACTGTTTGGTATTCAAACCAATGTTATTATTCTCTCGGTTTGGATAGGGAAAAGACTGATGAATTATTAGTTACATCAAATCTTTAACGTGTGCAAATTAGCCAAATGCAAAATATGTTTATAAAATGTATGATTATTATTCTACCTTTAGTGTGATTTTTGAAGCCTCTCACAAGAGCAGAAGGATATGTGATGGTCTCAGCTGCTACTTTAATTATGTAGAGTTTAAATATATAAAGCACAGAGACCCTGGAAAAACAAGGGATGTATACGGGTACAAGGAAATCATCAATTTGTCAACCAAATTGTTGTTATTATACAAATGCCATTGGAAATAGGAGAGTTGAAAAATGCAGGTGAAGTTGGTCTTTAAAAAAAGTCAATTTGTATGGAGTCTTGATATTTTATAAAGTATTTAGGAAATAAAAGTGATAGGACTCCATTCATTCATTCCTTCAAAAAAAAAAATACTCATTTCCTAAGAGAATATAGCAATGCATGAGATAGAAATAGGCTTTGTCTTCATAGAGTTAGGAGAGACAGACATGAATTGAAAAACCATAAAGATGAATACTCCCTAGTCATGAGAGGTTCTATAAAGGGAAATTAAGAGGATGATGACAAAGTATTAAAGGGGGCATAATATTTTTGACCTTGGACAAAAGAAATCTGTTTTAAGGAACTGATATTTAAGCTCAGGCTTAAAGCATGAGTAGGAACTGATCAAGGAATTGACCATCGAAAAGAAGAACATTCCAGACAGATATCAGCATGGCAGTGATATGCTATGATATGAGGGTCCTAAAAGATTGCTTACTCTTTATGTATTACATGCTTCATTATGTTTTTACAGTAGCATATCATATTTCACATGGACTCTCTAGCATGGTGTTTTCTTAGAATGCATGTAATACTGAATTGACTACTATGTAGTAAAATAGTGCAATACATGCAAGTAATTCCATGCAATTATATTTCTCTTTCTACTTATATACAAATACCTTTACGATTCTTCTAAAAATGTTCTGCTTTGAATAACATAAGAGAACTGCTTTAACTACAGTTAACTTTGCGAAAGTTGGTTTTTAGTCCAGGCTGGAATAAAAAATTAGAAACCACATGTCAATACTTTTCAGAAAAGGAAAATAATTTGTTATCTTACTATTACAAATATGCTGATGTCTGCAGTTATATTTAAAAATATTTTTAGTACATAAGACTCAGCAATACAGTCAGATTTGCTGGCATAGAGTTTATTAGATATAATGACACATAAGGGCTGCTTGATTTCTAGTCCAGTCCCATTATTAAGGGAAAGGAGTGTGAAAATAAAAAGAGTAACTCTTTAAAACTCTCAATTTAACAGTTTCACTTCACTGAATTCTTGCTTAATTTCTAGCTGCAGAACATGAGTGATTGTTTTCAGGATCATTCATTAATGGCACATGGAAGTAGTTGCTGTATATTATTTGAAGATATTTCTAGACATGAGTTTCTGGGCCTGAAATTATCCATCATCTTGAGTCTACTTTTTAAATATATCTAAATTAAATAAATCCAAATTAATTTGTTTGTAAATGTCCTATCTTCACTTACATAATTAGCCATCAGACTTAAAACAACTTTTCTAGTGTAAAATGTCAGTTAATTATTAATACATATTATTAAAGCAAAACAAGTTGCTGGAAGCATTTTTTGAATTTGTAATTGGGCTTCTGTAAGTTGTTCTTAAGTATGAGATCACAACTATCAACTAATTGTAATTTTGTTAAATATGCTATGCTTTTAATAGATAAAATAGCCTCTACCTCTCAAGAAATCAAAAGAAAAAAATTTTAATTTGATCTTATTCTTAAACTGTATTACTCTCAAATAATTTTAGTTATTTACATTTTTAAAGTACCTCATTGGCCATAAGATACAGTATTAACTCGTCACTTCTCATTAAAAAATAGGGTTTCTCATATTTTGGTAGTAGTTGGTCAATATCAAAGATATAGTGCATTTAACAAAATATTTAAAATGCTGTGTAATCCAGTAAAGATACCTAAGAAATACATGGCAAAGTATGTGTCTTTTATATAAAAGTTCCCAACCTTCATAAAAATTATGACATAGATTGCTTCAGTGCTCTGAGAAATACCTGTCACCACCACGTACCTTCAATTCAGGATGAATGTAAGTATTCCATCCCCAGCCTGGGTGAAGTGACATCATGCAAATGGTGACATTAGTGTCACGAATAATAATGGCTTCCCCTTCAACTCTGTCAAACAATATCAGGTTGCTAAGCTCTAACTTCTGTCACAGAGCTCAATGAAAATTAAAAAGTAAAACAAGCACCAGGTTGCCGTGGATAGGTTAGGTTAGAAGAGCGATTCAACAATAAATAACAATTACCATAGAAGTGATTATGGAATCTGATTTTTTTTTTTAAATGAAATCCATAAAGTTTCTTTCTCTGTAGATTTTATTTTTCTTTCTACCATAAAATTAGAACTTGTCACTTCACTATAGGGATCTGACAGTTAAATAACAGTTTGTAAATGATGAGTGGAATGAGAAATTACTGCCCATACAAAGAGCCCTGTGACTCAGCAGATAAAGATATGCAACTCAAGTTTACCACTGAACACATAGGAAAGTAAATCCAAAGTAATATTTTCTGCTGATGCACTTATGCCAGTTTATTAAACTTCTCTTAATTATCAGAATCATTTTCACTTAGAACTTAAAACCAATTGGCCCAGACATATTTCACTTACAGCATTTTCAGCTTTGAAAGAGGTGGGCGAATAATATTAAAATAGCGCTCTCCACACCCCTTTTCTCTCCTCTGTCTTCCTTTAATGGAAAAGGGATACTGGTAATATTCTGCTACCTTGTTAGTACAGCTCCAAGTACAAAGAAAGGACAGTAGAGGTGGTGATTTTAATTATCTATGTAAATTAAACTATGTGCTTCAGTCCTGTGATTGAAACTCATTACTTTAACTTTATTGTTTAGTTAAGAGTGTAAACCTCAGCTCAATTAAATTATGAACCAGATCCTGGTGGCTCTCCACATTCACGAAAGTTGAAGGGAAGAAAAATACAGTAAGGACAAAAGAGTACCTCATCTGTCTTTTTATGTGTTATCACACCAAAAATACCAGTATAAAACATAGACTGAAAGGACAGTTTATAGTATCTTTTTGTAACCTGTCACTGTACAATAGAAATATGCCGATGTTAGGAACCGTTTGTTATAAATTAGAAACAAAGTTATAGTAGACACTTCCTTTTATTTTGTCAGTTTTACTGAATGGTGGTATCATAAATTAGAACCTCAAGTTCATTTCTTTCTTAATATCTGGCATATTTTTAAAACTATTTTAGAGTATACTCTTTCTCACTGTGACAAATAAAGGTCATTCTTCTTATCTATATTTTTGCTACCTCAGGATATTATCCATAACTGTCAGATTGTGTAAGCTCCTGTGACTGTAGACTAATTGTCCTTAAATTAAATGCATTAAAATTTCTAATTGTGGTGAGAAGCAATGCTGTATTTTCCCTTGAGTCATTGTTGAATCAGTTTCCTCACATGGGAGATTTATTTAGAGATAGTTTTGCTTCACTTTAAATAATTGAGGACATTCAAAATGCCAAAGTTATTGGATTAACTTGAAAAGTTGTATTTACTCTGCAGATTTATTTCAAGTTCAAGTTTTAGGGTAGATGCCTTTAATTGACACTTAATTAACACATTTCCTTTTGGTCAATTCTTTCCTGAAATTTTATTTCTTATCCTAGTTGTAATATTTTGATTCATAATAGTTACCCGAGAATCTAATAATTTGGAATTTAATAGGTAATTAAAGCTATTCGAATTTTCTAGCAGAGGTCATTATTATTAGTGATAATAGTAATAAGAGTGAATGTTTATTAAACACTTATCATATGCCAAGAAACATGTTAAGCACTTCACAGTTATTGCCTCATGTAATTTTAACAATAATATTATTAAATAAAGATATTTTTATTATTTATTACCCTATTCTAGGCCCAGGGATGCTGAGTAACCCAATTCAGTTTAAAGCTATTAAATGGCAGAGCCAGGATTCAGACCCTATCTGGCTCCCAAGTCCATATGGTGGGTATAAATAGAATGATAGAAAGATGCATCACAGTTAGACCCAAAATACAGATGAAGGTAACTAAAGAATGTTTATCATTGTATCTGGCTGTCTTTCCACTATTAACATATTTTTCACTAAATTCTTAAAAATATTTTCTGCTTTATTGAGAGGCAATTGACATACGGCATGGTGCAAGTTTAAGGCATATAATGTGTTGATTTAATCCACATCTATTGCCAAATGATTACCACAGCATTCGCTAACACTTGGATCACATCACGTAGTTACTATTTCATTTTTGTGTTGAGAGTGTTTTATATCTACACACTTAGCAAATTTAGGTATATAGTACAGTACTGTTAACTACAGTACCTTAGGTCCCCTCAGCCCTTGTCCCCACCCCCCAAACTCCGGTTACCACTGTTCTACTCTCTGTTTCTATGAGTACAGCTTTTTTAAGATTCTACATATAAGTAATATCATATAGTATTTTTTTTCCGTCTGACTTCGCTTAGCTTAATGACCTCAACGTCCATCCATGTTGTTACAAATAGTAAGTGTCCTTCCTCATGGCCGAATAATATTCCGTAGCGTATATCTATATCTATATATTATATCCTTTTTATCCACTCGAAAGCAGGTCAATATGTCATGTAAATTTGCATCCAGAACCTAGCACAGCACTTGGCACAAATTGACTCTCCATAAAATGTATTCGCTCGATTTGAAATGTGGCTTTCTTAATGCATTAGCTATTTAGCCTCCAAAGTTTTCAAGTTAATAGTGACTTTCTTTTCCATGTGTCTCCTAAATGCAATGCTGTGCTTGCTAACATCTTTCCTAAAGTAATTTGCCCATGTGCCCACTAATATGAATTTCCATGAAATAATGCTCGTGCCTGTGGCACCTCATGATGCAACTAGTAAATTTCTAAGTTGCAGTGAAGCAAACGATCGCTAATGTATAGAGCTCATCTAATTCCCTTTTAAAATGCTATTGCTCCTGGAAGGACACATTGAATGAAAAGGGAAATAGATACAAAGGATCAGCACTCTATGTTTCACATTGTAAAGATTTCTTATTAACTATTTTCCTAAATTGTTATTGTAGAAAAGAAGTCAGTGCTATTAAAAGAAAAAGGTGTAGACCATTTAGTATAGCTTAGTTTTCTGTTGTTGTGTTTAGGACTAGGAAACTCTGCTTATGATTATAACTACCTCTCTAAAACTGTAATTGCAGTATGATCAGTGTATAGCTGCCTACATATATAATAATCCTCAACCCAGTATGTTTCCACATACAAATATTAAATCATCACCTTTCTTCATGTCTCATTTTAAGATGAAATGGATTCTAAGTAAAGTTCTCTGTAGGACAGGAAGTAAAAAAAAAAGAGAAAAATGAAGTCGAAGGAAATTGTGTTTGAACATGGCGTCAGCCTCCTCCTTGCTGCCATCCCTGCTTTCTTCTGCATTTTGTTTGTGCCATTCATTCCACAGACATTTATCGAATATATTCTACAGATGCGGCACTGTGCTAAAGAATTAGTATGTATCTCAAAGTAAATAAATATAGCTCTATGTCTTAACTAACCCACCATCTAGTAGGAAGGAGATAAAATACAACCATAGACAATGTTATTTGTCATCCAAGGAGGAGAGATAGAAGAAAGTAGGAATTCAGAACTAAAGAGATCACCTTTGATTTTAGAGAAACCCACAGAATAAGAAAACCCTCCAGAGAGAAAATAAAATATGAGTTGGGCCTTGAGGAAAGAGAAGAGTTCAGCTACTCCTGACCTCAGACAGAGATGCTAGGAGCACTGGTTCTTTCCTCCTTCTCTGCTCTGGGACAGAACCACCTTCTGTCTAACCACCGTCAAGCACTAATCAACCTTAACGCTCCTTTGCAACCAATAGGTATAGTAGATAAGGAATATGCATGACTTTGTCATATAAGGACTTACCATAAAAACAGTTAAGGACTCTTCCATTGACTAGGTTTGTGGCAGAGAGGAATTCATTGTTGAATCTTAATTTTCTCCTCTATAAATAAGAGAAATGGACAAGAACTGGGATTGTAGCTCCAATCCATTGGTTTTGACTTCCTGTTATGCCTGGCAGGCTATGATGTTAGCATTAACCTAAACTAAGAAGAAAGATATTGAAGATCAATCAATTAATCATGTCTGTTATTGGCATAGAGTAATTTCCAACCACACATTTAATCAGTTGAAGTAAGATGAGATTCCACATTTTAGGTCACAACATACCAAGGAAAGTCTTTATTTTGAATTCCCTCCATGAAGAATGGAGTTTGACGTAGAATTTCTCAGTTTAAGCCATTTGCAGAGGCAATCTCAGAAAGTCATTATCAGCCTTTATAGGCAACGCACCTGGATGTCAAAGCAAAGCTGAAACACTGAGCATTTGAGTCTTGCGATATTCTGTTTTAGAGAAAGTTTAAGCAGACGGGCAACCTCAGAACGAGATTGAAAAGCTCTAGATTTGAAAGTCCTTGCATATTAGTTGGATTTGCTGGTAAATAAATGCAGAAGATATCTTGAATTGCTCATTGGATTGCTTAGGTATTACAAGGAACGTGACATGAAGACCCGTGCAAAGCACTGAGAGTGCACACGCGTGGGCATTTAGGTGGTTGATATATCTCCTAAGAAATCCATGATGTAAACTGAGGTATATGTGGTAGTTACTAATAGAATGTGGCAGGGCCCACATAGCTATTCTGCCACGTCTAAATCTTGCTTATGTACATCATGAGTTTCATCAGCACTATTTCAAATAGTTTATTTAAAGGAATCCCCTAACATTGGATGTTAAGGTACCTGGCAGTGCTTAGTAATCTTTATTTTATACAGATTACAATCCCTACACTTCCTGGGACCCATTGGACTCATTGACTGCAATGGATTTATAGCACGGACACTATCAGTTTCTCTAAATAACGAAAGGAATAACATCTTTTTTATGTGTTTGTTTTCCTTTTACTGATGTTTCTTTGGCAGTATATTGAGCCTCCTAACTACACCTCTCAGGTTTAGAAGAGGGCCGAGATTTACTACAAAATTATTTTCGAAATATAGTTTATCCATTGCTCTCTAGTGACACAAATGTCAGAATTACCTATGGAAGTCCAGGAAAAGCAATTTAATTCTTCCCGTGTCTGAGCCTCTGTGGTGTCTATTTTTATGAAATAGTTTCCTTGTGTTTTTTTTCCCTGATTATAATTTTAAATGGATAAGTTGCAGTATTGTGCCTTATGTTGAAGCAAGAATGATAAGAAAAATCACAGAGCACTTCTAGTTGTCAGTGCCCTTAAATTATAATTGATTAGTACACGAATAGGGAAGAGATAGGGGATTGGATTTTGAAAGAAAATGGGACTAGGTGTAACTGGTTTGAAGATATGATTTTTATTGTGGAAGAGTCGAAACACAAAGGTTTCCCCAAAGTCTCATTTTTCATAGACATGAGATGAAATCTGTAACTCTCATTCCACTGGGGTTGAGGCCATTTGTTGGCCTTAATTTAATTGGCTAGAAAGCAAGGAATAATGGTTTACGTTGAGCTCTCTTTTGTCTTCCTTAGTCGCATGTCACCTGCATGACCCATGGACTCTGTGAGGGTTTTGAAAATACCTCTTTAAAGTATGCCTGTACTTATTTGGGCGCTAAAATATGTTTTACTTTCAGATGTTCGGAGGCAATAAAGTCCAGAATATCATTTTAATCATAGCGCAAAATTCAGTGAAGAAAAAGTAAACAGCAAATATCAGCTAAAATCTGGGGGGATGAAAGCGAAGCGTGCTTTGCAGTCATTAAAGTGCGCGGTTTCATAGCAGACACATAAATGCCTTACGAGCCTGTTCAGTGGGAAACACTTAACTAGGCAGATCCTGTGTGAAACCTCATTTACTTAGGTTTCTAAGTTTTCGTTTTGGCACGTCGTGCTCTATCTTTGGCACCATGTCATTCACGGAATTCACCAGAATGGCCACTTAACCCATTTGCCGTTTGCCTTGAGAACACTTGCTGGTGGAGCTTGCGGCTGCAGTGTTCACCCCAAGATAACTCGTGGATTACAGTCCTCACCTTATCCCCAGAGTTTGCCACGAAACATCTCTCTTTTATTATTATTTTCGCATCGCTCTACTACGGCAGTGGTCTTTGGGAACAAATGATTTCATTCTATTTATAGCATTCTGTTTTTAGTGTGTTATTTCCATTTACAAAATGTAGTTGTTCTTGATCGCTGAAAATGTCAAATCTTAGAAAACGTAGCAGTCCTACTACGCTTGATGTTAAATTAACGCTGGCAGCAAGCTGCACTTTTTTTCTTCTAAAGGGGAAGAGGGTGAAGAGCAGGTGTGCTGGACTGGATAAACCGAACACACGTTTTTTTAGCTGCTCTAATGAAGCGTGCTTATTCTTAGCCTGAGGTAGTCAGTGATGTTCTGTGATCCCTTCATATCCATTCAGCAGAAGCTTTCCAGTTTCTCAAAATATCTCACCCTAGACAACAGGAGCCACTTCTATGGGAAGAAAAGCAGTTTAGCCTTCACTGACATCCTATTGTTAGCTTTGCTATGGAGTTGGCTGGCAGTCATCATCCTGCTGACTAAGGCTGTTCTCTTGGGTCTCATTGTGGTCAAATCAATGCCATAGTTCTCCAGGAAGGAAGAATGATAAGGCATCTAAATATCGTCTCCTCTTTAGTCATCTCTTCTCTTAGATTTTTTTTTTTTAATGTCTGTTATTCATTTTTTTTGGCTGCAGTGCTATGTAGTTAAGAGTGTGTCACTGGGAAGTAGGCTGATGGAGTCCTTTCTACTCTCTTCAACTCACTGGCCCCACGACCTTACTCAGGACATTGTACTTTACTGAATCTCAATATCCTCTTTTATTCATCCCAAAAAAGTTCGTCGAGTATCAGTCCACGTTTAGTGGGTATTAGTTGAAATATTAGAGATATAAATGTACCATCCCTACCCTACCCTACCCTCAAGGAGGCAACCATCTTGCAGAGAACACAGGGATGTGAACAGCCAATTGGCACCACAGTCCCATCAACTTCCCGAAAGAACTGTAGGGCAAGGAAGATGATAAGTGGATTGGGAGGGTTTTCTTCGCCAGTTTTATTGAGAAATAATTGGCATTCATCACTATATACGTTTAAGGTGTACAACATGATGGTTTGATTTAGATATATTGTGAAATGATTGTCACAATAGGTTTAGTTAGCATCCATCATCTTATATAGATGCAGTCAAAAGGAAAGAAGAAAAAATTCTTCTTGTGATAAAATCTGTTAGGATCTACTCTCTTAACAACTTTCCTATGTATTATACAGCAGTGTTCACGATGGTTGACGCTTGCTAAGCTCTCTCCTGTCATTCAGATTTCAGGAAGTGGCTGTGGCAGTGGTGATATGAATAGAGCTCTGCCCAGAAACCATGTCCATCCCAGAAGAACACATGATGATGTCATAAGGGTTTGAAATTTGGTTAGAAATCCCAAAATTCACATAAAAAATAAACAATGGCAATAGTCATTAAATAAGAAGTGACAAGTGATGATTAGAAAATAAGTGCTAGAGATATTCAGAGGAATTTGAGATCCCATTGGAAGTTTGGGGTCAGCTTCTTGGAGATACTGCAGGGCCTGCATCACTGACAGGTAGAACGTATATAGGTAGCAAGTCAGGGGAAGGGCCCTCCCTCAAAAGGGACAATGTGTACAGAAGTGGAAATGCAAACATCTCCTATGGGACGATAAGGAAAACTGGTCCAGAAGGTTCTTGGAGGTGAATGTGAAAATATTTTGGTTCTTGTTCATATGGCACATAATTCCTTTTTAATCTGATACATAATATGTCATTGGCAAAGTGCATTTAAGCATAAAATATAGAGGCTTACATAATAGCCATATTCAATTCAGACTACATGTACATAAACAGAGTTGGCAAAGTTTCAATTTTTTGACTATCTACAACATGAGCTACAAGTAAAGTATATGTGTAAGCATCTCTAACACAAATATTAGGAAAGTAGCAATATTTATATCATGGCAAATCTTATAGGTTTAATACAGTGTTGTTTTATTCAGATTCCATATGATTTTTAAATCAAGAGACATAGTCGAGAAGCCATTTTGTAGATTGCCTCGTCATGTACTTAATATTTTTTCAGTATTCTATATCACGCATAGATATTTAGCTCTTTTATTCATGCAAACAAACCCCAGTGGAGTGTTTCTAATGGCTGTGGAGGCGGGCAACATGCTAAGTGCTGGAGATACCACGTAGAAGTCTTCGGAGCCTTGCTCTCCAAGACCCTGAAGTCAATTGAAAAAGATAGATAAGCAAATCATATTTAGTTCACTCTATAAATGTGTGGGGCAAGTTCACTTCCAGTTTTCCTGTTAATTATGTTTATTCGGCCAATGGGAATTTCATTCATGTGAACATTCTGCCCTTTTGATGAAATCCGTAGTAATCTATGCTCTGAAATAACTAAAACATTAGCCTAAGGACATAGATTTTTTTTTCCAGAAATTTATTTTGATAATGATATACGTGCCAGAAAACATGTCAAAATGCTAATATTTGTATATAACTATTGATATAATTACGTATAATCATCTCTAAAAGCAGAGGGGAATGTAGAGGGAAACATTTTAAGAAAACCAGATATGATCTAGATTTCTCTAAAAGAAACTAGGTAAAAAATCCATAGTTGTCAGTGGAAGACATTACCTAGCTTAATGCATAGTCTACTTCCCCACATCGTAAGAGCTTGTGGATTTGTATCCTCGGTCTTCCTTTGAAATTCCATCACCCACCTAAAACTCCAAGTGTGTTTTCACTTACATATCTGCTCTAGACATTTTAATGAAAAACAAAAGGTAGATCTCTAAATAGAAACCTAATTAAAGAAATTGATAATTATTCCTCGATGTCACACTCATGAGCCTTTTCCCATCTCGAATGGCATCTCTGCATCAGTAAGAATTGTGGCTCTTGCTTGTGGTCTTGACTAGTAACTTAATGTAGCGATTAAGACACACTCTTCGTATATTTGCATGCATAGAAAGACATGGATGTCCTTTCAAATTATTCCCACCTTCTCCTTAGGTTAATGCTAAGGCACCTCAATATAATGATTTTCCACATCCCATTTATTTGTTGATTATTAATGAATGCTTCCTGAGTTGCGTTCCTGCTATTTTGTTTTTAAAACTACTTTCAGGGTATCAGCATCACATTCAAGAGGCCAGTCAGAGTTCTGTGCTTACAGCTTCATTAAAATTCTTTCCTATGCATCATCTGACTCACACTTTATAATCTATCAGAACACCTGTTTTCTTTACAATGGCCACGAGGCAGCTCAAAACACTGTGGTATTTAGCATTTAATAATGAGCACAAGATATGTATTTTTGACACTTTAAATTTTCTTTAGAAAAGTGCATGGAAAAAAGCCAAGTTTGAATGAATTATCTAAACTTTTGCAATTTCATAACATGAATTTTCATAACCAACTTTTTGAAAAATGTGTATCAGAAAGTGCCTCCTCTCTTTGTCAGTGGGCATTACGTTAGCTAACTAGGAAGGGATGTAGAAGGAAATAACTCTAAAATGTCACTGCATAAACTAATAGTGATATAGAAAGTATTTTAAGAAGAATCTGTGCATTATTACTTTCTCTATTTACATACCAGTCTCACAGACACTTCACTGTAATTCTTGCTTTAAGAGGAAACTGAGAAACAATGTCACTGTTAGTAGTTAGATATGTTTATAATTTGGTGATTTAAGTAAGTGATGGGACATACATATCACTTGCATACATCGCTTTTGTGTATATATACATATACACACATAAAAATTATGTATATATAAAAGAATATATATATAATTATATATATAGTTTTAAGTTCAGGCTTTTAGAATGCGATTGTTAAATGCTTCTCAATGTAAGCGTATCTATTTGAAATACGTCTAGGGAGGTGTAGGGAGAGAATGGATGGTCTCAGAAGGGCGAAAGTCTGTCACTATATTATGTAAATGAAGAAATGTCTCCTAGTGCTTATGAACTGCTGTAGTTTTAAGCACTAATGGAGGGCATACTGCAAGTTGATTATTGTAATCCTACAGCGTTATCTCATCAACGAGCGGATTAAGGGAGCTCTCTCTGCTGAGGGGTCTGAAAAAGCGGTTTCATTTACTCCCTGCTGGGTCATTGACAAATGGAAGTTTTATCTGGGAATATTTAAAAGCATATACAGTAAACAAACTTGTAGTTTCTCAGCCTAGCTTGGGTCCTTTACTGGATTTGTGCTATTTCGGAAAGGCTACTGATTTCTGTCGTCAGCTGATTTCTGTCATGCCCCTTGGAGAGCACACCGTGTGTGTAGGTCGTGGGGGACGAGAGGAAGCGTTGAGAGGGCGGGAGGTGGGCCTGCTCTATGCAAAAGTATGTTGTAGGCTAAACTCATCTCCCTTCTCTTTCTATCCCTTGTTCAAATCTCCATGGTCAGGAATAACATTCACTTTCTGTCTGATAATCCTATTATATCTGCCAATAAAGCTAACCTTCAAAACTTGCATTTTCATCTACCTCAACCCAAATCAAAACTTCCTTCTCATGTCCCACCCTCAGAACCCCAAGAGACCACACATTCTATTTGATTATGATTAGAGAAAATATGTTAATAATGAAAAATAGATTAATGTGCTAATATTAGGTCGAATCTATAAAACTGTTATTTTTGTAGGACAAAATAATAGAACATAGTAATTTCATATACTTTAATCTGAAATTTCCAGATAATGTGCATAGGTTAATAGAGTTTTAATAAGAAGGACAGGGGTAGAGAACATTTGATGCTCAGGTGAGTGTTTGTACCCTCTCCACCATACTTCATACATATGCCAGGCACTTGTCATACATTCTATCATTTAATCCTCTGGCAATCTTATTTACCAGAATGAAAACTGAGACTGAGTATTCAACCCAGGGTCACATAGTGACATTAGAAAGACCAGATCAGAACTTGGCTAAAAATTTTATAACTCTAAGGCCCATGTTCATTTTACGTTGTTTCCCCAGGGGTCCAGACGATTGAATGGTGAGACTGATTCAGACAAGGCCAGTGATGGGAGCCATTGAGAAGACGGTGGGGAGAGGCTTCTTGGGCCTCGAAAATCACATGTGTAGGCAGCACTCAGGCTGCTTGAGTTTAGAGTCAGCCTTAGAGAAGAGAAGTTATGGAGCATACTACAGTGGCTTATTTCTTGTAAATTTTATGCAGCAGTGTTTCTGGAGAGAATGTAAAGACAACAAAGCCTTATTTAGTCCATACCCTTTCCTCTTTCGGCACAGGGTTCAAATCCATAATACTTTCCCCTCCATTGTAGGACACAGTAATTTCCATGCTCTGGCAGCTAACCGTTTGTACCAAACAAGCATGCATTTAATTATATTTTGTCCTATGTAGTTCTTTCATGGCTTCTTATGCTTAAATGTTATCACATCATCCAAATTAGAACCTCTTCCATAGCAGAAACAATGTCTCACTTTCATTTTACATTTTCTGCAGGGTTTTTCTCATTACTGGCATATAACAACTCACTGAATACTTGTTGACTGATTGATCAATTAGGATCCTTGACTCTAAATTTCACTTCTGGGTCTACCATTAATTTCTCATGGAGCAGGACTATCAGGGGCATTAAACATTAGCATCAGAAGTTTTTCCTAAGACATTGAATTATTCAACCAGGAACATTGTTGTCTATGTCAAAACAGTACATTTTTTTTGAAGAAGGATTCTACATGTATAACACATTTATTATTACATGTTGGAGCCAATAACTTAACAACAAAAATTGTTATATTACTTTCAAAAGAAGAGAAAAATTTAAGGTGTCTAAAGGTCACTGTTTCTTCTCATACACCTTAAAGTGAATATAGAATTATAGTTCACTAAGAGAAGACAGTGGAAATTCTAAAAAAATATAACCAATTCATCTAAATGTCAAAATTGTTCCAATTCATTATTTTTTAGAAATGATTTTTGATCTATAATTCTTATCAAAAGGTGACTGGTTTTTTGAAATACACACACATCTATACAAATATAATCAACTTGGATTTAAAAAGGCACTCCAAGAAACATGTCAAATTAAATATTAAGTTAATGTTAATTTTAACTGTAATGTGATATTTACAAGATGAATCATTTAAGATATAGTAAATGAGTACTTTAAGATGGCTAAAACAACATAGAAAACATTCTAAACTGAAGAATCATGTAAAATATTGGAAATGAGAACCTTGATTCACCATTTTGTCAGCATAGACTAAATGAAGCCTAAACATTTAATCGAAGTTAAAATTAGAGTTAATGATACCAGATATTTAATCAACCAATGCCTTAAAATTCCCAGCAAGGGGCAGTTGAGGAAGTGCACATTTGAGCTGTAAAGTCTTTGGTATTCTCTGTAGCCAGTATGTGTGTGTGTTAGATTAGGTCTTATTGAGAAATACATATCAAGATGCCTACGCTTTAGCTGCCCATATAACATCGAACAAAGTAGCTATGAAACAGCAGGATCTCTGCAGGAAGCAAAGAGATATCTCAAGGAGTACATAAGCAAACCTAGAAATGGTGTAACATCATCAGATGAATGGTTGGGCTTATATAATATTTTTAGTTAATCTCTCTCTTGTTTGCCAGGAACAGATTCATTCACATTCTTTCGGCGAGAGGTGGGAAGGTGGGATTTTATATGAGCATAATGGTGTGGAAAGTTGGCCCATTATGTCTGCAGAAGATGAATAAAAAAGGAGAGCAGTTCTGGACAAAGGTAGACTCTTCTAGAGAAAGAGTGCTCCAGATACAAAGAGGCTACAGAGACCTCTGCAGGTTAGTTTGTGGTTCGTCGCTGTAGTGCTCTCACCATGATGGATGTGGCTTAGCTTCTCTCTCTATGTGTGTGTTTTCCTCCTCTGCTCTCTCCCTGGTCTGCCCTTTATTTTTTCTCTACTTCATAGCATTTCTAACTCTGCTTCCATGTGGCCTATTATAGCCTGTCTGACTCGTCTCTCAACTTGCTCTCTCACCTTCAGCATCAATTCTTAACTACTTAATTCTTTCCTGGTACTAATTCAAATTCCTGAAATTGTGGCTGAGTTCAATTTTCTGTTCGTTTAGTTTTTGTTGCCAGATCTCGTCTACCACAAACTTCCTGTAGGTCAGGGATCACATCTAGTTAATTAGTCGATATTTGGTGAAATGGAGGTGATATGAGAGTCAAACAGCCAATAACATAGTCTTGGGGAGCTGACCATCCTGGAAGGGTTATGGCTGTGGTTGTTTTTGCAGAGGATGATGTGCCATGTGCCATGTGCCGTGATAGACAGATCTCAGAAATAAACAACATCCGGGCTATTCATAGCCAGAGACAAAGGTTGTAAAAATTAACTTTCAGTATCTCAGATTAAGTGGATTAAGCTAAATCCATTGCTTGAGCCAATAAAAAGCAAGTATATCACTATTCAAATATTTGAATTTTTTTCTTTGAGATAGGGTCAGTTTTTATTTCTAGCACCTCTGCTTAGTAGAAGAGAGATACCTAAATTAAATTCAAATTCTGAATACCCATTGACTTTGAATAAACAGGCTGTGGCATGGCTAGAGCTAGATGTGGTGAAAGCTGCTGAATTTATCCAGGAACTCTGCAGAAGCATTTATCATGTATAGGTTTTTATTGGGCATTAGTGCATCAAGCTCATCACTGTGTATGGTGAGTTCTTGGCACAGCCTAATATTGACATGGTGTTTTAATATGCCTTCTGACTGGTTGCAGAAATTTCTATTATTTCATGAATTAGTTCCAGCAATGCAGACTCCATGTGTTTTAGGGGGTTCTCGGATTAGCACTAGAAAGAAAATATTGCCGTTGTATTGAAGTGTGAAATTTATGCACAATAGAGTCCAAATATGACTTGGCCACCTGAGGCTTAAAAAGGTATAAAAGTTAGCTAATGCAACAACACTCTATCAGTAAGCTTTTGCCTTATTGGAGCATCTATGATTGCTCTAAAAAATTATCTTAGAAGAAAGAATTAAAAGGTTCTACTTTTTCTTATAGACCAAAAGAACATGAGTGCACAATATTAGTTTATAGTCTCCTCTCATTGCCAAACTCTCTGCGTTAACCATCAGATTGTATAGCACAGTCATGTTTTTCAAGTTTTCTTAAGACTTTTTAAATCTTTCTAATAAATGGGTTAGGATATATTCTTTCGCATTTCTCTCTTCTCTTTAGAAAGTTACCGGTTGAGTTTTCCTGTCCAATTTCTTTTAATACCCCTACTCTTTAGTGTATTAACTACTACCTGTATCACGACAAGAGCTTTTTATAGTTAAACATGAAGTGAATGAAGTGTTTTGGATAACTTCGTTTACTTAGAAAAAGTCCCATTCGAAGATAGACTTAAAGCAGTTCCTTTGATAGACTGAGGGGATGTCTACACTTGCTTTTGAACAAAATGGCGTCCTATTAAATAAATCTCACAGTCAACCTTATTTCTGTGATCAAAATTAAGAGTTAGGACTCATATGATCTTGGAAGGGGGCTCGGCAATGAACCAAGAGTGAGACAGTCTATTCCTCTGGCCTAATTATGTGTATGGCCCTGGGCTCCTTATTTTCTATCTGGGTCTGGTTTTCCCATTTGTAAAATGGGAGTTGTGGAGAACTCAGCCTCTGTGGATCATTGGCCTATGTTATTTATTTCATACCTTATGGTAAATACATTCCTCCTGGTATTTTATAAAGTTAGAATATAAAAATATGATTCTATCTAAAAGCCATAACTTTTATATTAAGATAAAAGTTTGCTGGTAGAGAGAAAAAAATGAGTGACTCAACTGAATCCATTCTGAGGGATAATTGCCTGCCTTTGGATAGTACTGTGCCCTGGGAGATGGGAGTTGTTACTACTATGTTCTACTTTGTGCATTTTACCCAACAAAAATGTTTCTGTCCTCATAAAAAAAAAAAAAAAAAGAAAAAAAAAGAAAAACAATAATAAATGTGTAATTCTACCTGTGCAAATGCATGGACATCTATATGCAAGTGGTGATATCATTTTCTAGGCTGCCATAACAAAATACAAAAACCAGGAGGTATTTTCAATTTAAAACTACAAAAATTTTTTCTATCACAGTTCTGGAGGCCAGAAGTTCAAAGTCCAGGTGTCCACGGGGCTATACTTCCTCTAGAGGCTTTGTGGGAGAATCTGCTCCCTGCCACTTTCAGCTCCTGGAGGCTGTTGGCATTCCTTGGCTAGCAACTGCTTCTGTCTCTGCTCTATCCTCACATCACCTTCCCTGTGTGAATGTGTCTGTCAGCTTCTCTCATAGAAAGGTACATGCGAGGGCATCGAGGGTTCATCCAGATAATCCTGGATAATCTTCTCTTCTCAAGATCAGACTTAATCACATCTTTTGCCATATAAGTCAATACTCACTCTTTTGCCTTATAAGGTAATATTTGCAGGTTCTGGGATTTAGGACACAGACATATTTCTGGGAGCCACCATCCAGCCCACTAAAGATGGGACAACAGGTAACTAGTGAGCATGCATCTCATGACTGTGGGAAAACTCATGCAGTATAGGGTAATTATTTCACATAAGAACCAAGGCTCAATGTTTCCAATTTAAAAAAGAAACAGACTTTGTATACATATTCATTAACTCAAAAATATTTCTTTTGCATCTAATAGAATAATATTCATCTTAGATTGACCAGAGGAGACCTTGCTGCTTTAAGAAAATAACTCCCAGAATGCAACTCTCATAGTTATCCTTAAGAAGGAAAGAAAGCATTAGCTTTATATTCCTTTACCAGTGATGTTACTTATAACTCTGTGTCCTTCATTGAAGTCAAGTGGGCTTCATGATTCTAGAATGAAGTTAAGATTCAAATTCAAAATCTTAAATCTGGTGTGATCCTTGAGTGTCTTAAAGATATAATGCTCTTAGGTGGCCTAATATTTTACATTTATTCAGTATTCATCTTGGCTGTCTTGACTATGATTTGTTATAGAAGATGGTGGCAAAGCCATTCACGTGTGATATAACCCCTCATCCACACTGGGTCATCATCGCTAAATTAGGCCAGCATGTTAGGATGCAAGCCCTTCAATTTCATTCATCATTGGCTATTTAACTGTGCATTTTTTTTTAATACAAACGACAAAGGTCTTGCAGGTGTGCAATCTGCCCTCAGTATCTGTGAAACCTTGCCTAGGTTCATTAACCTCTGTTTTCTCATTTAGAAAATAGAGATAGAATAGATCTTAAATGTTCTCATCACAAGAAAAAAAAAAAATTCTAACTATGTGAGGTAATAGATGTTTACATCTATTAAACTTACTATTAAACTTACTGCGGTAATCATTTCACAATATATACATATATCAAATTATTATGTTGTATATCTAAACTTTTACAATGATATAGATCAATTATATCTCAATAAAACTAGGAGAAAAAGAAAACAGAGATAGTATCTCCCTCCCTCGGTTGTTTTGAAAATTAAAGCGCTTAATTCATGTGAAGCGTTTAGATACCTGGCACTAGTGAACACCTAATATGCATTAGCTATGACTATTATTATTTTAATCAGAATTATCTTTATTTTTACCAAATATTGGTAAATAGCTCTATTAATTTATCCGCTCTCCCTAAATAGCTCTATTAATTTATCAGCGCTTCTCAAAATATCACATGTGTTCGATTAACCTGGAGATGATTATAAAATGCAGATTCTGATTTGGTAGGTCCAGGTGGGGCCTAATTCTGCATTTTTAACAAGGTCCCAAGTAAGGCCGGTACTACTTATCTGAAGATCACACTTGAGTAATCTATGAAACTGGCTGCACATTATAATCATCTGGAAAAAAACCTCCAAAAAACCCCAATGCATAGGCCCCTCCCCACCCACAGACCAAGTAAATCAAGATCACTGGTGATAGGAACCCAGACCATTGATATTCTTGTAGCAGCTCCCCATGTACCTTAGTTCCAGCTGCTGTAACCAAGCACTGGGTGGCTTATAGGCAACAGAAATGCATTTCTTCAGTTCTCGGAGCTAGAAGTCCAAGAACAGGGTGCCAGCGTGTCTGGGTTCTGGTGGGGACCTTCCCCCCAGTTGCAGACTGCTGGCTTCTTATATCCTCACCTGGAGAATGAGAGTGAGCTAGCTCTCTTGTTTTGTCTTATAAGGGTGCTAACCGCATTCATAAAGGTTCCACCCTCGTGGCCTAATTACCTCCCAATTCCCCACCTCCAAATATCATTTTGGGATCAGGTTTTCAACATACGAATTTCAGGAGGAACATGAACATTTAATCCAAAACACCTAGGAAATCTAAAATGTCAACAGAGTTGAGAACCACTCTCTTAGTACATAAAAATGTCCACAAATAATGCAGCAAAAAGAAATGCCAGGCCTCTCTATTATAAATTAAATCTTCATCCCACCTGGAAGAAGCTAGCAGCGTAAACAATAACACATCTGAAATGGTGCCTACGGCTAGACTTGCAAGTGTCTTATGGGAAACACAATATTTTGGTATTTCCCAACCTGGTGCTGTTAACACGAATCATCCCTTGTTTGTGTTTGTAATCAGCTTGATGAGCAGTTTCTGTGCTCATCTTCCCAAACTGTGCTGGCCAGTTTCCAAATCGAGTGCATAAATTACACACTGCCCTCTCTTCAAGCTGCTCACCACCCTTTAGAATATCAGAAAGGATTTCTCTTGAATGTGCAAATCTGTGGAAGTGAATTGCTTAGACTGGTGCTTTGTGGTGGTTGCTCTGATGTGACACCACAGTGTGTCAAAATATTATGACACTGTGATGGCATACTTTAATGTCAAGGAGTAATATTTTGACCAATATCCAAATGTCAGTCTTTTTTAGGTCAGATTCTCCTCATACAAGGGTGTTTCCTCTAGCAGTTATTTATAGGTCATGAGCCTCAAAAGTACCGACCTAAGCACCCTATTCCAAGAATTAAGGGGTAACATATGGCTCAGCTCTGCTGGGGATTATTATCAAAAAGAATGCATAAGTGTGCTGGTAATTCCTGAGAAAACATTAAGTGAAATAAGATTTCAAGAACGTGGAAAATTCCATGGGGTCGACTTCTCTATGAAAAAGACACCCTGGATATCACTGAAGTCCCATTGATCTGGGACCTAGAGCTGTAATTCTAACCTTTTTTTCTATGTCTATGTGCACCCATGTCAATTTTTCAATGAGTTAGTCTTTTTAGGCTGAGATTTCTCTATATTCTCAGGCCAGGAACCCTATCGTACAAATCACCTTGGTCTTGAAATTCCTAGACATGTGAGGGGAAAATAGAGAAGCAAATAGCGAAACCTGTCTAAGTTCCTAGTGACTATTTTCAGTGGTTATGTGACTTGGTTAACACTATTAGAAGTATGTAGTTTGTATTATTTTTATTACTAGTATTATTATCATTATTATATATTTCAACATATGTATTCGTTATCTATATCCTAGTTATCAGGGAATGGAATTGGGGAGTGAGTGTATCTTTCTGCATAGTCAGAGGTCGATTTACTTATAAATGGCCAACCCACTTAACAAAAGAAAGAAGACCCGCCCTAGGAAGGAAGAAATTTATTCATGACCTTAAAACAAAAAGAAAATATAAACAGTAGCCAGTATTTGCATAGCAGCTTATTGTGCCTTCGTGAACAACAAGAAGTGACTTCTATTGCAGAAATCCAGAGTTTTAAAAATGTCTAAATTGATAGGTAGGTAAATTTGGAACGGTGGAATAACAGAACCATCCCTGAAAAATATCCAAGATGTGAATGCATATAGTCAGCTAGCAATGCCAAAAACTATGTATTGCTCCCTGTCGGTGTAAGAAATAACACACACA
>NW_024340699.1:7271405-7316183 GCF_902729225.1 Pteropus medius
AGGATGGAATGCTCGAGAGGCCTGGCATTTCTTTTTACCACATTATTTGTGGGTTAATGGGAATCCCTGGTTCTATATTATTTTTTAATTGTTCTAGAACAAGCTTCTATTACTGCTTATACAGTCAGAAGCAACAATAACAACTACTGAAGGCTTTGGAAGTACAGTTTGTGTTTTTCTTCTTTTGCCTTGTTTGCAATTACTTCTATTGTGATAATAGAAAACACAGTGACAGAGGTTGCAGCATTCACGGGCTCAGCATTGGCAGGTCTCCTGGAGACCTCATAGCACTGTTTGAGGCTGATAAGTAGACTAGAGAAGCAAGGAATGGCCACTCTTCCAAAATTAAATTAATTGGGGTACAATGTTATAACCAGTTTGTTATATACTTTATCACAAGGAAAAAAAAATTTCTGTTCCTTGACCATTTTTGTGAGACTAGTCCTGTATACTAAGCAATATACAATGTATCCTAAAGCAGCATTGCTCAAAGTGTGGTCTGCAAAGTAAACGGCTACCAATCCACAGTAAAATACGGAGAGAAACTGAGAACACTAGAAACTGTTAGAGCAATCTGACATACCAGGATATTTATTTTCTCGTAATTCATTTTTTATTATATTTTATTTCTGTGACAGATCGAAAATTTTTTTGAAAATCGGTCGTTCACACCGATAATTTGAAAAACACTATTCTAAACACAAGGAGTAAAATTTTAAAATAAGGAATAAGAGACTGAGGAATCAAACTGGGAAGGGCCACCTGTGGATATCTGTATGTACGCGTGGAAGGGCACAAACAATTCAAGCACACTATTTAGTTTGGACTGTATGGCAGGCCCCGAGTTTACTTCTCTTATGCCTTTTAATCCTCGAGGAACTCTTTGCAGTAGGTGCTTTTTAGGCCCTTCTTTTTTGGCCCAAACTGGATTTTCCCTCAAAATGGCAGTTATCAGCAAAAAGCCCCGATTTAAGTTTTCACTCTCGGTGCATTGATCCCCATTGTCCGAGTGGGCTCGTGATCCGTGAGCTGAGTTCCCTTCGAACCCTGCGAGCGTGGAGCCATTCGTCGCCTTGCTCAAGAGTCCCATTCAAGTAAAGGCCAGCACACGGCAGCGCTGTTTAGGAAATTGACAAATTTATAGCCCTGTCGCTGCCGTCCTTTTCCGCGGGGAAGCGTGGCTTCTCTTACAGCAAGCAGACTTAGATGTCTGTTTGCTGTTTCCCAAATGTGAGCACTGCTGGCGATGCACGTCACAAATGGAAGTAATATCATTTGAAGTAGTCCCGCTAGAAGCCCAGGAGCAATCTAACTGCATTAACTCCTCCATCTGAGTGGAGAAGGCTGAAGAGGGTACGCGGCTCGACTGAGCTGAAGTGAAGAAAACAGAGCAGCGATACACAAGTCCATGACTGCAAGGAGCACGGGAGCCTAAAGAGGTTTCACTTACTGCCTTCAAATAAATGACATGAGAGATCACAGGACATCTAATATTCTGCTTACAGACCTTGTTAAACATTAGACGTAGCTGAGACAGTAGCTCCCCTTATTTTTGAGGGATTTCTAATGTTTTGTTCCCCCCTTCTACCTCTTAGAGTCATGGATGACAGCTGCTTTATGTACCAGAATACCAGATAAGTATTTCCACTGGTGATTTCAGAGCACTAGGCAGGAACTGTAGGCTTCCTTTATATTGTTCTCAAAGGCTACACTCTACAATTTTTTATTAGAAAATAAACTAAGTTTCAAAGCTGTTGGTTTTTTTTTTTTCAATTTATTATAATAAATAATGGCCTAACAAGTTATCCTCAAATGGGCATTAGAATTTAGGCCCTTCTCTATTTTGCTTGAACTCCCATAATGCTTATTCCCCAGCACTTTGTCTTTTCACAGCCTCATTTATCCTGTGAGTTAGATCGCATTTCCTAGGGATGGTGGGAAATGGAGTACCTCACTCCCATCAACATTCGTTTCTTCAGTACATCATTACTTAGAATTTTCTTCAAACACAGCTGTTAAGCTGCCCTAGGTGGCTATGGGGTCTCCTTCAATCCCATCGCCACATCATGAGGAAGGACCTAATACGTTCCCCATTTGCAGGTGAGGAAACTGACTATTTAAAAAAGTAATTCTAAGATCTTAGAATTCCAAAGGTTGTTCTTCGTCTCTAGACGATATTTAAGTTTTCTTGGATAAGACATATGAAAAGTTTCATTATGACTAAGTAGAATTGAAATATACGTGTGTAGGATATATTTATAGGACACATACACATATGTCCTATAAAATATGGTAATCTATTCTAGATAATGCAGCGAAACTACAACATGGGGATCATGGTCCCCAACTTACACAAAATTATATATCCAGTAGGAAGATAAAATATGTATCCAATAGTGAATGTGCAAAGCAGAATATGATATGAAATGAACTCTGAGATATTCCTTCTTAACCTGCGGTTCTGTAACTTCTGGTTAGGGATGATTCAGGAACACTTCCTGAAAGAGGTGGAATATGAGGAGAAATTTGAAGGACCTTGATTGTTCAACATGAAAAAGTAGAGACTTCTAGAAGACAGAACAGGGAAGCAGAAAAATGGAAATATTCAGAGAAGATGCAGCTTGGGTGAAAAATGTCCTTGAAAGGGATTAGCAAAAATGTCCACGAAAGAGCAAAGCAAAAACAGTAAATTAGGGTCAAGAAATGGACTACATGGATTAAAAAAAAAAAAAAAGCCAATACCCTTGGTAAAAATGAAGTTTCCTTAACTGGCGGGGTATTGTGTCCATAGTGGTTTTAGGAAGAATTTTGACAGGTTTTAGTATAATGAATTACGGCAGAAGCTTGGGAGAGATGCTGCAGGCAGAGAAACTGGCCAGGTAGCTGTTACTCTTGTATACAACACAGGTGAAACTGCATGAGGTGGAATGCCTAGGGATGGAGAGGAAAGTCCAGATGTGCAATACGCGTCAGGGCAAAAATCAACAGAAATTGACAGCGTGGTTTAGGAGTCGCACACACTGGTTCTTTAGGTTCAAAACCTACTCTGTCACTGGCTAAACCTGTGGTCTTAGACAAGCTACAGAGCCTCTCAGAGGCTCTAAAGAGCAACTGTTTTGAGGTTTAAGCCATGTTGAGTCACTGAGTGTGTCCATGAGGAAGGACACATCTGGAGCAAGACAGAGTGGTCAGACTAGGATAACAATTCAAGGCTGGTCAACATTTTGACCAGCAGTGTCAAAATGTTGATAAAAATGATACTTCTATTTACCAAACATCAAATGAGGATTACATAGACATTCTGTAAATTAATTTCTCAGCTGCTAAGATTACTGATGGGGAACTGTGATGTAGTACTTCACTGGATAGAGAAAGAAAAATAAAACAGGCATTCCAAGTGAAGATGCAAGTGTGAGCAAAGCTGAGAGACAAGAATATTCCAAGTGCATTTCAAAGAGCAAGAAAACCGCTTTAATGAAATGCAAGAAGATAAAACTCCAAAGAGAGTTTGAGGCCAGATTAAAAATGCCTTTGAATTTGCAGATTTGTAAAAATACAGGATACTCAGTTAAATTTGAATTTCATATAAACAAATAATTTTTTTAATGTAGTGTGATCCAAGCAAAATTATTATGTGAAATTCAAATGCAACTGCGTATCCCATATTTTGAAAGCCATGGAAAGGCAATTGGACTTAATTTTCAGTGAGAACCACTTAAAGGGTATTTGGGCAATGGAGTGACATGATGAAATAATCTTTAGTATGATTAATTTGGTGTGTGGGATAGAGGAGGAGAGACTGAGAATATAGAGGAGAATTATGATGATCTAGGAATAATACAGGTAAGAGCCGATGAGATTTCCTCTTCCTCCCACCCTCTCTCAAACCATGTTTTCACATTTCCCTGTCACTCCTGTTCCTTACTTCTGATTTGATATATAACTTTTCAGAGCATCTAATGACCTGAACGAGAATCCCTTGAACGCTCATTTTCCATGCCTTGAAAATAAAGTTTCTCTTTCATATAATTCCATTTTTCCGTCTACTATGGACAATTAGAAGCATTTTGTTAACATGACCATTCTATATTGAACGAACTCATCTCTTCTCTGAGATAGAAATAGTGGCCTGTTTTCTGTTCAAAGAAAGGCATGGAAATTTTAAAATTCAAGTTCAGATGGCTTTCCAGTCTCCTTTTCTGCTTGTATCAGTGCCTTCTCGAAGTACCTTTTCAGAAGTTTCCAGGGAGGGATTCAAGAGGTCCACAACATCAGTTAATGACCACTGTTGATGTGACGCCCTACCTGTTTGATTCTCTAGCTACTCTGTGACTAGGGTACGTGGGTCGAATTATGAAAGCTGCCCTCTTTGCCCATCTCCTCCCCTCAAGGGGTTGGCATGAATATAAGGAGCCAGGGGAACTGGAGCCTGAGAAACAAGGAGAAGTCTTGTTACAGGTGGCCGCAGTGATGATGCTTAGAGGAAACCCATACCCTGCGGAAAGAAGAACTAACATCATAATGAGCCAACAGTGCCAAGGGAAAGGTACAAACTGTGAGGATGCTCCCTGAGGACTGAGACTAAGGCACAAGAATTAGAGCAAATGAGAAGTGAGGTCTCAGAGTGGCTACTAAGCTCAGTCTGCTTATGGTTGTGCAGGAAACTTGGCAAGAGGAAAAGTTGGGCTGAAATCTGTCCTGATCCCCTCACCGAGCAGCTTGCCCCGGCATGGTTTGCATCCAACAGGAAGAAATGCCCTTTTCTTTTTCTGTTTTTCTTTTCAGATATCTTTTATTTTTTTTTTAATATTTTTTGACTTTTAAATTACAGTTGGAGTATCTTATATTAGTTTCAAGTGTACGACATCACGATTAGATGTTTATTTAACGAAGTGATCAACATGATAAATCTACCACCCATCTGACACTGTACATACTTATTACACTATTTTAATACATTCCTTATGCTATACTTTACATCCCCATGACTACTTTGTAACTACCAATTTGTACTTCTTAATTTCTTCTCCTTTTTTACCCACCCCCTAACCTGCCTCCTATCTGACAACCATCAAAATGTTCTCTGTATCTATGAGTTTGTTTCTGTTTTATTTGTTTGTTTATTTTGTTCTTTAGAGTCCACATGTAAGTGAAATTATATGGCATTTGTCTTTGTCTGACTTACTCCACTCGGCCCAATACGTTCTAGGTCCATCCATGTTGTTGCAGATGGCAAAATTTCATTCTTTATTATGGCTGAGTAATATTCCATTGTGTATATGTACCGTCTCTTCTTTACCCATTCATCCATTGATGGACACCCAGGTTGCCTCCATATCCTGACTGTTGTAAATAACACTGCAATGAACATATGGATTCACAAGTCCCTTTGAGTAGTGTTTTGGATTTCTTCAGATAAATACCTTCTTTGTCTCTTGCCTTTGTTTTAAAGTCTATTTTTGTCTGGTATAAGTATTGCTACTTCAACTTTTTGTTTGTTTCCATTTTCATGAAACATCTTTTTTCATCCCTTTACTTTCAATCTGTATGTGTCTTTTGACCTAAAGTGTGTCTCTTGTAGGCAGCATTTGTAAGGGTCTTGTTTTCCTATTCATTCAGCTACCCTATATTTTGATTGGAGCATTTAATCCATTTACACTTAAAGTAATTGTTGATAGGTATGTATCAACATTATCGACGAAGTTATTGCCAATTTATTATTCATATTTTTTATCTTTTTTGTCTTCTTCTTAAAGAAGTCCCTTCAACATTTTCTGTAATCCTGGCTTGGTGGTGATGAACTCCTTTAGCTTTTTCATGTCTGGGAAGCTCTTTATCTGTCCTTTGATTCTAAATGATAACTTTGCTAGTTAGCGTAATCTTGGTTGTAGGCCCTTGCTTTTTACCACTTGGAATATTTCCTGCCAGTCCTTTCTGGCTTGCAAATTTTCATTGAGAAATCAGCAGAGAGTTTTATGGGAGCTCCCTTGTAGGTAACTAATTGCTTGTCCCTTGCTGCTTTTAAGATTCCTCTTTGCCTTTAAACTTTGGCATTTTAATTATGATGTATCTTGGTGTGGGCCTCTTTGGGTTCATCTTGTTTGCGATTCCACACTTCCTGGGCTTGTGTATTTATTTCCTTCACCGGGTTAGGAAAGTTTTCATCATTATCTCTTCAAATAGGTTTTCGATTCCTTGCTCTCTCTCTTTTTCTTCTGGTACCCCTATGACGTGAATGTCGGTACACTCGATGTTGTCCCAAAGGTCCCAAAACTGTCTTCATTTTCTTTAGATTCTTTTTTCTTATTACTGTTCTGATTGGGTGTTTGCTGCTACGTTGTTTTCTAAATCTCTGAATCGATCTTCTGCTTCATCTAATCTGCAATTGATTCCCTCTAATGTATTCTTCATTTCTGACTGGTTCTTCTTTTGTTTTTTATCTCCTTTTGTGTGTTTTCTATCTCCTTGTTAAAGTTCTCACCGAGTTCTTCTACTCTTACCCTAAATTCATTGAGCATCCTTATAACAAGTATTTTGAACTCTGAATCTGGTAGATTACTTGACTCTATTTTATTTAGTTCTTTTTCTGGAGCTTTGTTCTGTTTTTTTCATTTGTGACATGTTTCTTTGTCTTCCCATTTTGGCTGATTGTTTCCATGTCTGAGGTAGGGCTGCTATGTCTCCAAGCCTTATATAGTAGGTGTCCTGTGGGGCCCAGTGGCACAATTTGCCTGGTCACTTGAGCTGAGTGCTCCAAGTGTGTTCCTTGTATGGTTTGTGTGTACCCTTCTATTGTAATTGAACCCTAATTGCTGTTTGCATGTCAATGGGAGGGATTGACCCTTGGGCTGATTTGTTGTGAGGACTGGCTGATGACCACAGTGGAAGAGCCGTCATGCAGAGGCTGACCCTATGGAACAGAACTCACTTCTGCAGAGCTCTGGTGGCTGCCCAGTCTGCCCTTTGGGTGTGTCGTCCTCAGATGTGGCCCCAGGTTGTGCTCTGACTCAGACCGAAGCCAGGCACTGGATGTACAGGCCAGGGCCACCTGGTATGAACCACCAAGCAATCTGCAGATGGCCACCACCCACGCTGGGCTAAGATGTATCTCAAGAGGCCATGTTGCAAAACGAGGCCGGCTACGGTTAGTGCTGGGCTTGGGGCTACTCAGCAAGAGGTACGGGGCATGCCAAGGCCAGACCGTTTAGGTTTTGTGAGACATTGAGAGATTTTAGGAAAGTCCACAGCATGAGCCAAGACAGACCATTTGCACAGAAAATCCACTGAAAGCGGCTTGCGTGGGCACGCACGTTGGGAGGGGCGGAGCCGCAGGGACGTACAGGGCGGGGCGACCAGTGTTAACTGGGCTCTGCGGAGATTCAGATCTGGCGGCACCTGTGTCTGCAAGCCAGGCCAGGGAGGGCTCAACAAAGGAACAATGCCCTCTGCCAGCACTTCCATTTGGGAGAGAGCTGCCCCTCCAGCCCTCGTCCTGAAGCCAGACAACTTAGTTCCTCCCCATATGACTCTGGTGCCTTTCAAGATGCTGCCCCAGCGCTGGAGCTCAGAGAGAGTCCATCCGTCAGCAGGTAAGTTTGCGCGCTGGCCTCTGAAGAGAAGCATCTGCTACTTCAGAGGCCTGTCGTCTCACTCAGGCATAATCTCTGGTGGTTTTCACAGCCATAAGTTGTGGAGACTTCTCTTTCCGGCACTGGAACACTGAACTGGGGAGCCAGGAGTGGGGGCGGGACCCCTTGCTCCTTTGAGAGGAAACTCCACAGCTGAGATATTTCTCCCAATTCTCAACTGCCACTTGAGGGCATGGGACCAACCTGTTCTATGTCTCCACCCCTCCTACTAGCTTTGAGGTGGCCTCTTCTGTGTGTCTCTAGTTTTAGGACTTCCATTCAGCTAGATTTCAGGCAACTGCCAGTGATGGCTGTTCTGTAGTTTAGTTGTAATTTGTTGCAGTTGTGAGAAGAGGTGAGCACTGCGTTTACCTGCTCTGCCATCTTGACTGGAAGCCAGGGATACCCCTTTCTTATTAGCATATAGGTGCCCTATAGCTAGTGATGGGACTGGACAGAGTAAGGGCTGAACCCTGGCTAGTCGTCGGACCATATGCTCTGATAGCCATTCTGAGCCTAAGTCTTTTTACTTACAAAATGGGATAACAATAGTGCCTACCTAGGTTCATTTTGAGGACTTATAGGGTTAATAAGCTAAAACAAATGCTTCTCACAATGACCAGAACATAACTACAAATGAATGATAACCAGTACCACAAAAATCCTAAAGCCAGCTACACATACTGTCTACACAGAGCTGTTTAGGAGTCATGTAAAAGGACTTGAAGGTACTTTTAACTTTCCTTTGTAAAGATCAGTGGTTGGCACTTTTTTCCATATGTCTCTGTCACATATTCTCCTTTTTATTAAACAACTCTTTAAAAATGAAAAGAAAAATAACGTTCTTAACTTGTGGGCCTTACAAAAAGAGACTGCAGATCAGATTTGGCTTGTGAAATGTAGTTTGCTCACTCCTGATAATGATAATAACTCAAAGAGGACAGGAGTCTATGAGTTTGGAAACCTAGGGTACCTATGATTTTAGCATGGATTTTGGCAACAGGTAGAACTCATCAGTTACTTGACCTCAGACTAGCCCTTATAATTGGTGAAAGCACAGACTTTTAGGTTGTCTATCTGGCTCAAGATCAGATGCCCAGCCCCATCCCAATGGTCAACACACTATATGTGCTCAGTAAAAACTTTTGAGGGAATGGATTGAAATGTTCAAAGTTTTTAAAGCTGAATTTCTCCATCTATAAAATACAGAGGACAGTGTTGTCAAGAATAAATGAGATACCATATAAAGTATATGCATTACAGTGGTGATATAATGATGATAATCTCATTATTATGTTCCAATGTCACCTTTGCAGTGTGTGCTTAGATGTCATTTTAAATTATTGTATCAATAGTCAGATTTGATAAAAAAGAAAAAATTAAAATTTCTAAGGATAGCCTGACTAAAAGTGAAGAAACACGAGCCTTGTCTATCAGCAAGAATATAGTTACCTCGAATGATGGAAATTTCTACTTTTTGAAAAACAAAATAAGACCTTATGAGAAAGACAGTGCTTTCTAGCTCTGATTCTGACTGTGGACACTTTACTAGCTCTCGGGACTTTTTTTCTCTCCCATCGTCCTAGGCACATTGCAAAGATTAATTTCATAGGTCATCTTCGGAAAAGGTGTTATTCCAACCCAATGGGATATCATTAGCATGGAATGTATAGGATGAAGCTCACAAATGACACTGAGACTTTACTGAGAAATGGGATACCTTTGGTCATCAGGCTGTAACGCACCTCTTCGATATACTTGCAGAATAAGTGATGATTACAAAGCCGTGGCATTTAAGCTATAAAACAAGCAGTCAGCTGACACTTTAGGAGGAAGGAAACTTTTCAAGTGTTGCAGAATGTAGGATACTGTAGGATAATTTTAGAAAGTTTCCCACTGGGAGGCAGTACCTATAGCCCAAACCTGTCAGTCTACCTCTCAATTGCCTTATCAGCGAAATGGGACAATTGGACCTAACCTAGCTAGTGGCAGAGATTTTTTGCAAATTGCTTTCAGGTGAATATTCATGAATCTATGATGATTCTTTAAGACACCAAATACCAGAGGTAAATGAAAACCAAATTTGAGAACACATGGATAGTCGGGAAGGCGATTTTAAATAATTGAGACACATTTATCCTCTATTTTTGAAATGAGGTTCAGAATTCAGCTGGAATTTCAAGTCTCATCAAATACTTTGAGCTTGATAAAATTTAAATAGGTTCATTTGAGCAAAGTAAAGAACATTGTTCATTTCCCAGGTTCAGCCAGTCTGCCCACTGGATTGACTGGTGATGTCTTGATTGGGTATGATTTCCCCTTGACTCATTTCTCTGTTGTTGATAATTAAAAGCTGTCTGGTTTTATTCTCACTTAATGATAAGTGAAAGGGTAATAATGTCTGCCAGACTCTTCCCATTCGTTTGGTGTTTGCAACAGTGCAGAGGCTTGAGAGCACCGTGAATTTTAAACAGAAGATCCTGGTAACTGAGTATCCATGCAGATAGTGTATTGCTGTTTTTCATCTGAGGGCTGGTAATCAATCTCAAAGTCAATTGGAACACAATCCTCAGAATAAATGGATAAATTGGCATGGATGGCCTTATCCTCTCATCCCACCTTTGAAAAACAAAAACTTCAATGAGTAAACAGATGTCTTCTATCAATTGCAGTTTCCACAGGTCCCTGGGACTAGTGCAAGCACCTAACCTCAGATGGGAATACAAAATTGTATTGAAGAAGCAGGAGATAAAATGATAGGTAGCCCTCTCTTGTCTTGGCATGTTGCGTTCTGGTTCTTAGAGCTTTCCTTTCATAATGGTTTTCATCATCTCAATCAGCATTATTATAATCACAAAATGTCAGCCTAAGAAAACGATAATCTCGTCGTCATTATGTTTCAATGTCACCTTTGTCAACTTATGCCTAGCTATCATTTCAAATTACTGTATCGATGCTGTAATTAGATATAATTTGTGATATGACCAATATTCACAGGTGAGTGGTTTTTTAAATAATCCCACACCAACAGAAATAGTTTATTATTACAGGTTTTTTTTCTTTCAGAACCAAATATGTTTAATGTTCACTTGAGAAATATTTCAAATCAAAATGTTACATATAATGAATCTCACATAACTTAATATTTATGACTTGACTATTATAGCCTGTATGTGAGTTTGAAGCACTGAAACCTCTATTCCATCCTGTATAGCTTATTTTTCTTTTTACTGAGAGGTTTTTTTTAGGATTGTCCTCATGCATGTAATTAATGAGATTCAAATGTGTCTCTTTTACTAGTCAAATTCCTTATTGAAATTGACCATTCTGTAATGATTTCTATTATTTCATTGCACAGAATCATAGGTTTAAGATATTTTCCATTCTATTAAGCTTTCTTTTAAACCAAGATAAGATTAAGGTGTAAGAGAGGAAGAAAAGGGATGATTGGAGAGGGGTTTTCTGCCTTCCCTTATGAGAAGGAGAAGTCTAGGTTAAAAAGTAAAACTGGTTGACAGAGCATAAAAGTGAATCATGAAATATGACATCTCTTTAACACTGAGCAAAAAAAAATGCTTTCCTTCATTGAGTGCTTTCTTCCATATGCAAAATATTGACACATCACTACTATAGCAAACAAAAGCTTTCCTTTGGAGAAGTAATTTTATAGAGCAGATGGGATCATGTGATCTTATTAATATTTATGAAATATAATAATATAGAAAAGGGGGAACTGGAATACAGCCCTATCTTTCTAGACCCTATTCATTTCAGCTTCAAAATGTTTTTTCATTTCACACATCAGACGCTAATTAGCAAATATCTAATTAGTGTTAGAAGATTAATTGCTCATGGGAGTTGTTGAGGCTTTGAGCTTTCATGCATGCAAAAACAGAGCCACTTTAGGTGCATTTGTTAAGGTACAGTAACTTTAAGTGATACAACTTTTTGTTTTGAAAAAAATTTTAAGTTGCAGCAGTAAATTTAGGCTCCAGTATAAAAAGAGCAATGCATACACAAAATGACACCATTGCGAGCACTATTCAGTCCATCACCAAATGTCAGCCAAGGGACTACTCTGCTTTAGGCACTGTGGGAGGCCCTCCCAAAAGTGAGAGAATCATAAAATGAGCCCCTGACCTCCAAATGCTTGGAGAATTAAAGGAGGGGTTTGCAAAGGCCTCCGGGTCAAATTTGGCCAGGCTTGTGTTTTTAGATGGCTGCAAATTTAAGAATATTTTTTACGTTTTTAAATGGTTGAAGAAATAAAAGAAAAAGAACAAAGAATATTTCATGGCATGTGAAAATGAAATTTTAGATTAAAAATTCAAATTTTAGTGTTCATTTTAAAAAGTTTTATTGGAACACAACCATGCACATTTGTTTATGTACTATCTACGGCTACTTTTGCCTACAATGGCAAAGTTGAGTAGTTCCAACAGGGACCGTATGGCTCTGAAAGCCTAAAATATTTACTTTGTGGCCCTTGACAGAAAAAAATTTCCCACCCAAGAATTAAAAGGTATATATTTTTATATAATAGAGCAAATTGGGGAGTCGAGTAGACCAATATCAGTTTCAAAATTTGTCAGCTGTATGACTGGGTAGGTGATTTAAAATTTCTAAGCTTCCATTTATAATATGGGAAATATTTCTTCATAGATGTATGAAAATGGAGGCTTTGAAGAATTACAGAGAATTACTTAAGGAAAGTACCAGGATTACTTAAAGAATGGACCAGAACTGGGAGCAGTACTATTTTACCCACTTCATGAATAAGATGGAAAAGAGGACAGATATTAAACTGAAATGATCTCACTGGAGATTTTCTGCTTGTAGAATTATGGTACTTTGTCCCCAGCTTGTCCCCTTAAGCGTCAATTCTTCTTCTAATAAAACCCGAGGGAAGTTAAGTAGTCAGGAAAAATTTGTTAATATAAGTTCCAATGATGTTGTCCTCACTTTTTTACTCATAAAAATCTTTGTTTATCCCAAATTCCTATTTATAGTTTATAACTGTCATATCTGTCATTTAAGTATACACGTATTAAATTTATTGACTATATCTTTCAGAGTTAATGATGGGTAACTCATTAAACGCCACAGGAAGACTATCTTTTATAAGTAAAATTTTTTTTTTTTTTCAGAAGGTGAGGTGTTTTTGGGGAGGGAGCATTTGGGATGAACTGAAAACTTTAAAAATCATTCTCTAAGCTGAAAAATCTGTTTCATGGCACTAGGAATTTTAATGAGCGTGGACACACACACTCACACACACACACACTCACACTCACACACGCAAACATACAAAGCCATAAAATTTATTGATGTAAAATGTAACATTGGCTTCTAGAATCAATATATCTACTCTGAAATTTGGCCATAATTCAAATTATTTTATATGTTCTTGGGAAATAAGATAGCAAACTAATAAAGGTGTTTAAAGTGAGCTTTAAACTGGAGATATAATGGACTTCGTTCCATCTCTTTGATGGTTATGAGCAACATTAATATATTTTCTCTGAAACAATAATGTGTTAGGAAAATATTTTGAAATTATATTGATTTTAGGTGACTGATATAGAAGTCAATAATTTGAGAAATGGGATCAGAATCACACACAGCATATAATCACATGCCGTGAAATATAAATAGGACTCGCTTTCGGCAGTTGCTATAGTTGGGGAAAACAGAAAAAGCTGGTGTCCTGGAATACCCCACTTTACTCACTGGTTACTCTGCTGTGTCAGTGTGGAAGGCGAACCAGAAGCCCTTGAACTCTCTCACCAGGACATTTTTTTTCTTCCATATTTTAAAAGCTAAATAGAGAAGAAAGAGGGAAAGTGGTTTAACTAAACATAGAGGAAATTGGTCACAAAGAATGTTCTTCATATTGAAGAGAAGTTCCCAGTCAAGCAGGTGGTTTGAGACATTTTCAAGAGCTTCTCTATTTTTGAATGCTTTAGAGATTTATTAACGTTGCCTGGTGCCCAAGAGCTCAGAAGTCCTAGTAGAGGTAATGGCTTGCTGACAATCCGTGGAGTTTGTTGGCTTGCAGATGCCCTACTCCAGTCCCTGCCTCTGTTGTCAGTGGAGTTCTCCCTGTCTTGACATCATTTTATAAGGAGACCCATCATTTTGGATTAAGGGTCTACCCTAATCCAATACAACCTTATCTTAATTATATGAGTGGTATCTGCAATGACCCTATATCCAAATACAATCATATTCTGGGGTACTAGGGTTGGGATTCAGCGTATCTTTTTGGGGGACACAATTTAATTCATAATATCAACCTAGGTTTCAATCATACAGTTGATTATATTTTACAATATTTAGAATCAAGGAGTAACTCTGCACCAAGAGGAGGCGTAGATTCCAGAAAGCTTAATTAATTCATCTCCTAATTCACCACACAGTTGTGTGTATTTGACCCTCTAGTGTTTCATAGTGTAGTGATCTTCTGGACATGGGGCACAGGAGAGAATGTCAGCAGAGAATGTGATACTTATGTATGGTATGGTGGGAAAGCCACAGAAGATGGCATCTTCCTGAGCTGTGTACTTAGAAGTATCCTATTCCATAGCATGGAAATCGAGTTAGCATAATAATACCAGGGGCACATTTACAATATCATGTTATAGCTTGGAAATATTGATGGCTGCCATAGGATACGTGTAGTTTCAATTGTGTAAAGGAATGGTTTTGTATCATCTGCCCTGCAACTTACCAGAGGCACTTTTATTCTATCTTCTGTGTAATGATACTCTGTTTTTAGATCATGTAGACCTGTCTGTCTATGTGTATGTTTATATCTAGGTGTATCTGTGTATTCATTCATTCACTTATGTATTCAGTCATCACTCTTTTTACATTTAATAAGTGTGGACTGAGTGCCTACTGGGAGACTAGGGAATCAGAAATCGTGAAATAACAATGAAACAATTTGCTGCACTGACCTGGTAGAGCTGGTATTCAAGAATAAAACATAAAATTGGAAAATAATAATAAATATACAGCAAAAAATGCAAATTCAAGCAGTAAAATGTGCTCCGAAGGAATGTACATGTAACTGGAAGCTAGAATTAATATTCATTCAAATAATTCTAGGTATCATGTGAAAGCATATTTTATAAAGGTTTGTTTTTGCTTATAGTGGCATCCAAATATCTAATCCGCCATCACCAATGATGATATAGTCATTGGTCAGTTACTCTTTTCAAATTATTGGAAATATTTTCTGATTGATGCTGATTGATTTCAATAGAGCTTGTGACTATTGTTATGCTATGTAAAGAGCATGGGTTTTGGATTCTGAGAAACTTGAATTTGAGCTGAGGCTCAGCAGTATGATTATTCACTCTGAGTTTAGTAAAAGTCCTCATTAAATTAAGAAAATAATGCCCAAGGCTTAGGTAGTCCTAAAGCTTACACGAGATGACATGTGACACTTTCAACTATGATCATCAGGAAAGAAGTCCTCAACACATATTTTTCCATGTTAATTTGGTCTTTCTGGTGGTCTTTTAAAATGGCCACTTAAAAAATAGTCAATGAGGACAGATCAGTCAAAGATCCTCTTCTTTAAAATGATATCACTCAAGCATCTGTACACATGGAACCCCAGTACTGAGCAGTCATATTGGATAAACATATTTTCAAAAAGATTTAATCGTTAATCTTCCCAGGTAAAGAAAGCAGTCATCGTTAATTTTTACATCTTCAAAAATGTATGACTTTTTGATGGTGCATTATATATCAAATGCAATAAAAGGGCATTAACAGAAACCACTTACACTGAACTCCGATTTATGCTTTCACATAATATTTATGGTTTTCTCCTTTTATGAGTGCATCCAAAGTTTGTGAATCTTTAAAAGACTTCATCGAATATCCTGCATTAGGATTGCATTTTATCTTCCTAATTTGTGTATGATAATCTTAATTATATCCACTACACAGGCTGCTGGACAAGGCTCCCTCTTGCATCCTCCATTGGTAAATTATAACCAGGCTTATAGACTTAACAGGTCATACTTACCAACAACAGCAATAATATCAGTAAAAACAAACTTGGTAGTGTCATGTAGGATGCATTTCCAAGTGTAATAATAATTAATTGCAAATGATAACATGATTAGAAGTAAAGTTATTGGATACTTACCATATATGAAGCAGTTCTTTCAGTGTTAAAACAATTTTATGAGTTAGGAAATATTATAAGCAATTTGCAAATGAAAAATATGAGACCAGATAAATTAGACAACATCCAAATACATAGGCTAGAGATTGGGGAAGCAGAGATCTAAACCCCATTATTCTTCCTCCAGTATTTATATGCTTCATCACCATGCTGTCCAGGCCACCTGATGGAGAACATATGGGCTAAGTGATTTGTGTCACATGTTGTAGAGCTGGACATAGAATGTCTTCTATTTATTTTTTTAATATCAGAAGTGAGTACCCAACTTTAAAAATGTTTCTATGTTAAGTGAGTCATTGTCTCCTGGAATTATCCCTTCTAAATGGCATAGTCTTGCGACGAATCTTATAATGTGAACTTTATACTGCTGAGATTCTAATTCCCTGACCTAAAAGGAAATCTTAATTCAAGAAATGGAGCCTCATGCTTCTGTTAGCTCAGATCCCTTCTGGATGACTAACACTAAGTCTTTGCTAACTGCTGAACTAAACATTTAAGTGACAGAAGCTTGAGCAGAAGGTAAATATTCTTTGAGATGTAAGCCTACATTAGGAAGGAGGGGGTAGGATTGATCGAGAATGGGTGCCTACATTTGAGAGTCTCATGATTTAGATGTCCTACAGAGAGTTGTTGGCAGGGACTCTGGTTACAAAAGGGAGGGGCACTCTTCAAGGCAGAAATAATGACAACTAAGCATCGGCTATTCCATGGTCCCTTGGCTTTTTTCCACACTCAAAGAACGAACTAATCTTCCCTGTCAACTTCAGTTTGCTAATTTACCACCCTTAGGCCATATTTCTCTCCCTTTCCTCATAATTGACACCTCAGTCTTCATGCTGACCTCCTCTTCTGGGCAATCTGGGCACAGGGGCTCTATTATCTCACTTTTAAAGGGGCAGTCACATTGACTGCTCTTGATATACTCATAACATGTAAATCCAAAACATGGAGTCATTCTAATGGGACTTAAACTCAGGGTCCACTTGTTTTGGTAGACTGTAATACATTTGGCTCTAGATAGAGGCATTTGTTTTTCAGAATCCATTAGGAATAGTGGCATATGAAGGGCAAAGAATGGTTTTGACACTATGAATACTTCTCAACCACATTTAGTTTTTGAAAGTATTTTGAAATATTTATGTTTTTTTTTTCTTTTCTTGTTATTGTAACGATTCATGCCAAAATACAGAACCTATGTTGGCTACAAATGTGGAACCATACAATGAATAGTAGAGCAGTCAGGGACTTTAGAGTTAATATATTTTAAACTTCTCTTTACAAAGGTATAAACAGAGGCTTGGAGAGGTCATATGCCTAGTCCAAGGTCACAAGACTAATTGTAGTCTCCTATGATATTCTCTAAAACCCCAAAGTATGGAAATAGTCACTAAACTTGTTTACTCTTTACACTTTTAATTACCTCTATTTCTCTGTTTTATCATATTCTAACATATTCTTCAATCCTTCCAATTAAAGGGATGGGGAAAAATGTGGAAACAAGGGTAGAAGCAAGACTACGGCATATATTAAGATAATTTACATCGAATCAAAAACGTACATTCAATTCATCAGAACATTTTCCCAGAGTCAATCACAGAATTTTCTCCTAAGTAATTATAAAATGATTTAAAGGAATAAGGACTCTGGTCATTCATCGATTCCTGATTTTTATCCCTAGACTTACCACTCCTCAGGCTGAAAGATTTGAGAGACTAGATACATTTGTAAAATGACTAGAATAATTTTACCCACCTCAGGGATTCCGTAAGTGTTTAATATCATAAAGGACTCTGAGATAGTCAAATGAAAGGTATTTTAGAAGGCAGACATGATTACTGGATTAGAATTTTAGAGAATGAGAAAGGAATCTTTTGTGTTGACAAGTTTGTTTCTTATTCCTTTTGTAGTCCTATAGAGGGTTTTAATTTTTTTTTTCTTACCAATTTCTTCAATTTTAGATCATGTCCTTGACTTATTACCACTCTCGCGAGAAGGAATATGTGTTGGTATAAGCTGTTTAGCTCCTTTTTGGATTTTTTTCAAATATGCATTTTAGCCTCCTTGAATTCACAGGGCTAATTTTCCTCATTTCCTATGGTTATGATGTTTATAAAGTAAAATGGAATCACCTGGGGACAGTGTCCTGTAATTTAGTATTTATTGTATGTCATAAAGGCATGTCCTCAAATGCATGTCTCTGGCCACCCCTGCCACACACACACACACACACACACACACACACACACACACACACACACCTCTTCCTGTATTGAATTGTTTGGAAACCAGACCAATTTTGTTTCATTCTCCAAAGGTTGCCATTATATCATTAATCTCTCTCAGCCCTTAAGGATGGCCTTTTGCCATAATCTGTCAGAAAACAAGATCTAGACCATTTACTTTAAATACCTAAAAATAAAAATGCTGAATCAAATGGATATAGTATACACACATACATACACATAAAGACGAGCTCGCTAATATATTTTGCAATGGTTGGAAATCTCTGTGTATTGGGCAGAGAGAAGTGATAGAATTTGCAGTTTGTTGAGAGTGAAATACTTTATTACATTAATTGTGAAAGGTTTTTTGCTATTAAAATAAGTAGTGATAATTAATAATCCTGCAGAATCGAAGCAAAGCCTTCAAACTACAAGAATAGATCCTTAATTCTATGTAGTAGAATTTTCCTTTTCACTTCTCTCCCTCCTTTCCTGCCTTCCTTTCTTTGCAGAATATATACATCACATGAGGAACTGTGCTGGTGTCTGTGTTCATAGTGGTATTTCCATGCAGCCAATCATAGTAGAGTAATCTTATAGATCTAACAAGGAATGAATATCAACATACCTTTGAGAAAAACATCAATCCAAATCTATAAGCTTTATTTCATGTATCACATTTCCCCTATCAGTCAGATGAGCATCGTATCTAGTACACTTGAATTTTACAAGGCTTGTGTAGATATCTGTGTCTTAAAAATAAACTGTATTGGCTCCAAAATGAAAATAAAATTACAAAATCCCAGTTAATTAAATTTAATTAAATCCCTACTAAAGACCTAACCTAACATGATGGCAGTGAGTAAACTGCTACTCGAGTCAGCTTTTATGCAGTTCTATGTAAATTACATATTTATAGAACTGTTAACTATTAGATTTATATATAGGCCTAACAGGGAGGGGTAGAGCTTTTTGCAAAGAAGCCATCTAGGAGCAAAGAGGTCTCAAAGTGTCCCTTTCCAGGTGACATTCATTTTTCAGACAACTTTGCTATAATTCCAATTTACATTTGATGTATTTGTATATATATTTACAGAAAGAACTCATTACCAGTTAGCAGTATTGGAATAGGGGGTTATTTTATCAAACACTGTACCTTTGTGATGTGTTAGCTGTTTTTACAGTGTGGATACATTTCCTCCTGCTTCCTCTCTCAACTAAAAAGTTGCTATGAGCTGACTTTTGTTCCATTATACCTCAGTGCATTCCTACGCTCCTCCTTCCAAACTATTGCCAGGTGTTAGCATCTTCCCTGAGTAATTTCAGGCATTTTCCTTTGAATGAACATGGCTCACTTGGAAGGTTGTGAAAGGCATATCCATGAGGAATTGAGAGGATCTTGTGTTGCGATGTGGCGAGAAGACTTGCCAGAAATTGCCCGTTTCAGGCTGATGATGCAAAGCTAGACATCTGTTAAATTAACATCTACCTAACGTTTTGCCTTCAGTCAAATGCATTTTTTTTTAAATTAAATCTCTCCCACTCTCTCCCGCTTTCTTTTTTTTCCCCCACTGTCAAAACAATCTGTCACGAGATATTTAATTTCTGTGTAATGGGTTACTTAAAGCAACCAGCATATGGTGCAGCGAAAGCACCTAGCTCTGAGCTGCAGGCTACAGTTTGCTTTTCTCCAGGAGCGTATTGTGCCCAGCCTAGATTTTATTATGGTGCGGGATTCCCTCGGCTCTGATCACATTATTGCCCCGGTCGCTCACAACTCTTGCCTTTTAGGATCAAAATATTAGCAGAAGTATTCTCGTTGCACTGAGAAGTCAGAGACTGCTTTCTATTTTGGTTAAGCGATGGTCAATTTATGGCTCTAACAGTTTCAGTGAGGAAGAGTCACCTCATTATACACAAAGCTTTGCACACTGCTGCTTGTGTCCAGCACTTGTTAGTAGCACCAAACTGATCTGTGGCCTGGCAGTTTGCTCTAGAGGGGCTGATCTTTGACATTGTGACAACACTCAGGACACTATGCCAAAGCATTGAATCCCTGCTGGTCCTAGGAATTTCTACATAACACGTAACCTCCTGATTCAGTGGAGCTGCACTATTGTTCGGGGAGAAGATTCTAAAGTCACTGTCACCGTGGAAAGCAAAGATCAAACATGATCAAAATGATCTGTGAGAATCGCTTGAGCCATTCATGAAGTACAGTATAAAAGTGGGGGTAACTCCTTCTATGGTAATGTATGGGCCTTTACATATAGTAAAGTGTGAGGTGGTTATTAATTCAGCAGATATAGTTTACTGTGTGCCAGGCACTTTTCTGGGCCCTGGGAGTGAGGCAATGAGCAAGAAATACATGATATTTGCTCTCAGTATGTTCACGATCCCAGGAGAAAAACCCAATAAATACATAAGAAGTAAATGATCTGTAAGCAAAACATAGTATTTTAGATTATCTATCATCAAGAAAACAAATATATATGTACATATCTTTTATAATAAACTAATGAATCCATAAGCAAAATATAAGTTTACAGATGATTTTACTAGCTATAACAATTACATCTATGTGGAGATAGATATAAATAATTTTTAAATAAGCACATAAAAACATAAGTTCTAAGGTTATTTCATCTATCTACCTACCTATCTATCATCTTACCAAGGGCCAGTCACCACTTTTGTGTAAGTTAAATGGTTGTACAAACCTACTCCATTGTGTACCTTCTTTGAATAGAAAAACATTCATTTCTAGGAAATTCGAAAAGTCCCCGGCTTGTTTGTTATTGGGATCAGTAATAACCTCTGGGTGACTGGTTTAAATGTGAGAATGGGTCACACTCCTTCCAACAATGCACAGAGACACCCGCTCCCTGGTGACTGCTTTCTAATTGCTCATTCACCAAACAGCGATGTTGGGGGTTTTCTGGCAGGGGTGGGGGGGAAGTATGATATAACACCTGCAATAAATCACTTTAGTCTATTACTTATTAATCGAAATTCTCAAGTGCCCTAGAAAATATCTCTAGGCCTCTGTCAGGGCAAAGCTATCATAAAGGAACGTACTAAGCAAAATCCTTGGTCCACTTGTACAAAATAGGTTGGGAAAGTTGTATTATTAATCAGAACTTGATAAAGTTCAAACAGGATACACACACACACACACACACACACTGAGATGTATATATATCTTAGGCAGAATCAAGAGATTATAGTATTTCTTTTTAGTTCATCAGGAAATCCCAATTGTTACATTTAGCATGATTTTTGAGAATTATAATTCACATGACTTTTATTTTGATTCTCTGGACCCTCTAATATTGGTCTTTGATTTTTAAAGCAGTGGCTAAGGCACCATCCTAAAGCCAAATGCTATCGAGATTATTAAGAACTAAAGATGAGCTCTTATCCCTTTATCCTCTACAAAATAAGGGGTCACATTAGCATTGTATGTTGTACAGAGCCCACTGGCATCATAACTTCATAATCTCATTAGCATTGGGGGAGATTGCTGCTTTGGCCATACAAGATGACTAGCACATTTCATAAATATTTGTTGTACATAAGACTAAGATTTCTTTGCTTCCTGTCTTGAGGGAGATCAAAAATGATAAATAAATAGAAGAATTACATTTTTCGACATCCCAACAACATTGTCCTTTCTGGTTTCATGATATTCATTTGTTTGACAAATACTTATTGAACATTTACAAAGTGCCAAGTATTATGACAGATGCTGGTGTGCAATAAGTTAATAATGAATAAATGAACAAATGAATGCGTGAATAAGTAAAATATGGTTCCTGCTCCATGGAACAGAATTACAGTCTAGTAGAGAAACAAGACATTAAATAAGTAACGAATAAAAATAATATCACACACTGAGAAAAAATACTTTGAAAGACAGAAACATGATTTTAGAGAATATATATCAAAAATAGGATCAGAAATTTCTCTGAGGAAGCGAGTCATGACCTGGAAACTACAGATTGGAGAGCGACCTATGGAAAGAGCGTGGAAGACCATTTCAGACATACAAAACGGCAGAAACACTGGCCCAGTGTTGGCAGGGAGCAGAGGGGCCCCACAAGCTGAGAGCAGGCTGGTGTGGCAGGAACACAGGGATTGAGGGAGAATGGTATGAACTGGGCAGGAGGCGGGGGCATGCAGGAACTTAAAAACTGAATACTACTCAGTAAGTAATCCTCATTTATCAAAAGCAAACTCGAACTATATAAACAGGTGTAGAAGAGCATGAAAGCACTTTGAGAAACTTGACTCTCACGTAGCGTCCAATCCGTGCCTCGTTTCAGGCTGGGCAGTAAGAGGAGTCAGGAACTAGGACCTCTGTGTTCATCACGAACTAGAGTGGCGGATAATGAAACCTTTAAGAAACGTTAAAGGAGGCGCAGACATCATACGCGCTAAAGAAAAGACTGGGGGTGGGGTTAGAATAGGCTTTCAGGATCGGCCTGCCTTCTGCACAGCTGAACAGGGCCTGGCTAATTTCCCTTTCTAATGAGACCAGCACAAAATCCATCCATTTAGGCTATTCAGCTTTTAGGTAAATGTACCAAGCCATCGGAGTGGAGGGAAAAGAGGGGTTGACATTGATGGATGGAGTTAAATACCAGAGTCCTCCTTTTACACAGAATTTTCTAAAGCAGTATTGTGACAGAAAGGCCTGGAAGATTCCAGGTGGGCAGGGCAAGCTGGACAGAGGCCAAGTGTCTCCACTGGGGTTAGCGGGGAGGGAGGGCTGGATGGGGTCTCCTATCATTATCGAATGATACCTCTCTCTTGTCTTTTTAGTCTATTTATCTATTATGTTCTATTTATATATATATTTTAGTCTATTTATATATTATCCTCTTCAGACCTGGCCACAGCGTGGCTCACGGGGAGGGGCCGAGTTCCTCAAACAGGGCTTAATTCTCTTCAGAACAGTTCCTGGGGTTCACTCGGTAGGACGTAAGGGCTTTCTGCGATATAATTTATGTTTTTTGTCCAGAATTACCACCAGCTCAACATCCATTTCTTCACTTACCTCTGTGATACGGCCCTCCAACTTTCTGGACAATAAATTGTTATTTATCCTGACTCTAAAACAGGAATGGCATTGCTCTGAACCTGCCTTAAAAATGGTTAAATTAAAATGAGAAACGTTACTGTTCCTTGACTCAATAACTGGTTGTATTATACTCTAAATATAAAAGATTTTAACCAAGCCAAACTCCTTGCAAAGACTTGAGCATATGTGTTTTTAAAAGGAGTGATGATTATTTTCCATTAGTTTTCTGACAGTTATTCTAATCAGATGCTTGGATTCAGTGACCTCTACATTTTTCATCATTTAAGTGAACGTGATGGCAAAGCAGGTTGTGGGTTGTGGTACTGCTACCAGGTTGGGTGTAGCAGCGACAGGTACATTCAGAGCTGCAGATACTTAGCTGTGGATGCCAAGTGCTTAAAACAGTCACCATTCTAAGTGGCTTAAACATGTAACTAATTCTCATAACCCTAGGACATATATAGTGTTATTCTTTTTTTTTTTTTTTTTTCACATTTTGCAGATAAGGAAACAGAGGTACAGAAAAACAAAGTAATTTGCCCAAGGTCCCTAAGTTGGTAAGCAGAGGAGCCGGGATTCGGGTCCAGGCAGCCTGGTTCCAGAGCCATTATTCCTGACCACTATCTTTATCACCAAGAAATGAGCTGGGCTGAACGAGGGGCAGAGATAAGAAACCCAAGAGCACTCGTTTATTTTCAAAGGAGCTTCTAGCTTTCTCTGCTTCGCCTCCTCCTCCTCCAACCCGTTCCAACTTTTCAGAGAAGACAGATGCTTAGCAGGGAGTGCGAGTAGCAAAGCAAAGAAAAGCCTTATAAATTATTATTTTAATGTAAGGATTAAAAACACAAATTTCTCATCACTCATCTTTCTGGAAACTAATGGTAGCCATTACATTAAACAGTTCTTTTTTCTCCCTCAGCTCACAGGCGTTTCAAGTGGCTCTTGGAAAAGGGTCTAGGCTGTCTCTACTTTGTGATTCACATATTTTGGGGAGCAGCTCACTGAAAGATCCTGACAGTTCAGGCCTTAAAAATAGTTTTGACAATTAAATTTTTAAAAAGCTATCTCAGAAATACTGACCAAAGAGCACCTTTGTTTTTAAAATTTGAAACCCACTATCGTTATCGAATGATACCTCTCTCTTGTCTTTTTAGTCTATTTATATATTATGTTTTTAAAATTCATAGTCACTATTATATTTAATTAAGACTCAGTGGCAGCCTGATGTCTGTCAAACCTTGGGAAGGCATCTTACTTATAAATTATTGTCTTCTCTTCACTGATTTGCTTTGTGAACAATATGTGGTATCATTTTCTGGTCCACTATGGAAAGCAGAAATTTGAGATTCTCTCTTCCTACCATGGGGTGATTGCTGGAGTGGAAGTAGCTAGCTTGCGTCACCTCTAGGGATAAAGGGAAAAAGAATGTTTAGGTCCGTTGGCATGTTCTTTTCCAACACCTTTAAGAGACAACTCCTCCGTTTTGCTACGAAGAAGAATAAATTCTTCCTTGACATGTCGGGTCTCAGTAACTTCTCGAATCAGCAAACACAGCCAGTTCCAATCTGACTGTCGGCCATAGCAACTAAATTTCAGGCCTGCTGCATTGCACAAAGACACAGCACCTTTAAATAGGAGCATGGACTAGCCTTTTCAAATCCCTTAAGACGAAAAAGAAATTTCAAGGACATGTTTGCCAAAAAAAAAAAGAAAAAAGAAAAAGGAAAGAAAAGAAAGAATGAAGACAGAGGAGAAAGGATCTTGCTATTTGCATGTCAATCTGCAGAATTAGTTCTGAAACCCGATGTTTGGGGAACCCCTAATGGCTAAACTTACACAAGCAGAAGGAAAATAAAATGCTCTTATTAAATTTCCTAGGAACATGTTTAAAATTTTCCCCTGCTCCAGTCTCCATGTCTCAGACGTCGAGTCGTTTTGCCTCTCTCATCTGTTTTCAACTCAGTCGCGTTACAACCAATCAGATATGAGGAAAATTAGATTTTAATGGAATATTTGATTTTCATTGCTTAATTGATTTAATTGCAAGTTTCTATTTCAGACTGGTAGAAATGCAAAGATTTTCACTCAAATGTAGAAAAGCTCACATTTTTGTGTGTGTGTTCAACAATGACAAACTTAATAATTCAATGTTTGCCCAGAGTGTAAAACTTTAGAGGAAGAAAATACTGGCTTCTTTCTGAATTGTTATTCTTCATCCTGGGTTTACATTCGCATCTTCTCTCTGTGTTGATTTTGATGTTTGCATATGAGTTTTTGTCTAGGGAACAATATATAAGTACCTGTAGACACCCATACTTTGTTTTCGGGGAGCATCTCATGTCACAAAATATTTCTTTTTGCTGCTAGTAAGTGGAAGGACAGTCAAGTATATTAGATAGTTCTCAACCCACCACAGTGAGTCAGTGGGCCTGCTGAGTTCTCTTAGCTCAACCTTGAGAAGTGGATTCTAGTCTGTGTCAATTCCTGTGCTATTTGCTGGCTGCCTAGGACACTGGGGTAAGAAGTATCTCCGGGGAAACATACCAGTTTCAATAACCAATGGGGAGTGCGGCATGTGTTCCCCAACCCCTGCCTGTCCTCCCTGTTTTCGGCCATTCACCTCAGCCGGATGATCCAAGTGCTTGTCCGTAGCTGGAACAGCACTGTGTCTCTCCATACTCCCTGAGTTCCCGAAACCCCTTATAATACCAGTTCTAGCAGGATGCACATTTCTTTATTGGACCCGTAAGTTTTTATTTATTGTTTTAAATTATCAGTTGGGGGAAGTTAAGAATTTTCTAATTATTTTGAGAGAAGTGTGTGTGTGTGTGTGTGTGTGTATGTGTTCACAAACCAATGGCATGTGGACATTTAATTATAAGTGATCTATATTTAAATTTCCTATCAGGTATTTTGTACACTTGTCAGTCTTTTTATTTGGAATACAATTTTTCATACCAAAATCTTAGCCTATTGTGTGCTATCTAATTTTTTTCATCACCATCATCATCATCATCATCATCATCATGACTCTCATCACGATGCCTGTTTTTTGTGGTGACTTTCTCCTCTCCAAAAGTAGGAAAGAAAAGAGCTAAGCATGGACTTTGGAGAGAAAGACCTAAGTTAGAATCTTGGCTCTCTGCAGTTTGAGAAACTTCAAGCAAGTTACTTTACTTCTCTGACATTTATTTTCCTCATCTGTGAAATGGGAACAATAATAGAGCCCAGTTCACAAAGTTATGTGTGGGTTCAATGAGACAACCGATTTAAAGTGTTTAGAAATGTCCCAGGCACAAAGGAAACGGTTAATAAATGCTGTTTGTACTTCTGAGGTCATAGTATGTAGCAGATGCTAGGCTGATAAGTTTACATGGTTTATTTATTTAGTCAAATCATACTTAACTGGGGCTGATTTTGCCACCCAGAGGATATGAGGCAGTGTCTAGAGACATTTTGGGTTGTCAAGACTTGGGAGTGCTTCTGGCATCTAGTGGATGGAGGCCAGAAATTCTTCTAAACATCATATAATACAGAGGACAGTAGCCCACAACAAAGAATAATCTCTCCCAAGATGTTAATAGAGCTGAAGCTGAAAATCTCTGATTTAATCCATGAAGTAAGAATTATTATTATGCTTAGTTTATAGAGAGAGAAAGAGAGAATCTGAAGTTTGGAGAAAGTATAACTTTTCATACTGTAGATTGAAGGATAGGGGGTACAAAGAGTTTCTCTACATGCCCAGGGTCTGGCACATAGTAGGTGCTGAGATAATGTGTGTTTAATGAAACTAAGCTCCATCAGTATAGTGTAATTTGAGTGGCAGTGATACCTGTAATCCCAAATACATACAATCCCCTCCGTTTTATGTATGAATAAACTATTAGCAATAATTGGGTGGTTCCGATTCTCAGCCTCTGCTGTAATATCGTCCCTCTCTACAGCCCAGTGAATCATCTATCCATTGTCTTCCTGCAATGTGGATGGAGAATTAGCTGAATGTGTTCAGAGCCAAATGACTCAAAATTCATCCCTCTCATTTTGACCTATGGTCAAATTGAGATATCACTGATCTGTGATCGGCAGCAGTCCCTGGGGTCTGTGTAAAGAGGCCACAGCCACGACTAGAGATTGGTTCCCAAATGATTTCTTTGTGAATATTTATCATAGAATTCAGTTCTGTCTCTCTGAACAGTTAAGCAAATGGCAACCTAGTTTACAATCCTCATAACCATAATTTTAATTGTGACATTCACTGGATTAAAAAAAAAAATCTTTTGGTTTTCGACCTTCGACATGTATTTTTTTTCCTCATTATATAAATTCTTGGCCAGTTGTAGTTCCACAGTCATTCAAGTCACAATGTCTGGAGGGGGAATGAAAAAATTTTTTTAGGGAGCCGACGGCATAGTATACTGAAAAGAGAGAAGCATTCTCTTTTCAAAGTACAAAATCAGTCATGAGCATGTTTGCAGAAACGAGTTATGTTCAATGGGTAGGTGTTTTCGTGCTTCAAATTAATATTTGTCCTTTAAAATAGCAGATGTTTAGTTGTATATGTGGGCAGTTGACATGAGTAGGCATGCGGTTGACATGCCAAGTGAAGGCTGAGAGACAAGTGTGGCTCTCGTGGCCAAGGCAATCCCACCCCGTCCGCCTACCCCTTCCACTCTGTGTTGGTGATTTCTTGACACTTCAGATACACACTGTAGGACCTCGTTTCTCAAATGCATCGAAGCTACACTTCCTAGCACACTAGAGCCTTCCTCAAAGAGCTGTCCCTGCACCAGCAGCTTCGCCACTCGGGGGCTGCTTAGAAACACAGAACCTCGATTCGTACCTGCTGGATCTGAACCTTCATTTCAATGAGACCGTAGGTGATTCTTGCACACTGAGGTCTGAGAAGCGCTGATCCAGAGAACCCTGACCTCTGATCCCGTTCGTGCCTCTTACCACGTTTTCTTACTTCTGTATTATTTTCTATTTTGCATATGTCACTTGAGGGCAAACATTGTCTTACTTTTTCAGACCTATGTAGCGTGTTGACGAAATTCCTAAACATAATGGAGCTTAGTCAACTCCTGAATTTGATTTAGATTCTCAGATCATACCCACCAGGAGAGCAGGCCAGCCAGAAAGGAAGAAGGGGCTAATGTGGTCCGCTCTGGATTTAGGCATGCCTACCCATTCCACTTTCCAGCTGGGGAGTCCAGGGCAAATTATTTAATGCTTCTAAGCCTCAGTTTCTTTAACTGTAAAATGCAGATCATAGTAACTACCTCATAGGTTTGTTTTAAAGATCCAATGAGATCAAACATATAAAGCAATTAGCATAGTGCTAATTGGCTTCTAGTGAGTTCTCAGTACATATTACCTATTGTTATATTAATTATCATTTAAGTCAGTAAATTCTATGTAGAATCCCCAAAAGAATCTCTGCCATCCCTGCCACCACCATTTTTTCAGTTAACCTCGCGGTTCCCAGCTGGGGTTGATTCTGTTTTCTGAGGGAAATAAGGCAATGTCTGGAGACATTTGATTGTCATGAATTGTGGGATGGTGCCATTGGCATCTGGTTGAGAGAAACCAGGGATGCTGCTGATGTGTCCTGTAATGCACAATGCACAAGACAACCCCCACAACAAAGCATGATGGGGGCCCAAATATCAATAGTGCCAATGACGAGAAAGCCCATATTACCCACAGACTGGGATCGTCGGAGTAACCATTGTTCTTGAGGGTTTAGGTAACTCCGTATATTCGTTCCCTCCAATATTAAAGTTGAATCCTGCTTGTCAGAATTCGTTGACTAGGAGCCAAATCATTTCCTTTGGAACAGAACCACACTGTGGAAAACCCAATAGGACCTGATTAACCTATTAAAGCTCATGAAATAATAACAATTACACTGCACATTTCATTTTTTAATATCAAAGACAGCGAGGTTCTTTGAAATGTAAAACATCGTGAGTGAAAGAATAGTGCCTGCAATTCCCCCAAGAGCACAAGGTCATGGTACAAATAAAGCTAGTTCCCCTACACAGTTAATCTACATCGGGATATGCAGGGGGCCACAATTTTTGGACAGAGAAGAGGCTAAAGAAGGCTGGACTTCTGCTGCCCAGGTGAGGTCAGACAATCGAGCTGCGGTCCACAGTTCAAAAGAGATGCTGGAAAAGGGGTAAAACAAGTGTCCTTCCAGCTGGTAGAAGGATCAAGCATGAAAGTCTTGTCTCCTGTTTCCTTAAGAAATCAGAGATGCTGCAAGAGAAAGGATTCGTTTCCCAGGTAGACAGCACAAACCAGGGCGAGGAGGGGAGGAGTGGGCTTTAATCCTACTGTGAACAGATTAAGCAGACGCCAATTTACACCTCATTGTTAAGAGTAACTTTTTTCCACAAGTGAGACCACATTTATATCTTTTGTAATTAAGCTAAAGGAATTGTTTTACTGACATTCCCCCTAGCACGAATCATGAAATATTTTATGTTAAGTGGGATCAAATGCTAAGATATATACGTGAGAACCGTAAAAAATAAAATAAAAAATATAAAAATATAAAAAAAAAAACATATGTTCCAGAGTCCCAGTATCATCTTCAGCTACAAGATCTGCTGGGCTGGATAATAGCTCTGCCTAGGGGTGTTTTGGTTTTGGAAAAGGCTAGGAATGACTAACTGAAGCAGTTAAAGAGAGGGTGGGCGAGGTGGGGGGCTTGCTATTCGGAAGGGCTGCTTGTTGCCAACTTCTCTGAAAGCGGGGGTCATGGCAATGAGCTAGCGAGTGCTCCCAGACATTCAGGGGGCACCATCCATCAGCGGGGACACGAAGCCGCAACAGCGTCCAACCATACACCTCCTGCATACTTTGCTTTTTGGCAATTTTCATTTTTAGCAAAATTGAACATAGAGAGCTGTGTATTAAGAGCTCTAAGAGACCAACATCTTTTATTCCCCACACAAGAGAGTCGAGTTGAGCAAAGAGGCATTTTTTTCCCCTAACAATAGCGTTTGCATGGCCGCTCTGAACAATACAATTACTGAGCCAGATAATAAATAATTGCAGAGCAACAAGGAAAATGACGTGTGGACAAGGAGGAAAATGGATGGTTTCAGATGAGGTTTGCACAAAGATTGAGTCAGTGCGGTGAAGTTAAGTCATCTCAGGTTGCGTCTGTTTGGCACTAACTGAGGTAAATTATTGGCTGCACACCTGTGCCGCATGCTGGAGGCCACACCGCCAGCCCAGGCTGTGCCTTTGTTAAGATGGACTTTTTCACAAAGTGAAGTATTCAAATGGAAGCCTGTGACTGGTGCTTAGCCAACTTCGTGATCAGTCAAATCGAGTGCTAGCTTTTTAAGAAAATGGTGTCAAATTTTGGAATAGACGTGTTTACGGAGCATAGATGCCCATGCATCAGGCCCCTGGGCACATGTCTACATCTGTAACCGTGTTCCTCAGCGTGCATCCTCACCCCTAATATTGATGTGAAAAGACACAGCCTCAGATATAGTCCTCTTTGTGTGTACGCTTTTCCTGGAAAAGGTACAAGGACATCACAAACTTTGTCTTCCAAAAAAAAAAAAAAAAAACCACCAAATGTACTCTTTGGGTGCACCTTTCTCCTGGGACCACTTGCATTTTGATTCAAGCAGGCTTGGAGGGTCTCCTTTCCTTCTTCCAGGTTCCTTCCTGAGCTTTCCAGGGTGGCCGTTAGAATGCAGAGTCACCTCTCTTCGCTTTTGATTGCACTTCTCACCACCTTCTGAAGAGACTCCTAGATAAAATATTTTCCAAAAAACCTTCTTGACCTTCTCTTTTCCTTGACCACAAGGCTACTTCTGTACTCTGTCAACCGATGTCCCATAAATCTTTGTAGGTTGCATCAGCGGTATGCCCTTACAGACTCGCTTCACTCTCGGCATTATTATTAAATGTAGAAACCAATCTGTAGCTTCCAGGCACCATAACCCAACAGGATTCCTCTTTTAATTTAGCAAAGACTTACTAAGCCTGTCCTATATGCCGGGCACGGGTCTAGGTGCTGGGAAACTCAAGAGTAAACCACATAGGTGACTCCCTGCACTCTTGGAGCTTACATTCTGGTAACGGATCAAAGGACAACCAAAGTAAGCAAACTATATAGCGATTTAGGAGTGGTAAGTGCATTGGAGAAAACACAGAAAGGACGGTGGAGAATTTTTAAATACAGTGATCAGAGTTGGCATCACTGAAAAAAAAAATATACGAGGCGAGAAAGTAACCCACATTCACAAGGAAGAACATTCTAGGCAAAGGCTTATGCAGCTGAAAGGAAGAAAATAAGGGAGAAATTAGTAGGATCTGAGACCTGATAAACTGGGGAAAGAACAGAGCGTGTCAAATCTTTACAACACGGGAAAGACTGGCTTTACTTCTGGATGTGAGAAGAAACTCTTGGAGGGTTTTAAGCAAAGGAACGAGATTATCTAGCTTATATTATGAAAAGAATCACTCTGATTGCAGAATTAAGAATAATTAGTAGAGGGATGTATTGCTTATCTATTGCTAGATAACAAACTACACCAAAACTTGGTGGTTTGGAACAAGCATAATGTGATATTTCTCAAATTATAACTGTCTGGGAAGTTCTGCTTGACTTGCCTATACTCACACAGTTATACCCAGCTCCCTGGTCAGTGGGGGCCAGACTCCGGGAAATGGTTGGGCCTCTCTCTCTCCATATGGTCTTTCATCCCCCAGGAAGCCAAACAAGGCTTTCTTTTATGGAGGTGGCACCCTTCCAACAGGGGAAGCCCCAGTTCACAAGTGCTTATCATGCCCTTCACTCGTGTGATGTTTGATGATGTCTCATTGGCCAAAGCAAGTCACAAGGGCAATCCCAGAGGCAGTACGGGGAGGACTGCATAAGGTAGGATACTTCATGTCCTTAATGTAGAGGCAAAAAGTGGGAATCATGGAGAACAATCAGGAAGCTCCACAGTGATCCAGAAAAGAAACGATGATGCAGTGCACCAGAGAGATGACGATGGAATTTTTAAGAAGTGCCTATATTCTGAATATCATCTGAAGGATGACCTTATTTTTATTCTCCTAAGTTGCTGGGATAAGGCCATGAAGTTTCTAGGAATTGGTGATGTTCTTATTATGCATGAGATGATATCACAATAAAGCAAATGAGGTCAGGGATAGATTTCTTTCATTGCCAATGATTATTCAATATGTTTTCTGAACAACCAAAACCTTAATAATTCACTTAGTGCTGTGACTGTACACGGCACCCCGTCAATATCATTGTCAGCTAATATTTATCGAGCATCTTCTGAGTACATGGTATTGCATTCACAGCAACAGAGGTGAGCCGCATTAATTCCTTCAGCCAGTGTAGGATTATTGAGTGGTTTATTACCTCACTCTATTAATTGGTGCCCCAGCATCCCCAAGGAAAGCATTCAGCTTCCAGCATATAATTCTTTATTCTCCTGGAAGAATTATTTCAGGTAGACTCTGCGTAGGGAAAGGATATGGTTCTTTGTCTTTATGAATATGCGACTGCTTTTTATTAATCTTTGTCAGAAACTGGGAGCTATTCGTCCCATTTAGCAGATGGAAAAGTGAAGGCAAATAGTGTGTAAGTGGTTCCGCCAAAGCCACATACTGAGATGGTGGCAGATCTGGAATTAAAATACAGTAACATTTTTTGTTGCACTACACTGCCTCTCAGTGGTGCATGTTATTCCCATTTCTCTCTCACACTAATATGGAGCCACGAAAACTCCACCTAAAAAAAATTTAACTGGCATCTGTGCTCTTCAAGAGAGTGTTTAATGCACTGTTCTTTCACACTGCATCGCCTAATCACTGGAAAAGCGGGGTGTGTGAGTGTGTGTATGTGTGTATGCATGTATGTTTTCAGTCCCTTATTACAAGGGATTTATCAGCCGTTAAAAATCACCGCTTTTTTATGTTAAATTCTCCCCAGAAAGATGTTGCTTTCAGACCGCATCTAGAGATGTAGATGACAGCGCATGAAATAAACTATTTAATTGAGATCCCTACTTTCATTTCATTCTGGAGACAGTTATTCAATGGTGATCGTTTTGACTGATCATTCTTTTTGAGAGAGTTCTATCCTTTTTTTTTTTTTCCTTTTTAATGAAAGAGTTAAATTTGGAGCTGGGAAAGACTGTGAGTTGTGGGGGCAGATTAAATGCAGAATTTATTTGTAAATCTTGAAAGTGGCACCATTAAATGTCATATACTCTGAGATGCACTTGAGTGTGCACCCTCCAGAATGTCTGTCTGTTGTAATTCCATCGCATTACATATTTTAGTGCATATCTCTCCCTAGCAGCTTCCAGAGCTTTTCAGATATTCAGCATCAGAAATTGCACTGTTTTATCCTGGATTTTACAAATAGCAACCAGATTATTGTAAAACAGAACTATCTGATAAGTAAGGTTGTGAATTGCTTTTGTGATTGTCATGGGTAAGAGTATTGAAGAAACTGGCAAACAGTGCATGCAGGACTCTGGTTACTATAAAAATAAAACCTGTAGCAGTGAATGCATTTTTCTGATGAATACGTTCAAGGCTGTGATCATTGTGCAAACTTCTGGTCGGATGCTTTCAAATGTTCCGTATTGAAAAACATCAGTAACAAGAACCAAACAGTCCACCAACGCCTGCGTTCGACTCAATGGAGAGAAACATAAATTCTTAGAGTTTCATTGAAGCCAACTCTATCCAGTCCACTGTGGAAAGCAGAAATTTGAGATTCTCTCTTGATTTGCTTTCCATTTTTACTTTATGATTAGGTGGCTGCTGTTTTGGTTTTCACTTGAGGGGGTGTTCAAATCACTATGCAAAACAGACCAAACCAACTTCTGTTCAGCAGACAAAAACCCAAATGCCAGAACATGGTAATTAATGTAAGTAATTTCATATGCAAAATAATTTGTTCTAATTGGCTAAATAAGATCTGATGTAATTATAATATTCAATAAACTAATTTCAGACAACTATTTATATCACCAACCTTTAATTATACGCTTGTTGCAATTTTGGAAATAGAGGGGAAAATGGGCCTGAATTATCTTGTCTTTAAAAGTAAGAAGCCTACTTTAAGGGTTTTATTGAAATTTCAGAGGTTATGTTCTTTTTAATTTGAAAGAATTTTTTTTCTTTTCAAAAACCAGTAATTTATAAACAATTCAAATAGCTCAAATCTCCAGTGAATTCACACAGAACTACTACGTAGGTGAAAAATCTTTTCTACAAAATCTCCTTTTGCTCAACAATATTCTCTCCCATGATATTTCTAAGGAAAAACAAACCTCCCACAATAGGTAAGTATATAATTGGGCCTGAAATGACCACATAGACAAGACCCTATGGAATTGAGAAACCCTCTCTCTAAGGACTAATTGCCCATGAGTCAACATAAACTGACTTCCAACTAATGTGTAAATGATTGGGGAAAATAACATTTTTCCAGAGGGCAGTTGTTAATTCTTCCTACTGTGAAAAAAAAAAATCTCAATTTGTTGAAATGAGTTATTTTTACACTAACTTGAACGTTGGTTGACTTCGAGTACATGCTTATATATATGTATGTATGTATGTATGTACATGTATATATGTATATATAATGTATATTACATATGTAAATATATTACAAATTACATGTATAATGTATATTACATATGTAATATATATTCAGTATTCTATGCACACACACACACACACACACACACACACACACACACACACACACACACACACACACATATATACCAAAGTAAATAAATGGCCTTTCATACCACCCAAGGGGTGAAAGAGTTAAAAAAAATTCTATACATTTTACCACTATTCTAGCAGTATTCTAACAGCAGCATTTTAAAGGCCAGGGACTATATTATAAGCTCTTTGACATAATTTCTGAATGGTAGAATTTTATACTTGTCAGTATCTTTCATCTAAACACACACACACATACACACACACACAGTATGTACAAGAGAGTACTCAAATGAATAGCAATATATATTCTACAAAGAAAAAGTAAAGACACTTCATTTCTACAACCTTCAGGAAACTTCAAACCTACACGATAAACTAAGAGTGACTTAAAGATATTAGAAGAATAACAGTTCACTAACACTATGAGCTATCCAAAGGCAGGACAAGATTAATTTGGAAAATTATATATCATAAAATGTTCCAGGCAAAGGGTGCTTTGAAACTGGAGAATTAGCATTTGTCAAGAGCTACTATACTCTAGAAAGAATTCTTTGAGGATGAGGAAAATTTATATTGAACAAATATAAATTTGTTCATGCGTTTAACAAAACAAATTCCATGGGAAATAACGTGTAGAGGTAGCAGAGTACAAAAGGTATGTGGATGTATGTAAACCAATGGGGTGGGAATTTTAAAGAATTGCTAGAAATAGGTAAGTTTAGGCAGAAGTGGGGGGACTCCATTCACTCATTCATCAAACACGCACACACGCACACGCGCACACATAGTATGTTAGGCACTGCTCTAGGTACCTGAAATACGACAGTGAACAACAACGTGGCCTGACTTCATGAGGTTTATGCCAATGTCAAAAGACTGATACAAGACAGTAAGTGTTTGCTATCATTGATCATCCTACGTAGGGCACACAGGGCATTTTTCCTCTATTGTTTTCACTTGTGCACATACATATGTATATTTGTGTGTGTATATATGTATATAAAAATATAGATGTATATATGTGTGTGTATATGTAATATAATAAAACATTAATTCACCTTGTTGAAAATTCAATAACATTAACACTGTATACACCAAAAAACATGATATTAGTTGATAGAATATTTTATGCTATTCTAGGTCGTTTCAGTATTGTATAGACCTAGCCAGATGGAAAATAAATGAGAAAATAATTATTGCATTTATTTAAAAAAAAAAATTTAAAGGTGACTGAATGCCGTGGGTATCTGATTATTTCTGCCTTTTTGTGTAACCTTAGATGGATGACTTTCAGGTAATAACCTCCCTTTTTCCATGCATGGAATGGGTGGCCCAAGGGGCATGTTTTTAAGCAGAATGTAAATGCCATGTATGAGGAACCAAATCAAATTGATGAGTATCACTTTTGTACAGCTTTTTTTTGCAGAGACCATCATTTGTTTCTATCCATATGCCTCATTCACATGTAATGTTTTCTTTTATATTATTTTGTGTAATTATGATGGTTATCATAGGAAGAATGATGAAAGCATTCCTTCAAAAAACAGTGTCACTGAATTTAAATATAGATAAAAACTTCAATTCCCCTGAGCACAGATGAAGGAGTCAACAAACACTGAGTAGGCAAGCTACTTTATATAAAGATTTATGGAAGATACTAAAGATACAGAGATGTTTTAAACATGAGTATTGCTCTCATTTAGTCTATAATAGAATCGGAAGAATAGGGCACAAACCTGAAAACCCAAATAATAATAAACCAATATGGTGTAAGCTAAGTTGCAAATGAACAGAGTTGATAAAATTAACTAGATGGTAGAAAGATAAAGGTTTACATCTTGGCTCTTATACGGCATTGGGTAAATTAATTTTGCTAAACCTCAGTTTCAGCTTCTGTAAAATGGTTCTGATAGCAGCCATCTGTGTAGGAGCTAGCTGTATCCTAACTGTTGTGCTAATCACTTTACATCTATTAGCTAAGTAAATCATCATATAATATTTTTCAGACGAAGAGAGTCAGATCGAAAGAAGAATGGGATTTGATCGACGTCCCAAATTTAGAAAGCAAATTTCAGGGTCAGGATTTAGACCCAGGAAGAATTCTAAAGCTAAGCTCCTAATTGTTAGACACGTCACCTTTCCTGGGGCGCTTGAGTGGCTACTATGATTAAAAGAATTTCATTGCTGTAAATGTAGGAAGGCCAAGAAAGTCTTTGTGGAGGATATAGAACTTGTCTTGGTCTCAGATAAAGAGACAGGAGTTAAATACGTTGTGACGAAGAAGAAGAGCACATTCTAGAAAGAGTAGGGAATGTGCACGAAGCTTTGGAAGGGCTGCATACGTGCAAATTAGTCTGGGGAAACAGTGAGCTCCTGTGAGGAGGTGAAAGTGGGAATGTTTACACGGACAGCTTGGTGAGCAAATATGGAGCACAAAAATCTGCATTTTGTTCTGTAAAGAACTGTGACTATTTGATGATTTTTTTTTTCTCATAAAAACTCCTTATTTAGAATAAGAAATCACAAATTACAGATTTTAAAAGGCTGGCAATGACCACAAATATTATAATGACCAGAAAAATAACATGATCTTTTATTATACCTTTTAAATTGTTTTTCCTACATTTTTTTCCTGCACAGTCTTTATTTCTTCAGATGATAATGATGTTTTACTATCACTCTTTGGACCTTTGTTGATTTTTAAACTGATTCATAAGATAATGAAATAAAACAGACTTTCAATTGACCAATCAATAACTATTGGGAATAGGTGTCGTTCAGAGTGGCATTTTAAGAAGGTTTATTCTGGCTTGTGAAGGATGAATTGGAGAAGAAAAGAAAACCTCTTAAAAAGGTTGTTTTCAATAGCTGTGTCATGACAGTTGCGAGAAGTGTCACAACTAACAAGGCACTAATAGTAAAGTATTGGTTTGCCAAAGATTAGCTGCTTTATCCATTACAGCAGATTCAAGGTCGTTCCTAGAATAATGTCACTCTCCTTCACTTAGATTCCAGGTGCTTTCTCGATAAGGGGAAAGTGGTAGTTACAATTTGGGTTAGATTTGGTAAGACCCTGGGAATGCCCCCCGGAGGCGTGGGAGCTGCATTTTGTCACCCTTCATGTGTTTTAGGACAGAAAAGAACAGCATGGGGAAGAGCTGCGTTAAAGGATTATTGCTTTTAAAAGGATTTTGCCCGGGCAAAAGTGCTCGGATGGAGAAGGTGTTAGGAGTCTAGAAATAAAACAATAACTTTAAGAGTCATGGGGAAGGGGGTGGTATTTGGTAGTTATTGATAATTGGATAAGATAAAAAGGAAAGAAAGGAGCCCTGAATGACCCCCAAGATTTATAAACTTTACACAGGTGAGGGAACCGAGAGAGACAGTTTGCTTTAAGGGCGATAAAATATTGTCTATTTGAGCTATTTACACAAATCTGTTGGGCAGATTTCCTAATAATAATAATAATAATAGGAATTGACATTTATAAAGCACTTGCTATGTGCTAAGAAAGGAACTCACAACAGCACATGAATTATTTTTACCCTAATTAGCTCCCCCTCCCCCGTAACGCAGGTAATATACTCGTTTTAAGACGAAGAAACAGCCACAAAGAGGCAAAAACCTTGGCCAAGTTCACGCACCAAGTGAGTGGTAGAGCTGGGATTGAACCTGGGGGCAGCCCGATTCCCCAAACCGAGCACTTAATCACCACATACTCCTCAGTAGAAGGACATGAACATAAAGCTCTCCCACGGAGAAATAAGTCTTGTAAAAGTCATATGCTAGGAAGAAATAATTATCATGATTTTGGCCATCTTTGGCAGATAGCCCTCTCCCCCGTAAGATATCTTAAGAATAAATAATATACATCAAACTATAAATAATGCCCGCTCAGTGTGCCCATCTCCTTACGAAGGTAAAAAAGGGAACAACACCGATAGCTTCTTATAGGTTTAAAAAAATCTCTTTATGTCGCTTTGATGTCTTTCTATCTTGCCTTGACTATGTTTTGTCGATCCTCTTCAAAAAGCTCCAGACCCCTCCTCTGCTTTTATTGCGCCTAAATAGTTGTAATCTTGGAACAGGGTCTTTATTTTTATTGGCAGAACATTCCCAGTCTCCTTGCTTCCGTATATAAAGTTAATTTTAACTCTAGAACCGATGTCAGCAATGTCACTTAAAGGAGGCTGCTTCCAATAGACTCTGGAAGACGTCTGCCGAGAACTCCGGATTCACTGGGGCACCCTTCCCGAGGTCCCCATCTTTCCCCTCCACATCTGAGCTCTCTCCGTTCCCTGCCAGCTGCCTTCTGTTCAGCCCCTGTGCGTTCTCCGTCCCCTGCTCTGCCTTCACGATAAGTGGGGTTTCAGCTTGATCGCATTGAGGGTTTGGAGGGGCAGGGGGTGGGGGGTCGTGATTCCTTTATTTGGATCCAAGCTTAAAACATAGCCCCCTATGGCCAAACCACAAAAATTATTATGACACTTCGAGTTGAGCAAGATCAATTAGTCTCTCGTTGGATACAGCAAGGTGGCCAGGATGGAAGGCGAATCACACAGAAACCCCAAAGTGCCTAGGGTTCGTGCTGAATTGTTGACACTGTAGCTGAAGTGAAATAACTGAGTGGTATTTTTTAGTTTTTTTTTTTAATGATATATTTTATAAGGAGGACACATGTATTTACCTTTCATTATCAGAATTGCTTAATTTCGAAAAGACCGTCCATCAAGAGCCTGGGTGGCTCCTCAGCCTGCTGGCTCACTACCGCGTGACCTCAGGTTACCACGGAAAGCAAGCAGTTATTTTCACCTGTACCTTAACTTAGACCAAATACTTAACCTTGGAATCAGCAATTTACATCCTTATAAAAGAGGTCACTTGGGGAATTTAACTGTGTAATCCTAGCCCCCACGTGGCAGGAGACGAGCAGAAATGGAACAAAGCTGGGGAAACACCATTTGAAACCATCTGAATTAGAAAATCATTTCTTGTCAACTTCGTTTTAAAAATGGAACCTACTATAAAATGGTACAAGAAGGCAGAAGGATGCAGTAAAAGTCTGTAGAAATAGTGACTCCAAAAACTCTGTTCCTGGATTCAAGAATGCAAGCCTGTTGTCACATTTGGAGGGAAACCAGAAAGAATTTAGGCTTTCACTTTTTTAATGCCTCTTGTCCAACACCTTCCCTGCAAACACCTCGCCCTCCCTTTTCTTTTGCGTTTATTAATAAAACTAATGGAGAGAAGCCACCTTTCAAACTTCAACCAGGAAACACAGGTTTTGCAAGTGCTAATATTTTGGTGTGGGCTTTTTCTTTTAAAGACAATTATCAAGACGAAGCACTTGTTTCTTCTTTTGTTTACCCGTGGCAGTTTGTCAGCAGTTATGATAAGTAGAGTTCCATCTGCCAGTAAAACTCCGTTGCAAATTGCCGTAGAAATTAGCAGCTTTCATTTTTTTTTTGCCTACATAAATAAATATGCGAAATAAATTGCACTTAAATGCATCCCCCAAAATCACAGGTACACCGCACAGTTTAAATGCCAATCAGACAAAACCAGGGACACATTGCGATTATCTCAGTTTTCAAACCTGGAAGATGCACGAATGTGTTTCTAAATGAGAGAGGCAGTGTATCTGCTCGCTGAGGTAAAAACAGAAGCTGCCAGACACTGTACTGTGGCTTTATTCTCAGAATCCTTTGCCTGAAACCCTCTCTATCTTTTCCCTGCGTTCGCTCCTCTCTCTCAGTCTCTCTCTCTCTCTCTCGCTCTCGCTCTCTCTCTCTCTCTCTCTCTCTCTCTCTCTCTCTCCACCTCTCTCTCTCTCTCTCTCTCCTCTCTCTCTCCCTTTCTTTCCCTCTTTCCCTCTCTCCATCTCCTTGCTGTCTTTCCCTCGCTCATTGTTCTCTCTCTCCTCCTGCCTTTGATGCACATACGTTGTCACATTCCATTGACTCACTCCTCTTCTCTGTTCTTACACTCAAGCCTAGCGGTGCTTTCGCCAGGCAGCGGCAGCCTCTCCTGCGAGTTTTAGTCATGTGTGCAGCTCAGTTTGATCGAGCGTTCCTTTTCTGCCTTTTCACTCTTACAAAAGATTAAAAGGTGGCGTCACATTGCTCCCCTGCTCCCCTGTTCCTTCCCGCAGGAGGGACCTAAAAGGGACAACAAAAACTAATCACTTTCAATAAGCATTTTCTTGCTGGGGAAAAGAAAAAAAAAAAAAAGAGGGGGGGAAAAAGGCGGGGTGGGGTGGATTTAGTGGTGTAATTTGAGACCAGTGGTGAGGATTGGGGCGAGCTAGAGATGCTGCAAGCTGCTAACAAGGGAAGGAAGCCTTCAGCTGAGACAGGTAAGAGCGTTTGACTGAGTGGCTTAGTTAAATCTCTGTTTTCACCGTTTTGTAATTGAGAAAGGCATCCGCAGCAGAAGCCGATTTTTCAGTCGGCTTCCTTTTGTTTAACATAGAAAGTACCTGTATTAATTTTGACGAATTAGAGCATGCAGCAAATTCAATTGAAAATAGATTTGTATAGTAAATGCATTTATACTGAACGATTTCGCCTCCGTTTTATTTAAGGGGAGAGATGAGAAAGATGATTTTGATCAGAACAGCACTTTGCATTACGTTAAATTCTAAACAGCTCACGGGAAAATAAAATAAGAATCCGATTGATGCTGTTTTTGAACTCCGGGACCTAAACCCTGGGAGAGAGCTGGCATTTGAAATTTTTCTTCTAACCGAACTTCTGATGCGCTATAATAATTTTTCACTGGAGGTTTAAGCAAGGGTAGAGTTTATTTAAGTCTAGCTGCTGGGGTGTGTTTGGTTTGGATCTTGTGGATGAAATACTGCTTCTATCTCCTTAACCTGTGTCAGGTCGATGTTTCATAAATGGAGATTGTGTGTTGTCCCAAATGAAATCTAAAGTTAAAATATCAGGTTAGGACATGTTTTAGTAAAGGATCCAGTAAATAATTAGGATAACTGAATTATCCGTTTGAAATGGGAGTTAACTCTGGAGGTGCTGTTTGATGAGCGTTTTTGGATTTTAAGCGGGTCAATAATGAAGGGGATGATTATCAGTCTCAAGTCAGAACTTTGCCTTAGGTCTCTAAATACAGAATACATGTGGACTTCCACGGTGGGTGGCTTTTAGGAATTGTCCCTTTTGTGCGCTGTGAATGAGAGTTGTGGATTATATTTGATGGCATTTCTCCTTTAAAGAGCTTTGGGATGAAGCTTAAAAGGCTCACATCTATTTTAACATTGAGCAAACACAAAATGCATTGCACTATAGTCTCCTAGCACCTGAATTTTGTTGCTGCTGCTGCTGTTTTAAAGTTTTGATGATTTGTTTTTAAGCTCAGTCTTCAGTGATTTTGTGTTCATTGCCTCTGCTGCTAAAATTTATTGCTGGCACGAATGAACTAAGATTTGAGAATGCAAAAAAAAAAAAAAAGAAAAAGAAAAAAATCCAATTAGCCAGAGTTTTTATTGAAGGATAACAGAAATCCTGATTATATCTGGATTTTGATCTAGGATGTTACCTAAAATGTTTGAATTAATTTTAGATGATTCTTTTTAGACGTGAACAATCTGAATATTAAAAGTGCAAAATTCTGTGAAAAGAATGCTTCTCCGGAATGAGATAGAGAAAGGTGTCTTTAATGCCTCCAGGAGGTTGGGTCCTGGAAGAACGGCTACACTGTGGCGTTGTCGAGCTCGGCAACCATGAATGACAGGATACTTTGTATATGCGTTTGGTGGTAAGATTTTTTTTTCTTCTCGAGTTTCCAAACTGGACTTGCTCCTCAATACCGTGCTCTGGCATGTCTCGTGTTTGCCAGGTCATCTAATGGCATGTTGTGGCCGCAGCCCGCGAATCCAATTTTCGAGGGCATCGGGAACTGCTGTGAATTTGGGGGAGTGGAGACCAAACAGGCTATGGGTCTCATCCCACCTCATCATCGAGAAACAATCTCCAGTGGAAGTTCCATGGGAAGCCTCCTCATCTAGGTGTGGGGACACTTAATTTTTCCATCACGGCTTAAAGAGCAGAGAAAGATATGGACCAGGGAAAAAGACACTGCTGTAGACTGTTCCATGTAATCGTGCTGGTGACAGCAGAGTGGGTTTTTAAAATCACAGCACATAACATTTTAATGTTTTCGACTTACCAAACTTTGCAGACTCTTGAAGGAGTACTTCGCAAATTCGATCCGTGTTTTTACATAGCTTTCTCGCATAAAATCTTTTCTCTGACTCTCACTGTACCAAACTATTGAGTGTTGTTACGTTGCCGCTGATAAGGATGATGATTTCTTAAATAAGTGACAAATATTGAGAAGATGGGCCAGGAGAAAGATGTTGTCTGCATCATTTATACATTTTGATTTTAGTTATGAAAGTGACTTCTTCAAGGTGAGGAGATTATGTATTTGAAGTTGCAGCTTGGCTGTTTATTATCATGGAATCACTGTCCTAGAGAACTAGGACTCAAGAAGGCAGAAATAATTCCGTGATAAACTGCATGGTAGTTCAGTGTGCACTTTTTAAGCAGATGGTAACCAAAACTGGCTTTACTCAAACTATCTGATTCATATAAATAGCATTTTTCTGACTTTTCCAGTAGATGTTGCTGAAGAGCAAAGAAAAGATTATTATTTTTCTAACAGGAGAAAAGAAATGCAGTAGACTTATACAAGCCAACGAAAAAGATCCTTTTCCCCAAACTCTGCTGACAGCATTTTGCATAATTTGCTAATTAATGAATTATATTGAATCATTACCTTTTATGATGTTCTATAGAAAGCTATTAAAATGAGTTGGGTTTTTTAAATTATGAAATTGTTCTCTTTAGTTCCTATATATAATGTCTGTTTGCTGTTTTCCATTAAAAAAAATCAAGTTAACTGCACATTACTATTCAGAACATTTCATCCCTGAATGCTAAAACCCTTTAACATGCAAATATGATGTCAGAGGAAGAACTGAAATAGAATACCCTGAGAAGAGTAATGATCAAACACATTATAAAAATATGCACCAGTTGCCAACATGTAATGAAATATTAAGAAATTAAAAGCATGCAACCTCTAAAGTAATAGAATTTCATTGCTCTGAGACTGTTTTCCCACTGAATATTAAGTGCTTAATAGATCTATCTGTAAAAAAACAATCAGAAACCTACATGGTTTGTCGGTGAAGTTCTTTCATTATATGATTTTGAAAAATTAGCCCAATAGGATTTTCTTCAGACTAGGAAATGTAATTAACATTGGATATTAAGTGCCAGATTTCCAAAGCAAAAGCCACAAGGCTTGATGGAGAAAACAGGAATGCAGAGAGCAGGCATCAGCGCTGGAAGCTGAGGGGACCCACGCTGAAACTACTCTGCTGGTAATCACTCTGATAAAATGACAAAGACGTCCCAGAGGAGCCCGGGATTTTAGTATCCAGACACAAACTGATGCAATTTCAGGCAACCAATGACCTCTATCTATGGGATTATTTATTTTTGGAAATGATCAATTAATCAATTTCACTTGTGAAAGAGAAGGGAAAAAATATATATATATATTTTTTCCAATACAAGGGGGCCTGGGATATTACAAAAGCACTTACGAATAGGACAAGGTTACAGCCTCTGAAGTGGAGCTTTCGGTTTTTCTTACCTTAAATGGCCCAAGCTCTTTTCTAGTGGGTTTTTCTTTTGCATGGAAGCCTTTCTTTGTCAGTTTTGTTCCTGAGGTGTGAAATGCTCCATAGGATGTTTGGATTTAACACCCATTCATTTCTCTTTTCTGGGGGAAAAAAGCTTATATTTGGAAGGCATGAGTGTCAGCTACTCCTATTTTGTAATTAGCACTATAAGTCCGCTGGGGGTAAGGATG
>NW_024340699.1:7316423-7318350 GCF_902729225.1 Pteropus medius
TTGTCTATCTTTAAATAAGGAAAGCTTTGTAATTTGGGGGGGTGGGGGTGTTTTCTTTTTTCTGATTTGTGCACTGCTCACTTAGGGGGTTCTCTCTTTCATTATAGCTGTCAAGCACTGGCTATATCCAAAGCACTCTGAGTTAAATGGGACAAATGATTCTTCTAACAACAACAAAAATATCTGTCTTCTCACTGAGAACCTTAGGAAGACAGAAAATGCAAGCCGTACCTGGAGAATTGCCGAGTGGGTTAAAATGTCCCAGGTGTTAACTCCTTCCTTACAAGGACAGATGAGGAAAGGTCACTGCAGGCTGAGGGGATCCCGAGGATGGCAGCCTTTGAATTAGGTGAAAGGTGAAAACGCAACATAATGCTGACGAGCAAAAACCCAGGAATTATGTGGGAAGTTACACCAGAAAGAATGATCGATGCCAGTATAATAAAGGGCCTTGAATGTCCCATCAAGGTATTTAATAACCACTGGAAGGATGGGATCCTGCAGCTCCTAGAGGAGGCCCTTGGTATGGGAATGGGGAAGGAGTGGAATAGTGGGTCTGTCCTATGTCCCCCACCACCTGAGAGATGCTGAAATGCCTGTCAGGGGGCCATCGACTCTCCTATTAAATTGTGGCTTTAAAGAGCTGCCGTGACTACTGGGATGTTGCTTTCCCTTTCAGGGCTGCTGTTAAAGAAACAACGAGAACCCCTAGTGTAGAGGCTGGAAGCCAGTGAATAATCCATTGCATTAACCTAGACATGGGCAGTAAGGTTGAGTAACACTGTCCAGAGGAGGGAGAATGGCTGTGAAAAACACCTTCCTATGATAATTATTGTAATTTCTTGTATGTACTGTAGATGTCATGGCCTCATTAGGCAGAGATTTTGTGTATATGCATTTGTTTTTATAAGAAAAACTTTCACCATTCGTCAGAGGTGAGACCTATAGCTTACAAGGTGTGGTATTTTCTTCATACTATTTGGATATAAATCCATTAGTGTTATGGTCATCTCCCATTTCCTGACATTGATTAGGATGGATTTTTTTTCGATCTTTAAAGTGTTTTCATATCTCTGAAAAGGTGTATCCTTGATTTATTAGAATTAGTTGCCTCCCTGAATCGCCTATGTGTCGGTTACTTTGTATAAACCTTGACTAACTTACCTTGAACTCTTAGCTGCATAGTGTATTTGACTGGTGAGCTCAGCTGTGGAGACTTCGGTAACTATATAATGGAAGTTTCTATGTTAGCATATAAAATGTTTTCTTGCATTCAGTAGATTTCATAATGTGAAGGAGCAAAAATAATTATTAGCACAATTAAGTAAGTGGGGTGCCACCCCTTTCCTCAGAAGTTGATTTAACCAGCCTATTCGGGAGGACAGGGTCACCAGCCGCAACTGGAAGCCGAGCTGTAGATGAGTGTCTTGCCTTGTCCTCCAACCACTTTAATCTGATTTGTTCCATTTACTTTTTCCAAGCTTTTCATCTGCCCACCATTTTAATACCATCAGAGATGGGGGGCTGCCCATGACATTCACACTTGACATTATCAAACACAAAAGGCATCACTCATACACTTGACTGCATTACAATGCAAGGGAAAAAAATAGATTCCCAAAGGCTTAGAAATTATTGTTTCGTACCTTGAATGTAGGTGGATTTTTTTTTTTCTGTTTCCTCCAGCCTGCCTTATTTGACTGATTTGCTTCTGTGTGTTTCCAAAGAGTTCTAAAAACCCTGGAAAAATCAGCACTCACAAATGCATAATGTACACATCCTTATGTTCACTGGAGGTTTGTGTATTAATACAATGGAAATTTAGAACTCTATTATTATCTGTTATTTGCTAGGCACCAACCACCTTTTGATGCAGCTCCAATGTTGAGCTTTGCACTGGAGCTGTGTTTTCACCATTGACTTCAGT
>NW_024340699.1:7318503-7455228 GCF_902729225.1 Pteropus medius
GCGCGCGCGCGTACGTGCGTGCGCACGCACGTGCACTTGCGCGTGCGTGTGTGCCCGAGTGTGTGTGTGTTTGTGTGTGTGTGCATGCATGTGTGTGTTGGGGTTGGGAGGTATTCTTAACGTTAATATAAATTTATCTGTACCTCCCTTTGCTTACTATTTTCAACCTTCTGTTCAAAAACAGTTTACCACCCTCCATATGTAATACAACATTTGTGAGCCGAACAAATAGTGTTATCAGATTGTAGTGAATTGCTTCAGTAGTATTACCTCATGCATCGAGATCACGTGTGCTGTAAAGCTCTGTAAAACAGCCAGCTACATGGTATCCTACAGGTTTAATATACTTCTGCAGCCTTGTACTTGGGAAGGATTTCTGTAATTGGAGACAATCTAGCAAGAAGAACTTTTTAAGCCATTGGAGGCTGAAATACAAGTTTTAGAGAAATACGACTTTATGGGCTTGAAACTGAATGGATTACAAATTTCTCTTAACTGGGCAGAATCATAATTGCATATATAGGACAGTCCTGATTATCTAGGGTTTGAATTTCCAGCGTGGGGATTATTCAGATTTCTTCTCTGACTCCCCTGTCTTCTCTCTAACTACCTGATGTGAATCATCTCCCTCATCATCGTCACTTCGGCTAATGGTCAGGAGGGCGTATTCGAGCATCAGAATTATCCTTTAGAAGAGCTAATTATGTAAAAAGTCTGAGTGGCTAGGTTTTTGAAACTATTCACTAAAATTAACTGACTGAATTTCAATTTTGGGGGTGGGAGGTCTCTTTCTATTCACAAATGATGGTTTACTATTGCTGATAATATGCCAAAATCTTATCCACATGTTTAAGAGGCAGAAAGTAAATCAGTCTGAATGATGCCAAGCAATCGTTTTCATTATTCTCAGTTATATCATTTCCCTCCCCTATATCCAGACCAACTACCATTTCGAATCAACTGGTTCGATATTGTGCCTAGCTGGAGTTTTATAAGGTCACTTGGATCCAGCTAGTGTACCTTGTATAGGTTATCAGGGTTCCTATCGACATATTCCTCTAGTATTAAGTACAAAAATGGACGATCAGTGCCCAAAATCCACTTTGTTCATCTCCAGCACCAGTCCTATCCTATTTCAATCGCCAGCTAACTTCCGGTCAATCCTTGAAAAATTATTTATATTTAAGTTTTGACCCCCTAGCGGTCTTCAGAGTCCCCGAGGACTTTGAAGAGTTTAAAGCCTCTTAGATACCAGAATTAGGCTGATGGTGAAAGGATTTCTGTTTTATGTACATTATTACTGTTCAAATTCTCACTTAAAGCATGGATTGAAAACTACCGGCTATTATACTACATCATCAGTTGCACCTCAACATTTAAAAACTTTAAGTAAATTTCTTTCCAATAAACTCAATTTTAATCTAGTGATAAGAATAAAGTGTGGAAAGTGTAGCTGGCTTTTCCGGCAAGGTTATAATCACAGAATAGGAACAGACATCGCCAGCCACCTTCCAAGTCTGTAGAACAGGGCACAGAATTCCATCTACTGGATATTACTGTGGAATCAGAATTTGATTTCCTCTTCTTTTCTTATACATCAGTAATGTCTTAGACATTTTCAAAATCTTGTGTGGTTATATCTGCCACTCAGTAAAAATATCTTATCAAATGTGCTCTTCTCTTATGCTATCCTTATTGACAAACATGTCTATAAAGAACTGGTTGTATGTTAGGTGCCTAATCAAACTTCACAAGATGTTTCTATTTATTAATCTGTTATGTAACATAAGTGATAAAATATATATGATGTACTGTAGCTGACACAGATATACTAAAGGGCAAAAAATGATACACTCTCATGATACTAAAAGGTTTTCTTATCACTAGATTAAAATTAAGTTTATCAAAGAGAAACTTACTTGAAGTTTTTAAATGTTGAAGTGCAATTGATGATGTGATATAAACAGTAACATATAATACACAAAACTGAAAATAGAAAACCTTGGTGACTATTAGAAAAATCGTTGACAAATCTAGTCACAAGTTCCATATGTGTAGAAGATGACTCTTATCAATTATATGTGTCTACATGTTCATATGCACATGTATACAAACATATGCATAGATACATATGTATATGGCCACTCTATATACACACACACACACACATATACATGCATATGTCTACCTCTACTTCTGTATCTATATCTATATCATTATATGCATCTATATCTGTATCCAGAGTTTGAGAGAGAGAAAATGGGTATATTCCTAGTAAGATATAGTATGGCTATATTCCTGGAAAAATATTGCATTTTTTTCCAGCTGACATTATTATTTTCCCATAATCTGACATGCAGTGTGTAGGTACCAGGAATGCCAAGATGAACCACACATAACTCTTGAGTTCATGATCTAGTCCTGAGTTAGAAATTATTTTAATGTTAAATATTGCACTCATGGATATATCTAACAATCAGAAACATTGAGAGGAAGAACAAGATTCAAAGATTGCAAAGCCATCTGAGCCCTCACTAAGTACCTCTACACTTGACATGCTTTGCCTGGTCAGAAGGAGGATTGAAAAAGAAATAGAGCAAGTATAATTCTGCGGAGAGAAGGTCTTCTCATAAAGTGTTGTAGTCCCAACCAAAATAAATCTGGCTTTATGGAAAAGCCAGGCCAGCATGTCTGAATTCTCTATTACCCATTACTGCGGGCAAGTCACAAGCAAAGATAGGATCAGTCTGTCTGAAAGTCACTTTTCTAGACTTCTACACAAGTGAGAACACAGGGAAAGTTGTATCAACATGATTAGTATTAAACGTGTAAACATAAGATCTTGTTTGAAAATGTGTGTAAACAATTTGTGCATATTTTTCTAAAATGAAATGGGCTTATGTGGTTAAGATCCTTTTCTCCTCGATCTATATGGCATTCATGGTGTATATGTTTTATGTGTTTATAGCCACATATCATATGTGATTTATACACACGCACGTATAGTCTCTAGAGGTCAGTAGAATATAAGAAATGGGCAAACGTTCACATCTAGATGAGACCTAGAGATTCTGGAGACCATTTTCAAATGGTAAAATGATGATAGTCGACTAATGATATTAGGAACTGAAATTATTAATCAGTGTTAGCAAAAAAGTCATGTTATTCTCATTCCTGAAATGAATCCAATCTATTAGTTTTAAGCAAATTTCAGATAAATGAACTTTTGCATGGCAAGAAACTTGACAGAAACACAAGCTATAATTATTTGATTATGGTTTATTATAAGACTGTGATTCTCCAGAACCTTTTTTGAAGATATTTTTAATGTTACTAGAGAAAAACAGTAAATCGTTTTTGAATACTTGAGTATTACATTCAAAACACTATTTCTATTTGAGCTGCCGATTCAGTCACCTCAACTCTTGGAAATGAATGATTTCGTGATTTATATGTTGCCATCCTATTTGTTCTTATGAACTAAATGTCTCTGAGGTTGGGAAATGCATTAGAAAATTGTGATTTATTTTATATGTAAAGTTAAAATTGTTGACAGTTTAGCAAATCGCTTCACAGTTGAGCATGTGTATCATTTTTCTCTAGAAAAGTCATGTAAAAAAAGTATAGAAAGTAATGGCATATAGCTGTGAACTATTTGACAGTAGAATTACCAGTGCCCCTTATCATTATCATCCCATGCAAGGAAAAACAAGGGAGCGAGCCTTCTGGTTTCATCTGAATTTGAGGAGGAATGATTATTACTTAAGTTACGGTCACATGCCATGGCTTAGAACTTAACATGTCTTACACACATTAATATCACTCTCACTCGGAACTTATTCCTATATGTGTCTATTGACACCATAGTAGGTTGCACTTTTAGCTCACATTCCTCCATGATGTCATAATCTGAGGGTTGCAAACACGAATGCGGAGGGGATTAGTCATGAATAAGACACGAGGAGGCGAGGCGGGGCAGTGAAGAAGGCATTACAGTTTTAAACACACACATATACACACACACAGCCCGAAACCTGTGCTGCCTAAAGAAACAACGTGCCTACTAAGCATCTTTAGGGCGTGATTATATGTAGTCTTTAAAAGAACTTTAGCCTTAGAGTAGCTTCAGTCATCAGCAAAAGATACCGAATAGGTATCTGATAAATATGGACAGAGCATTTTCAATGAAGAATCGACTGACTTTGCTGCCAAAGTATTAAATGAGGAAGATACAGTATATCTCCTGTCCTCAAGGAGTTTACAGTGTAAGTGGAGGCCTCCCACTCACCTGTCCGCCTCCATGCCCCTCACATCTGCTCTCTCAAGTTTCTTCATTTTATGTTCCACCCCTACAGAATTCCTTTCTGCTCTTCTGGCTTTCACATCTGTGCCTTTGCAGTACTCATCCTTCTTGTCTTCTTCCAACACTCCAGCTTGCCCCTGGCTAATCCTTATTTATCTTTTAGGTCTCAGTTTAAATGTCGCTTCCTCCAAGAAGTTTTCAAGGACTACCTCCCCCATCCCCAAGTCTCATTTAGGTGCTCCCACTCTGTGACCCTAGAACAATGTATTCACCTTATGATAACACTGTTCTCAATGATAGAACTGCCAGTTTGATTGTTCGTTTCCACATAGCTTTTCAGCTCAGTGAAGGCAGGAACCATGAAGTATAGCTTGTCAACCCCTGTAGCACGAGGCCTAGTAAAATATCTGGCAACATAACATTTATTTAACCTATTTAGTAACTCTTCAGTGAATGTTTAAATACATAAATAATCCCAATGCAATGATTAATTAAGAAAGAGATATCATATCTCCAAGAAACTGGGAGGGATTAATATCTTTGTGTTGACTCAAGTCTTACTTGAAGACAAGTTTAAAGTAGCCCCAGGTGTCACCTTTCTTCTGCCTTTCTTTACCTTAAAACAGATCCAGGTCCCTAAGTACCAGAACAGAGCCATCCTCTTAGTTCAAGAGGGTCGTACACTTCTCAGTTATGATTTTCTCCCTAGTCTCTGATCATGTTACTATGATGGACTTGTTTTAGTGGAAGCTTGAAAGTGGTGTCTTCCTCTCTCCATTCTGGTGATTGGTTTCAAGGTATGTGACCTTGGCTATCAGGACTGCTTCACGAAACCATGGTCTCTGAGTGGTGCCACCGTGAATGTGGATTGAGTGGTTAGTCTAAAAGGTACTTTTCTAGGAACTGGAGATTCAGAAACGATGATGCAGAATAAATGTATATTGATTTATTTGTAGTTGAGTCTAGGAGACCAAGGTCACTTTATATGAGGATCTCCTTCGAGCAAGTCATACTTTTCTGCTATCTTTTCCAACTCCCCTTTTTAAATATTCCAATAAGGTCTTTGAGATCTCTTATTTGATGAGATGAAGCTCTCCTTGGTTGCTTGTAATTGAAAGACCCTAGTGGCTGCTAGTCTTCCTTTGAACACCCTGAGACTTATGTTTGCATCCCTGACGTGGGATTTCTGAGATTCCTACACTATTCTTTTCTGTAGATGGGCACGTTTAGCTTTTGGTGCATACAATTGTCAAGCACCCATCTCTTTCAATTTTTTCATTTATTTTTAGTTAGCCATTTTAATTAAACCATACCCTCAAAGTAGAAAATTATTTTCATAGTACTCTGAAATATAGTTAAGAATGGATTTGGAAATAAGGAGTGGACAACTTTAATCTTTCATGATTTTGACTCAAGCTACATTCCATGTATTACTACCTTTCATTAACCAGCGCATGATAAGTTTGGTGAGATATAAGGAATATGGTAGAAAGAGCATTCAGATATGGTGTTTTTAAATTATTACTTTAAATTAGCTTCTGCCTTTGTCATCTACTCCTGTGCTCACTGTCGTTTACTTTTATTGTTGTCTAAAGGAAGGAGTGAATATTTTATAAAAAAGTATAAGGAAAGATGATCTTCATATATTTATATGATTAAAGCAGCATTGGAATTATTCAGAAAGAATAACATAGATTTCAGGAAAAACAACGGCACACCCTATCCAGCATGGGGGATGAGGAGAGATCTGGCTATTATTTTATAGTTTGGTAGTATTTGGTAGTATCACAATCTATTATTAGGGATTTAACTTTTTAATATTACATCACGGAAGGTTAAAAGAGGAACATATAGAGATAGATAATAAACATCATTTTCTTCATCTCTGGTGAAAATTTAAGTACTCATCAAATTTTTTTCAAGTCACTGTCTTTCTGTATTACACAAAACATAAACAGCCTTACAGCCATTCCGGAAGTTCTTTAGACAACAATTTAATATGAATGTTAATCAAATAATAAGAAAATTATTTTAAGTTGTACTAATGAACATTGAATGGCTGTTCATTTTGCTGTCCCCCTGCCTGACAAAATGCATATTAAATCACTTGAGTTCACAATTGTGACTTTTGTCTGTTTTAATTTTTACATATGCCCCTTGTCCCAATTTTTCGTTCCCTGAGGATGACGTCAAGGTAGCTCACTCTTCTTTGCTTCTGCAAAGAGCGTCCTATTTACTCATGCATCTTTTGTAGAAATTCTTACTACCAAACGTAATTTATATTTTCTCTTGAATAAGACAATACTTTCAAAAAAAAAAAAAAAGTAATTCTTTGAAAAATGGAATGTACTTGCCATGAGAAAATAGATTCCATTTGAAAAAAAATTATAACTACCTCATAACAATCACAGTATTCTTCATTTCTCAAATGTTCTGGAATGAGGAAAAAAAAATCAGTATCAGAGTAAAACATATATTTCAATTTAGTTAGATGATTTTACTTTACCGAAAAATATATAGTTATAGAAAATAGACCTTTGACTTTTCACTTGGGTTTATTTTGTGATTTTGGAAGTGCTCGTGGATTCGTTCATGTTAAATTGGTAATTGTTGATCTCTGAGGGGGTGCAGTGTCTTCAGTCTGAGCTTATTACAGTGTAAAATATGGATTGCCTTTACCCTAATGGCCTCTGAATTTTATTACCATCCCATTAGAGAGTGTGGGATTTTAGTAATTCTGTTGTTGTTTCCAGTGGGCAGTGAATATAATGGGGAAGGGCAGGGGTTAATGCAATTCATCTCTTTTAATACTTGTAACTCCAAGTCCCTTATCACTCACTAGGGTTTCATTGGGATCCACCCCCCCTTTCTTTCTGCTATTTTTAAGGTCCAGTATATTTCTATATGCCTTTTCTAACCAGAAGAGCTTGAAGAGGGGAGTAATTTGGTGATTCTTAGGTTTAAATAGAATTTTAGCTACTGGCTTTTCATAAACTGGAGATAAATAAATAAGGTGGTGTGTCAGCTTGCTGCGAAACAGCCTGTGTAGCTCAGAAAGGTTTTCAGTGACTGTCACTGTGCCAAGAATAGTATTGAAATAGCTCTTCAATCAAGATCATTTATAAGGCCTTTTGGAAGGAGAAGCATGAGACAAGCGGGTCAGATCAATGCCCGCTAGTGTTCTGGGTATAATGTTTCCATGTGTTCACAGAGACAGCTGTGTCCCAGGTCCCTAGTAGTGCTAGAGAGAGGAACTGGGAAAGATTTCAAAGCGATAGAAATTAGATTTCTTTAAAGAGAAGTTTATGGGCAATAGTTAATTCCCTACATATCGGACGTACTCAGTAGATGTACATGCCTGATTATGTATTCCTGGTTTTATTCATAAAATATGTTTTTAGCTAATACGGCTTTTTTTTTTTTTTTTTTGGAATAAATACGAACATCAGATTACTTCTCAGTATGTCAAAACAAATTAGTTTCCCACAGTGATGCAGTGAAAGGTGTAACTATTTTCCCTTTTTATATATCAGAAGGCATTGCTGGGACTGGGAAATTCCCGCTTTTCCTCCCTTATAGCCTGAGAGCCCGGCGGTTTGCAAACGGCTGGTTTAATGCACAAGCATGGTCACCTAGAGCTCCAGCACCCCCCTCTGCTGCCATTAGTGAGAATCGCATGCTGAGATCCAAAGAGACATGTATGCTCTGAAAAAGGCAAGGGGATGGCAGGAGGTGATCAGACCATTTCAATCTGCAGAAAGTGAGTGATACTCCCCAGGGTTATTGTTCACCTTCTCAGAATTAAGTTTCCCTATGTTTCATCATAAATGGAATACGTGTGCAACATAATTGTGAAGTGAAAATGTATGCCGGATGGTGTTTTGAGGGAAATTTCTTCTTGTCTTGAGGTTCTAACTATCTTGATTGCCTGCCTGGTCACAGCTAATAGTCTAAGCGTGGTGGTGGTGTTTAGATATGGTGCCTTGGTACAGAATACCAAGTGTTATTGAATAACAAGAATACCTAATACTTGTGTATTTGCATTGAATATTTACGCATGGAGTTTCTCCTCAAATAGAGATATCACTCATCATGCTTCTAGGCAGACTGTGATAGTATGATTTCTTTCCATCAATTGGGTATGTTGAGTGAAATTCATTATCGAAGGTAATTAAGTAGCTACAGATACAATTGGTTTTCATTCCAATGAAGTGATATGAATAAGCATTGTTAAAGAATATTATTTCCTTTTGATTCTTAGTTATGGATTACCTTTTCCCACAATCATTTGGGAAGCTCAAACAAACAAAAATTAAATAAGATCTACTATAGGTATCTACTGATGTAAAAGTTACTTTTTTTAAAAGCACATGCGGGAGACCATTTGAAGAGAGTTATTAAACTTACGGAAGAGACATGGAGAACCTATGCAGAATTTCTTACTGTTTTGTAAAGGACAATATAGAAGATCCTGGTTATTCAACAAGTGGAGTGTAGACTTCTGTTTTTCATTCGTGTTTGGGTCCCACTTAATGCATCTTGTCTCTGTTCTTGTAACCTTCCTTCGATTCTTCCAAGAAACATGAAAATTAGATGACACAAATGTTTCAATGAGAGAATGTCGTCTCATCTTCACTATTGTTATAAAGCTACAAATTTGTCATTTGATGTCTCTCTCAGTGTTCCCTCAAGGCAGTGTACATATTATTTAACATTTGCTGAATATCAGCAAATCGGTAATGAAATTTGACGCTATGTGAAACTAGGTAGTTTAAAAAAACTAGTGTCAGAATTCAAAAATAAATATGAATTATGTGGAGGATACAGGAATGCTGAATATCATATTTGTACCATATTCCATCCTTTGCTTTCTTGAAAACACACTCCCCAGTGAGCTTATGATAGCAATAAAATTAGCATATTTTATTTAAATATGTATTTTCTAACTACAAAAGTGAAATGGTCCGAATGGAAAATTCAGAAGACAGTTAAGAAATCACTCATAATCTCACCCAAATTTATTTGTTTAACTCTCTAAAAGAAATACATTTTTCTAAAAATAGGATTTTGTTTCATATATTCATCGTTATACTGTGGGAATTCTCATATGTACATAGTACTCGAATACATTATATTAATATACTATCAAAGTGTGTACCTTAAAATACAAATCATGACTTTTAGAACTTAATTTTTATTAATTTTATAATTATAAAAATCAAATTATATTTTATTATAAAATAATTTGGAAAATATGCAGGTAAAAGTAAAATCATTTTGAAGTGCCAATATAAAAAGGTAACTACTACTAGTAGTTTTGTGTGTCATTTTATCATTTTGCCTATATAATAATAGTAATTATTTTTTTAACTTTACATTTTAGTTATTTCTATTGAGGTTAAATACTTGATCTCTTGGTCTATTAACTTTCCATTAAATTTTCTTGATTATATTTATCTAAAACAATGTCAGAATTTTGTTCTTTATTCATAAGTATTTCTAATATATTTAGGATATGGTAAACTTCTTTTTATATCTATTGTTAGTATTTTACACAGTAGCTTTTTTATTTTGTTGTTTTTACATGAAGATATTTAAAATCTTTATGTAGTAAGGTCTAATATTTTAGATGTCTTGAATTGGTCCTCAGCTTTAAAAGAATGACCATTATGTGGTCCAATAAACATATTCTATTTTCTCTTAGCAATTTAAAAAATAATGCTATAATAACGTTAAACTATTGAATTCATTTATAAATTTATCTATGTGTCAGATGAGTATTTTCCCCTGAAAGTTAATCAATTATTAGAATTTTCTCCTGTATTTTATATTACATTTCTTATGCTGTAAAATCTATTTTAGGGCATTCTGCTCTATAAGATATGTGTGTATGTATATATTTTTTTCATTGTTATGCCATTTTTTATACTAAGTTTATAGGAAGTTTAATGTAATAGAGAAAAGCTCTCCTTGTTTTTCTTCTCTTCAGAATGTCTTTCTTATCTTTATTTATTTTTCCAAGTAAATCATAGAACCATAATGTTAAATTTTGAAACATCCACTTATATTTATTAAATTCAATTTTATTAAATTTTTATTTTCATTATTCAACTGCATGTGCATGTAGAAAGTGAAGAAATGTTACCATCTTTAGCAATATATTTTTCTTTAACTTGAGGGTCTGTAATTTGATCACTTTTTTTTTCTTTTTTTCTCCAGTAAAATATTTCTTCCTTTTTGAATATATGAGTTTGGTGTTTTGGCCCTTTTTCAAATTTTTTCTTAATCAGGCAATTTTTTTTTTCTTAAAATTTTATAGAAATTCCTTATGCATTTGCATAGAATAATGCAGGAAATTTCTCCCAAGTTACTTTCTTTTCTTTGGGAAAAATAATGTATGGCTGTTAAAAAGTGCTCATTATATTAGTCTACCAAGGGTCAGATTACATTTTCTGAAACATATCTGCACAAAATATAAAATTGTTGGTCTTCATACATTTGTTTGTCAGCAATAAATGCACTAAGTAATTTGAAGTGTTCTGATCGTTTTAGCTTCCCCACATTCAAATTTTCTAAGATATAATCCACAGAAAATCAGTCCAATATGAAACTCTACAAAGAAGGTGTTCCTTGGTGGAATTAATTTGAGAAATAATTTATATGATAACCTTTACTTGGCACTCCACAGTACAACTATTAACATAGTAAAAATTCTGACAAGTTCTACAATAAACACTTCTTTGATTTGTTTGATCTCAATTTCTCCCAGATTTAATCAATAGCATAAACATTTGCTATTTTTTTGGAGGAGGGGGGAGATTAGTTGGTTTGATAGTTTGTATTTTGTTGTGGAGTAAATGTAATGCCTACTATTCAACCTGTGAACTTATTTCGAGTATTCAAGTCAACCAGGCATTATTCCTATCAATTTCAGTTTCCAGTGAGTCTTGGTTTGTTTTTGTTTTTGTTTTTGTTGTAGAATGAAAAATAGTTCTCAGATCTTTAGAGGCAGATCTCAAAGCATTTCATTCACTGACCATTTATTTAATAATTAGCAGTAGTTGAGGTCACAGTAGGCTATATTAATAACAATCATCATATGTAATAGCTCTATGATACTTTGCAAATAAACTTTTCATAGATCAATTTTTGTCTGTAAAATGGGATCAGTATCTTGCAGAAAGTTATGAGCAGCAGCAATGATGCATAGAAAGCCCTTAATACAAATTTTATACAGAGTAGCTACTTACAGAAATATAGTTGGCATGACACTTCATAATCATTTACAAGAAAAATCAATAGGGCATGTTCCCCGCTCTCAAATACCCTAACAGTGGTGCAATAAGAAGTAACAATTTCATAATGCTTCGTAATTTACATGTATTTTGATGTACACTGCTGAGATAATAAGCATTCAGATAAGTACAGTAGAAGAACAAGAACATGCAGTGAGGGAGCTGAAATCCAGCAAGAAAGCGATTCTCTGGGAGTGGTTATTCCACCAGGAGTAGATGCCAGATCTGAGTGAGAAGAAGCGCCCATCCCTTCTACCCAGATTGAGCACATGAAGGCTGTCACACAGCTTGATGGAACTGAATCAAAATTCCAGCAAAGTTTAGTTCCTCAGCTCCATGTGCTTTCTGAGTTGGGCTGCTTCTCCGGTAACGCTTTTACAGTATGTGATTTTAAAAGCATCCCGAAGTTGTAAGTGCTTTTGTGTCATGTTGACATCTGATTCATAAATGGGTAAACATCCTGCCGCTGTTACTGGAGCATCGTTTCTTCCTCCTGGAAGTGAAACCCCAGCTCAGCAAGAACAGTGTGGAAATGTTGGTAAACCCCTTTATTGCTGTAAGTCTAGACTACTGAAATCCTCCATTTGTGGGTCTTCTAAACTGTTATTTATAGGACACAACTTAAGGGTATAAGACGGCCCAGACCCTTCCTGGCATTGTGTCACTTCAGCATATTTAAAGCCATCAGTTCAGTCCTCGAATTTTACATGGATTGTGAAATGGTTTTACTCACAGAAATGACGCCCCGGAGAAGCAGTTTCATTCTGCCTGTCTTACGGAATGTTTTCTTTCACCAAACCCTGGTCATTTCCAAGACTTGTGTTAAAAGCTTTTAGGATGACCCATGAACTTGCAGTGAGTCTATTCAAAGTTATGTTGGCAAGTTTTAGTTTTCATTATATTTTTGAAGATAAATTATTTCTTCAACAGAACATATTTATAGATTGGAAAAACATACAGTTTATTTTTTATGTTTTTGTATTAATGATATTTCAATATTATGAAGACAATATGGGCTCAGATATTTTTCTATGCATATACTATATTTAATAAGAGTTATATCATACTATTAATTAGTAATCTTTTTTAAATTGGTTATTGTGGCCTTTTTCTATACTTTATAAAATTTTATTTTAATAATTGCATAATTTTTTATTTTATGAAATGTCTGATTTCTTTCATTTAGCAATTATTCCTTAAATAAATATTTATCAAGTGCTCATTCTTTATATGGTTCTGCCCTAGTTTCTGAAGATGCATTAATAGATGAAACAGACACATGTCCCTGTGTCCCTGGGGAATTAATCCTTTACTGCTAGAGACTGAACCTCCTTTCATTTTGGAGTTATTATTAAAAAGATGATTTCAGTCTTAATTGAATCACTCAGGAATATTTGATCTGGCCTCCTCTGTCATTCTAAGAATACAAGTGTTCCACATTCTGCCATCTTTTGCAGAAATTCTTCTAGGCATCTACCCCTTACTTGATCATCTTCTTATGGACATAAATTCTGCCTCTCTGTTTGGATCCTTTGAGATAAGACTGTATTTGAAATATATTAGGGGTTATAAGCTCTATGCTCTTTGCCAAATCCCACTTAGCAGGAGCCAAGCCCAAGACCATAGGTGACAACCACATGTAGATTTAGAGCTGACCGTGTTACCTATCTTTGCTGTATTGTGACTTTTTTTCATGTGTATCTCGACTTCCATGTACATTCTTTAAGTCACACATTCCCTGCCTAATAGAAAGAAATATTATATAAAACTGAAACAGTTTTAAAATATACAGTATTAAAGAAGAACCTAAGTTCTTTAAATCTACTGGTAGATTTAAAATCTGGCTTGATGCCTCCACTGCTAAAATTAAACTGTATTAAGATCATATCATACAATGCCAGGTACCAACTTTCTCTTTCCTTATGTCTTAAGCCAGCCAGTATACAAGTTGTATTTCTCATTGATAGATAACATTAGACTTTGCACCTAAATGCACTATGTGAAATGCAAATTTGCGAAAGCACGTGGTATTTTATTTTAATCTTTAAAATATATAATCTATAAAAATATAATGCTTTGTCTAACACAAATGGGAGTATAGTAACTGAGCATGGTTCTAGAGACCATAATTGTTGTGACAGGTTTCTCATATAGATATTAGAAATCAGGTTCTATAGAGATAATAATTAATTTTGAAATTGTGTTTGCATCCAGCTATCTTTTTTACTGATAGGTGATTCCCACATGTTTTGTCTAATATAAAAGATGTTTTTGTGAATTGAAAAAAATATTTTTAAGCCTAGAATCAGAATTGAGTGCCCTTAGCATAATTGCAATTTTGTCATACCTCAGTATTTATTTTGATAGAGTCAGAGATTCAGATGATGCAGAGAAGGAATTGTGTACATCAGCCTCTTTGCATGTGGAAAAAGCTAACATCAAGGAGTGATTGTCTTAAATATGTCAACCTAGCTGAATGAGAAGAAAATCTGACTAGTCCGCCGATGTCACACGATTTTGATACACAAAAGTCCTTGCAATTTTACTTACAAATACACATTAGGAAGAGAAAGATTGATTGGCTCTGGCAGTTTGAAATGTATTATGTTTGTTCTGACCCCAGCTCAAATGAAAATTGAGTGGTTCCAAACCTTACAATGGTCCAGAAACTGAAATTACTCATTTGAAACTGCCAGGACTGATCAGTGCAAAATCAAGAAGCTCTTTTTGAGTCTATCATTTGGAGAACATTAATTTCAAAGATTTAAGATAATCATCTTACCTTATTATCAGATAAATCTTCCTTTACCTGGGCAGCTACTCTCAAGACAGTTCCTTGCTTATTAAGAAAAGACAAGGTAACAGGCGACTACGTGATTAACAGAGAAATTAGTAAAACTGAATCAAAAGCCTATAGGCAATAAAGTTACATTTTTATTAGTCCCTTAGAATCACAGAGACTCTAAGGTGCCAATAAATTTCTAGCCCTAAAATGACTTTTGAAATATGGGGAAACTGAGTCCCAGAGAATAAAAACAACTTATACAGCAAATTAGGACCAGGGAGTTGATGAGAACTGACTTTGGTTTTTGTCCCTGATCAAGATTTATGACACAATATCTAACATCACTAACATTCACAGTAAATAGACCCATTCTGAAACAAAAGGTTAATTTTCAAACCAATTACTTTCTCAAAAAACACTAGCCCTCAAGCATTTGTGAAATATTTCTTGTATTGCTGTTCTCATTAAGGAGAATAAACAGAGAACCATTTGGGCTGCTTTCATTGTTTAGTATTCCTTTAGCAATTTCAGACATATTTGTGTCTGAGGAAGGGTCTTATATGGAAATAAGACATATCAACTAGCTGCTGATTTTGACACTGAACTTTAGATCCAGGGGTGGTAGGAGTGTTTGCACTTAAAGTTTGTAAGGTACAAATAGATCCTCGTTTAAATCCTTAGTGAAAACAGCCTCATCTACCATCTCTCCCCTTATCACCCTCCTCCCAAAAAATAAAGGAAGAAAAATTGCTTTGCAGTCAGAAAGCATGAGGATTATCATGAAGTCAGAAGGACTTTTCGTTTGAAATATAATTTCATTGTGCAAATGTTCACATCCACCGAAAGGTATTACGAACAGAAGGCAAAACCTGCCCGCCCTTCTTCTGGTTTCCGCCTTTAGCTTTGAATCGTTCCCTTAATGCTAAATTGCCCAGTGTCGCCTAGTGCTCCCCTAGTGATGGCAAATTTTACATTAGGTGACTCAACAACTATCGGGGAGTGACAGAAGAATAGCAACACTGATTTAGTGCTAATTATGTGCCAGACAGTTTAATGTCATTATCTCATGGAAACCTAAACGACAGGAGTAAATGTCATTCCTATTTTCCAGATGAGGAAACTGGGGCCCGGAAAGCCTAAGTCGTTTCTATAGTGACCCGCAGCCAGGAAGCAGGGAGCCTGGCTTTGACTTTGCCACACTCCGGTTTTCCCCTGTCTACTGGACTGCCTCTTCCAGGGAAGCCCCTGTTAAGCATCAGTGCTAAGCATCTCTTGGACCAATTCCCACTGATTTCATTGAACCACTCTCTACTGTTCCATCAGTGAATATTCTGTGTAAATGGTAAGCAAAAAAGTCTTCAGAGGCATCGTAAAGTAGCTCTTCTTTCAGCAGGATGTCTGTATCAGATGTGGAGGGCAGGGTCCAAGCTTTTCTCCAGCTATCAGCTTACCTTCAGAGGACACAAAACAGGTCTGGAACTAGAGCTCCCGAGAACCCATGGTGAGGCGAGCTTGGAGCCTTGCTTTTCCAAATCCAGCTTTCTAAGGGAGAGCTCCACGGGCTTAGCCCTCTGCTTTTCAGCCTTTACCTTCCTGGAGTTACGAGGGTTTCTTCTGGCTGAAGAAGTGCCCTTAGCATAATTGCAATTTTGTGTCATACCTCAGTATTTATTTTGATAGAGTCAGAGATTCAGATAATGCAGAGAAGGAATTGTGGTTCATATTTAAAATGTCCCATGGAAGGTCCGTGAATTTGTTCACTTAAACAGAACAGCTAGAACAGGCATTTGACACCATAAGAGAGGATTAGCATGTGAGAGAACTGGAAAATTGTTAGAAATAATAGTATTACATTTTTACATTATAATTAATATTTATTTTGTTACATTTACTTTAATAGTATGAGAGTATAGTGTTATTTTTAAGAGCATACATGATACTATGTTTCAGTATCTCTATAATACCCTGTACAAATCTTTCCCCTTTCATAACTGCACACACGTGCACACACATATGTATCGCCCACCCCCCCCCGCCCCGCTGTATACTTACTATCCCATGCTATCCACTTCTATTTCTCTATTGCCTAGCATATTCTATGTAGAACGGAAATGTCGACTGAAAGAATGAATGAACAAACCTTTGAATGACAGGATGCAACATGGTGACACCCACGTTCCATAGGTTTAGATGCATTAACCCCTCTTGCAGTCAGCGATTCTTTCGTGAGAGATCAGTAACGCATGAAGGAGTGAAGTGAAATTGTCACGTGGGTATCGTATGTGGGCTACTGTCTGTTAACTTTCCATTTTTACTTTGCATACCAGGAGAGCAGATTGATATTGCATTTTAATTGTGTATATTAGAGGAAGGCATATGGTTACAACATTTTCTTATTTACCTTCTGTAACATGAAATTTGTCATTTTATTCCCCAAATAAAGGATTGAAGGGAGAGCGCCTGCTTTTTAAACAAGTTCAATTTTCTCCCGTGTGAAAGTCTCCTGAGATGTGTAACGAGTCGATGCCAAGATGATGCTGGCACCATTTTCTTATTGCCATGGTGATCTCCAGCTCTCCTGAAATCTCAAGGGAGACTATGGTATTTTAAAAGCAGCTCGGATTTTGGTAATTATAAAGGCTGGAAGGAATAATCTTTCTACATTTTGCCAGCGTGGGTAAATATGGATAGCAAATGATGTCTAGAGAGGAAGGATATTATTGTACTTTATTAGGTGGGTAATCCCATGTTGGAAGATGAAAAGCATCATGAAAGTTATGTATGGGGTATTTATGGCAATTCAGAACCCTGCTGTGAATCTTAAAGTATGTCTAATCATACCCTTCCTACAAACAGCTATTCTCTTTCCTGGAGTCGCTGGCATTTTAACTTAAGAGCTGAAGGTATGATTGTCAGAGTATTTTAATGTTGGAAGCTCTGTGTAAAAGTAAATGTTGGCAGTCATCAAAGTAAAGGGGAAAAAAACGTGATTCTCTTAAACTGGAAATTAAGTTAGACAAGCATAATTCAGACTCGAGGTTAATCACACCCTCCCCCCATCAGGAAAGTTCTTACATTAAGGGTTCTTTTGAACTTCGTTTGAGTAACTGTGCTCTCCTAGAAAAGCCTCAAAGATTAAAGGGTTTTGTTTCACTTCTGAAGACAGTTGAAATATTTTTAGGCATTTCTTTTCAGCTATAAAATGAACACTTGGAATAAAAGAACATGGAAGCAAACGTTAAAGGGCGAAAAATGTATAGGAGAGAAACCGGGGCTGGTGGAAGGAAAGTGACTTCTTGTACCTTCATGTATAAACGTCGTGCTTAGCATCTGTGGTAGAAAGTGATAGGCAGCTAACGGTAAGGTTTGGGGTATTTTGCGTGCGTCTGCTCCCATGAGGGCAGGGAGTTGTCAAGAGCAAGGAAAGAGAAAGGGTGGAACCATGCTTTTTAATCGAAGCTTAACACAAATGCAGATTCCCAATTTGCAGACGGGCTTTTAATTTATTTTTACAAAACCACCTACACCTACTATTTCACAGTTAAAAATAAACCATATAACTCTCAAGTACTACCCCTTCCAGCAAGAATACTTTGGTGGCCCCCATGGCAAAACTTAGGAAACCTGTTTTTTATTTTAAACCCCTCTGAATACGAAGAGTTATCATGTTGCTCCTCTTCTTTAATGCCATTTTTAGCTGTTATGACCCAAAATAGAAATAGCCAGATGGTTTTGTTGCAGTTTATTTTATTTGTTTGTTTGATTGATTTCGTTCTGTGTTTAGCACAGAGATTTGGTGATTTTTTTTTTTTTAAAGTCGTTCGCTTTTTTGATCAGTGAAATGGCCTTGTAAGGGCCGACAGATGACTTGCTGTGTATAGCAGCTCAGTGAGGCAATTGAGAATGGCGTTAAGACCTTCGTTATTTCGTTTTCGTGTATGAATGCGGCTGTGCCCCTCGTCCTTGGCTTCACTCTCGATGGTTTCACTTACCCCCAGCCAGCTTTGGTCTGAAAATATTAAATGGAAAATTTCAGAAATAAACAATGCATGAGTTTTACATTGTACGCCATTCCAAGTAGCGTGATGGAACTTGGCGGTGACCCACTGTGTCCCTGACCGGTACATGATTCATCCTTTTGTTCAGTGTTTCAACACTGCACATATATATAATCAGGTATTTTGAAAGCGAGAGAGACAACATTTTTATAACTTTTATTACAATATATTGTTATAATTGTTCTATTTTATTATTGCTTATTGGTGTTGACCTTTTACTGTGCCTAATTTATACACTTCATCATTGGTAGAGATGTATGTATAGGAAAAACATGGTGTATACAGGGTTTATTACTATGTGCAGTCTCAGGCATCTGGAGGTCTTAGTACATATCCATCGTGGATAAAGGTGGAGTGACTATACAGGAAATCCAGAAAAAAGGTCCTCCCAAGGCTATTTTAATGCACAAATATGTTAATGTTCTTTCTAAGCTAATAATTTTTTTCTTTTATCTTCTCTCTAATGCCATGTTCCTGTATTTAGTGTTTTAATCTATACATTTAACCAGATATTGGATTTTTACTTTCTTCTAACGATATGTTCTTGAAATTAGAGAAGGAGATCGATTTGGGCAGCAAGTTAGAAAGTTTTTTGTTAAGCAGAACAAATATGTAGTGTTGTGTGTTTGCTCTTTTTTATATAGGGGAGTTGTTTTTTTGTGTGTGGTTTTTGTTTTGTTTTTTGTTTTTTGTTTTTATTTTAAGCAGGGTTCTAAAATAAATCTATACCATTTAGAAGAGAAAGTTAACATTCCCCACTGTGTAGTAGTTTTTCTTTTCCTGAAAATAGATTCACAAATGTCATAAATTAGTCTGCAGATTTTATCTTATTATGCTTCCTCCTTCAAAAAATATGCAGGAAAGTGATTATGTGTGGTGTTCAACTCAAGGCTGATGAGTTGGTTATAATTATCAAGGCAGACATAATGAGATGAAAACAACTCTTTCTTCACGGCCTCTGAGGAGTTTTCAGTCACTATCATAACCCTGTCACGCTGGGTTAACTGTTTTCTGCCCAAGTAGATGTCAACACAATTAATTTCACAGTTTCCTCAACTGATACGGTTAGGGTTCATTTGCTCATTTAGGCAAGAAGATTCCCCATATGTTAAGGGTGGAATTGATTTCCGGGTTCTTCATAGGCAGATAAAACATTGAGGAAGACAGAGACTTGTTTGTATTTATAGGTACCCAAATAGCATTTTCTCTCTTTGTTGTATGTCTGTAGATAGACATGCGATGTGATTGTTTGGCATTGCCATTTGACATTCATTCTATCGTTCAGTCACTTGACAAATATTTATCAGATGCCAGCTTTGTGCAAGGCCTTTTGCCAGCCTCTGAAGTTACAGTGAGAGCAAAGCAGAACAGGCCTGGTGAAGCTGGCAATCCATGTGAGGAGAATGGCATCGTTAAATAATTGCACCGGTATATCTAATTAACAGAAAACTGTGAAAAACAGCTAGATAATTCGCATGGTGCTTGTAGCTCATCCTTTACCTCTCACATAATAAATGCTTGCCGTGGAATAGTGTTCCATAGAACTTTCTGTAACAATAGAAATACTCTATCCACGCATTTTTCAATATATAGGCACTAGCCACATTTAACTCTTGAGAACTCGAAGTGTGGTTAGTGTGGCTGAGAAAGTGAAGTTTTAATTTTCTTCAATTTTAATTAATTTACCCTTAAATTTAAATCGCCACACGTGGCTATGGATTTCCATATTGGACAATGCTGGTCTAAACGTATCACATTATTATTCGTATCTACTTCAGCCCTTAAAAATAGCACTTGGTACACCATAAAAACAGAACAAGGTATATATGTTTAATTTATCATTTACTCCATGAACTACAAGAAATGCTTTCAAAGACCAAGAGACTCCATAAGGGGAATAACTTTGTTTTTGCATATTTAATAAGAAATGATGAAATAATGTCCTTGATCTCAGTGTGTGAGTAGATTACAAATTAATCTTTATTTATATCTCAAATCCTGTACCTGGTGAGGATATTTTCCTAAGTCCCAAGTTTGATTTTTGTATTGTTACTCTGAATCACTGAGCTCGAATGTTAATTTAGTTAATTAATATGATTTACTGCCATAAATCTCCTTCTTTAGCTTATGCTGCTGCTTAGTAAAAACAGAAAACACATTTTCATCTGGAGTTATATTCAATATTATTCCACTGTTACCAATTTCTCACTCTCGTTTCCTAGGGCGCATGTATTTCTTAATGATGGGACTTGAAAGAGAGAGAAGGAACCAGGGTATTGGAGAAGGATGCAAAGAGGAAGAACAAGGAAAAGCCAGGAAGTAGAGAAAGAAGGAAGGGGAAGGAAAGGGGGCGCTAACAGGATTAAAACGACCCAGAGAAGGAAGCCTTTGTTACCAGGAAATGCGGGAATCCCTTGGCCACGGACACAGCCATCAGTATGAAAGTTACCACCACATCTCTTTTCTCTAGCGTTTTTATTGCTCTCCAGATTCCTTGTTTCTGCAGTTTTCTGTTATCGAGAATAATCGAGTGTTTTTGGATTCTACATTCCTCAGCTGCTCCTTGTTTGTTTCTCATTCTATTTCATGCTAAAGAAGGGAAAATGAGCCAAACAATTTCTGCTCCTTCTCCTTCCCAATTGATATCTGGGACCTTTTAACTCACTGCCTCATATAAAACCCGCTGCTGGCCATCTGTAAGACATATGTGTGTCACCTCTCCACTTGAGGTTCATGCCTTCATATTGTCTCACCATCTGTATTTTTTTATATATATATCAATGAGAACAGTGCAAAGAAAAAATATTTCTCTATCAATTTCTGCTGAAGATTGAGCGTTCTGGGTCATGGTTTGGGTCATATGAGTTTGGGGGAGAGTATATATAGGAAGAGTATATATTGTTGAGACGATTTTAAACTATTTGCTCAAGTCTATTGAAGAGGAAACTGCCTCCTATGAATACATTTAAACCCATATGAATTTATATATTCTTTCAGTTGATATGAATTGAGTGCATACCATGAATTGGTTTTCCTAGTTTCTGATGATACAAAGAAAGAGAGCGGTAGAGAACAAGACAGACAAAGAAACTTTGCTAAGTGGAACTGACATCCTGTTAGGCAGTGGCATCGAGAGGAGACAGAAAATAAATACATAAGCTAGAGACAAAATCAAACTTCATAGAGTTAAAAGCTAAAAAATAAATAAATGCTGAGTGATATGACAGTACCTGGTCATGAGGAAAGCTCCGTGAAAGACAGAAGTCATGGAAAGCCTCTTAAAAACAGAGACATTTGAACTGAGACTTGGATAATAGAGGGAAGTTGCCATGAGAATAGCTAAGGCAGGGCTTTCGAAGGAACATGAAAGCCAAGGATCCTGAGAAGGATGTGACTCTGATGTTTCAGATTCTCAGTGGTAGAAGAACACAAAGAGATCCATTAGGCCGAAGCAACATGAAGCATAGTGCAAAAGAAGTTTGGACGGACTTAAGAAACACTAGAAGCTCCGCCACCTACGATGTCATGTTCCCCATGTTCTGGGTCAGTAATCAATTAAGAGGCCATATGGTTTCTTAAATTTCACTAGACACTATAAAGTGATAATATGATTTCAGGTTTTATGGGTGACACTTAGACCAGCGGTGTTTCCTTTATTGCTTCATGCCATCTATTTTAGGGAGGAAGTTCATGTTGGCTTTCAGATGTCACAGCTCGTTTTGGGGCAGTAAAAAAAAGTAATAAAAATAAAATCTAGGTTAAGAAATATTTGAAGGATACTTAAAAAGTATTCTTTAAGATCACAGAATTAGCTTGATAAATGGGAATGAGGAAGTTGAACTTCTACTGTCCTCTTCCTCATCAAAGGTGTTGTAAGGGCAGCAGGAAGGATCTGTACCCCAAGCCTGGCTAAATACAGAGCACTTATGAGTAAGAACTAGCAGAGGGGTGGGAACACCACAGTGTGAAATTAAAGAGAAACCATATAGAAGTGCTTTATTTTCCATTAAGCCCCTCCTTTAATTGATCTAGAGTTTCATGTAACATAATTCTGTATGTGTTGAAGTGTGTTTCAGAGATGAGCTATGAATTTCCCCATTTTCCTAACCCAGAGTCCCGATTAGGGTGAAATAAAATAATATTAATCCGGTTTGCAATGTTCTTAAATTACCAAATTTGAAAAGACTGAAATGGTAGGATGATAGTAAAAGAAAGAGAAAAGACAAACGTGAAACTTGAGAGCATGATCTGTCATTCCTATTTACTGCTAAAATAATGTCTGGCACATAGTAGGAGCTCAAGAAATAGTGTAAAAAATGGTAGAAGGTAAAGGTAGGAAATGAGTCCATACTCCGCAATTAACATTATAACAGGTGAAATAAGTTAAGCCTTAACTTTTAGCCTTGAAACTCAAATTGAATAGTTAGTAATTAGTTAATTACCATTTTATTGACAAAATGGGGGGCAGCAGGTATTTTTTCAATCTCCTCTTTTGTATTACAAATTGATATTGAAGATCAATGTTGTTTTAAATCATGATCAGGAGGCTTTGTTTCAAGTGATTTAGTCACTATTAGTTTTGGGGGGTAGCTTTCTTGTGATCTAAATATCTAGTAGGTCTCCATGTCTATAAATAAATTCTTATGTTGGATTTGGATTTCTATAAAGCTTCTCCTTCAAAACTCTACTACTTTTTTTTTTTTTTTAATCTAAGAAGAATAAGAATAAGAGTATGTTCCTGATACCCGGGGGAACCAGAATGGGAATGAAATGTATCACTGTATCAGTCAAACTGTTTGCAATGACCCAGGTCTTTTGGCAGATGCCGGGGCTATCATCAAACCTAAGACCACACTTCCAGTGGCTTTCAGACTTGCAGGGAAAAAAGATGCATAACTATTAAGTGCAATAGAGTGATGAGGCACCATGAAAAAAATTGTGGAGGATGCGAAGAGAAAAAGAATGATAATTCTACCTGGACAGAGTTAGAAAGATTTCACGGAGCCGAACCTTGAAATGTGTTGGGAAAACAAACAGGAAGATGATATTCCAGGCAGAGGGAAGCGGTCTGATCAGACCTAGAGGCATGAAGTAGTTGTGCTCCTTGAACTGCAACTAATGACAAGGTCATTCCTTGTCAGTGCAGTGAGAGATGAAATCAAAGACATTGTCCAGGCCAGATCAGGCATATACTCCTGAAGCGGACGGAGTGCTTTCCCCTTTATGCTCTAGGCCATGGGGAATTATTAAAGAATTTTAAACAGAAGAATATAATGATTCTATGCTCATTTTTACTTTTCAAAAACCACTGTGGTAAACTGAAGTGTGGAAACAGCAGGAGTCGATTTAATTTTTTTTTTTAATATCTATTCATTACTCAACTATGAGAACCTACTATAAATCAGCTTTTGTCTGTACACTAGATATAAAGATATGAACACCCGAATAAACATTCGCTGTAGAGCACACTGTGACTCTCAGAGACAGTGGTTAAAATAAGTCACATTATCCAAAAAGGGCCAGTGAATAACTATTCATCCCAAAATGCTCCCTATAAATATAGCCTTATGTCCCTACTGAAAAGCGTTCTCCTGGGGTTTGTGCCACTGAGCATAATTAGGCCACCTGCATGTACATTTAAAGATAATGTGTTGAACAAGTCCTTTTCTTCATTGGGTAGAATAGATATCACATAGTGATCCATTTCCACATCAAATCCAGTGTAACTCTCTAATGAGAACTCAGTTTTGAATTACTTATAGATATGTGTTTGGTATAACCACACCCTCTTATTACAATTGCACCTTTTCATGTGTGGGAGACATTGGCCATTTTTTCCCTCTCTCTTTCTAATAGATTGTAAGCACTGGAGGGTCTTTATCACTTCATACAATTGGCTCATACCCGAGAGTGCACATCAGGATCATGGGAGGAACTTTTAAAAATATGTAATTTTAATGCCACCCAAGAGATCAGAATCTGTAATACTAGATTAGGGGGTGGACTAAGGGAAATGTATAGTGTTAAAAGCTACCCTAGGAGATTAACACACATCCACCCACTTAAAAAACCATGAATTCTAATCCCATGTCTTATATAACAAAACCAAGGCCTAGATCGTTAGAGCCAGAACCAGAAGTCCAGCCCAGGGCAATGCCCATTACTGTACCTCTTTCCCATGTCCATCCAGCCTGCCATGGACCTTGAGCCAAGACATCTATGATCGCCTTGCTTTAATCTCAGAGATGGTGGCAAGAAGAAATTGTGATCAAAATGTATTGGTCAGCCGCTGCTGCTATAACAAAATACTGGGGTTTAAACAGTAGATATTTATGTCTCACAGTCCTAGAGGGTGGGAGTCTGAGATCAGGGTGTCAGCATGGTTGGGTTCTTGCTGAGGGTTCTTTTCCTTGGCTTACAGATTGCTACCTTCTTGCAAAGTGCCGACATGGTGCTCAGAGGGGGAGAGGGAGCTCTCCGGTCTCTCGGTCTCTCCTTACGGGAACGGCAACGCCGTCATGAGGACCCCACCCTCGTGACTTCACCTAAACCTGTTTACCTCTCAAAGGCCTCACCTCCTCAAGTTAGGGCTTCGACATACAAATAAATGTTGGAGACACACAAACATTCAGTCCATGAGACTAAGAGAATTATTCTCAACCCTGGCTGTACAGTAGAATCATTTGGGGATATTTATGAAAGTACCGGAGCTCTCTGCTCCTAGCTCATTAGATTCAGATTTAATATGTTTGCCAGCCCCAACTCTTCGTCCTGCTTAGTGACGTAATTTTACTTAAAGACTTTGTGTTTTCATCTGCAAAATGGAATGAAATTAGCTCTGCTGAAGATTACGAGATTACAGATATCAAACGGTTGGTTACCTCCAAAGTATTATAAAAATATAATTTTCAGTCTTAATTAACTGCCTTTCGTTGATGAGCTGCTTCATGTAAAATTGGTATTTTTAAGTGTTATATGTCAGAGCTTTTAACAACCAGAATATAAACTGCTGCTATTCTGAATATGTCAGGAAGGCAATCCCACAAGAAGGCATAGCTCTGGCGTCACAGGTTCCTATACCTACTGGGCCAGGGCAGATCACGTAAATGAGGGCAGAGGGAGCGAGTGGCTGTGAGGAAAATCATTCAGTGTGCTGAGCCACTTTCGATTGAGACATAGTAGCAAGAAATCTCTTCCTACTATTAGAAAAGTAATAGTGCAGACATGATGACGAGTGGCGGGTGGCATTAGACCCTCTGGACTGGGAAGGTTACAAAGTGAATGCCATCTAAAGGGAGCAGCTGGTTTTACTCATTCCATTGCTGCCAGATCATCCTGTGTTTATCCTTCAGGGAATCCAAAATTTAACCCAAAATTCATGCTTTGGGTTAAAAACTCCCAATAGTAACTAATTTACACACACACACACACACATCAGTATTTCACAGGCTAACATTGCCTGATACAAATAGAACATAATTGTAGTCTGAATTTTGCCTATATGCTCAATTTGGCCCACACACTACCAGTCGGTGACCATTCCTTTGGGCCTTATACTCTGTCTCCTCCATCCACTAAACCATTGTCTTTTGTTCATCCATAAACAGAATGCATCACTGTGCTGGCACCCGGTTGGCAACCTCTGGCACAAATCCTTCTTTCTTTTCACTCAGTATTTTTGGCATTTGTTTCTGTGGATCGTAGTCACTCATGCTATCACTATTTACTGAGCAGATACTGTGCTAGGTGATAACGAGACAAAATTCAATAAAACATAGTCCCTGCCCTACACTGCTTCTAGTCTAGTCTCAGAGATATCCTCAGCAGAGTGACCGAGGCCTGAAACAGTATAACAGGAAACAAAGACATGTAACCCAACCCCCCCCCGAGAGAGTCTGTTGCTTCTAGTTCTTTTCAATTAATAACAGAAAATGCCCTCTCTTTTCTTTTACCTACTTTTTTTTCCCCCTAATGTTTTTGTTTTGTTATGTTTTAACATTTGGGCAAGGCATCATCTTGCCCAAGATGTGTGAAGGCTACATGTAACCTTTGGTTCTTTGGTGCTTTGGAGCTATTTGATGTTCACAGGTATAAAGCTGGAAGTCATAGCACCCAATACAGTACTTACTAATAACCTAAACCCTAATACCGTCAACAATATATTTGAAATGCAAAATATGTAATAGCTGTGTTCGGCCAGGAACAAAGACACCCGAATGAATTTGGTTCACATGGGCTCCTAGCTTTTCATTTTGCAACCCAGTTTTTGGCATTCAGTGATGCCAAGCGGCTGGCCCTGGGGACTGTCTCTTGTAGCAGGCCTCTCTCCAGGGGAGTGTCTCCCAAACCCTGAGATGGTTATCTGTTAATAGAAGGAAAAACAAGTCATGAAAGTAGGCCATGTGCATCACTGATAAACATGAAAATTTCATCGGCGAGAGCCCTCCTCTCCCTGCCAAAGTGACCTTGGTTGGCGCAAAGATGACAGAGTGCTTCCCTGCCCAGCTCTGACAGCGTTGCTATCACAGCACGTTTGACAAATCGTTCACATTAAATCGGGGGGCACTTTCGGCAGCACCGACGTCCCCTCTCCATCACTCCTGATTACCACACAAACGTCAACCGTGGCACCAAGCACATTTGTCAGAGGGAGTAAAAAGCAGTTGTTAGTAAGAGCGCTACCTGTCATACTAATGGACTAGAGCTTGTTGCTTTGTGTCTCGCAGGAGCCTACAGATTTGCAAAAAAACAATACCCAATTTTTTGGAGGAAGGTTGTCCTTTTGTGCTTTGGTAGGGAGAAGCACTGAAACCTTGTCAGATGGGACACCCAATGTCTTCTCTTGAAAGAAATAGATTCTAATTTTTTTGGTGACTTTGCTGTTTAGTGACTGCTGTCATTTCTCTGTAGTCAAACAGGCAATAGTAAGTTTTTCAGTGGAGGTAATCCATATCCTATAAACTTTAATTAAATTTGGGAGAAAAAAGTAAATGGGACAATTCTTTAGTATTCATGAGTGAACATCCTACCCTTGACTTTGAATTTTAGGAAATTATTTGAAGGAGGTGGAAGATGAATCTGTTTCTCTGTGTCACCTCGTTCTTTACTGCATAGGTGCGTTCTTTGCATAATGCCTCATGTGTTATTCATATACTTTGTTTCCTAGTTCAGCCATAACACTCCTTGGGGGTGGGCTGGCCATGCACTATTACTTTCATTTTGGAGATGGCAAAACTGAGAATGAGAAGGGTTATAGCCCAGGATTATACAGATAGAGTCATGTTTCTAATCCACGCCTGTTAACTCAACTCCACAATATCATTAACATGTGGATAGCCAGTAAAGAATAGACAGTTTGCTGACATGATTCTATGTTGGCCACAACCTGCTGCTTCATCATTCTGTTTCCAACTCATTCTTCTCTTCTCCTAAGTCCTCTTCCACTGGTCGGTTTGAATTTGATTTCTGCCTTTTTTTTTCTTTTTTTTCGGTCGACAGAAGCAAAAAAAAGCCACTTTATTTCGATATTTTTAGAAGATCTGAGAAAGAAAAGTAAATAAAAGGAATGGACTAGGTAGGAAACTTTTATCTGGCTCTAGAAAGTAGAATCAACTACTCTAACTAATGGTTTTAGAGTGAACTTCTCGTACTACAGACAAATGCTTTGCTGTTAGAATCTGAGAGCCTTTTGCTATGCTATGCTCGTCCCTCTGCTGCAGGCCCCCAAGAGACTCCCATTGGATTCTTGTGAATTTCCTCTTCTAAGTGATGTAATGGGCTGGAGTGATAAGCTTGAGAGGGGCTAAGTTGAATAAAGCAGCACTTGTTAGGTGTTTGATTCTTTTCTTATTGTTATTCCAGAAGTCTTAGATTAATGCTTCTGTATGCTTGTGCTGATTCATTTACATTGACTATTTTAGTTACTACCAGTGTCCTTTTCATAGGGAAATAGGTGATCTATAATTAGCTCTTCATTACAACCTACTCAGATCCCTGAACCAGGAAACCTCAACATGTTAAACCCTCTCTGATCTGTAAGAAGACAATCACTCTTACATTCATTCATTCATCAGATTTTATCATACACTTACTCTGTGACCAGCCCTGGACTAAGCCCCGGGAGAACCAAGGGGAATCGGGGCCTCCCATTGGCTTAATGTGGATTCTTTTTTTAAGGAAAAAAGGTCATCTGCTTTGGGCATGCCCACCAACAACATCAGGCCTTCCCAAAATATCCACCTTTACAGTAACCTTCTGACTGCTCCTTGGGGCTTAGCATTACTGGATCCCATTCCTACTCCCACTCATTCTCAGTGAACTACTATTTATCCTATAACTCTTTCTTTTTAGATCATAGCAGCATTGAACATATCAATATCAATATCTCTAACTTTTCTTTCTTTAATTTATCTATAAAATAGATAAATGAGGAGCATTCATGGTTGAAATAGAGATATAGGATCCCTTCTTGGTCTGGCCCCCTGGGTATCTCCCTAGAGCATACAGTCCTGCTGGCAGAAGATGGGAAAAGCCCTGGTCTAGGGCTTTGCTTCCAGATGGTGCCACAGAAGAAGGCTGCTTCCATCTCAGAGACACTCACGTTCTCTTTCTGGCATGTGTCTATGCAAGGGGGAAAGGACACTATGTCAGGAGGAAAGGAGAGCTGTGTCAGGAAAGTCTAGAATGAGGAGGTAGTTTGAGGATATTTAACATGTAGATTGACTGAGAACCATTTACATTTTGTATCACGTTCCAGATACTCTGGAGTAATTTCATATGCATTTGTCTCCATTGAGCACTATTTCTCCCACGAGATGGTCCCAGTGTTTATTTCATTTTACAAATTAAAAAAAAAAAAAATGAAATCGTGGTGTCATGTCCAAGGTCAGAATTAGGGAGTTATTATTAGAGCCAGAACTGAAACACAAGTTCTCAAAGTCCAGGATTGCTAACTTCTTTTGCATCGCTCACACGCAGCTCATGGGAGCACAGTGCCTTCCTAAACAGAGCTGCCTTCATCATCCATTTCTTCCTGCTCCTACTCCCTCTATTGCTAAGCTTACACGTACGTGTTTCTACCTGTATCAGAGTTTCCATCAAGACACATTTCCATGGAAATGAACACACGCTTCCAAAAAAAATGTAGGTAGAAGGTAGCATTTATTTAATTTTCGTAAGATAAGTTACCTTATTTCTTTTACATCTAGACCTCCTGCGTGATTATTTTAAAGCTGCAGTATGTGGCCCTGTGTTAATTGCCATAGCTACATAGCCAATCATCCAACAGTGGCTTAGTGGCATGTGATATAGTCAATACATTTTAAACACTGCTACTTTTAAAAATAACTTTAAAAGGTTGTAAATGTCAAATCGAGATTTGAAATATGTCAGATAGCTGTCATTTTTACACCCTTCATTAATTTCAATTGGACTCAGTGAATTGTATTTGACAAACTGTTATCATACAGTGAGGACAAGCATGCTGCGTTTATGTAACACATCCCTGACGTTCAGAATGTTTTGAGGGGAACTTTAATATGTGACTCCCCTTTGACCTCATAGACGACATCGGACCATCAAATGACAAGTGTGGCAGCATTCAACTCAAAGGTTTTCCAAATAATAGCATTTGGAAAATCTTCAAGAGGTTTATTCAGAAATGGAAATGTCTAGTGGAAGAGTTTCCAGGAACAAACGTAGAAATATTTGTGCTAAGTGCGAACTTGCAAAATTTGGACTACAGCTAAGGCAAAGGGGTCGTGAATGAAAGTTTCCTTTTGGCAATTCTGAGCAGGTAGAGATATGCATGGAAGAGTCGGGTCTGGTTATAAAAATAATTTTATTATTAAAATTAACAGCAACTGTTAACTATTAAGTGCTCTATGAAGTGCATGATACAAAGAACAAAGGACTTAAAGGCCCAGGCTCTCATGTCAGGCCGTGTAAGTTCGAATGTGACTTACTCTGTGACTTACTCTGTGACATCTAGATGCCTCAATTTTCTAGTCTGCAAAATCAAGATGATACTATTACTGATGTCATAGAGTTACTATGAGGATAAGGTGAGTTCAAGGAATATTAGCTATTATTATATAGCAGGTCTCTGCAAAGTGATTTGCCCATATCCAACCACCTTGTGAGGTAGATTTTACTAGTATTGCTAATTTGCAAATGAAGGAGTGGAGACTTTGAGGGATACTTGCCTTGTCCAGAGTCATCTACCTACCTAGCAAGGGGCAGAGACAGGGAGTCAGGTTATTGACAACACCTTTTAGGTCATTTTGTTTATCTGGAAAAGGTGGTAGTTGAGCTTGAGGGTCTCACCTACATCAACCATTATTGGATGCAATGACAGCGGGAGCCAGCCCACTGTCACTCACTGAGAAAAATTAGCTATATAAATCCAGGCATGAGGACACAGAAAGCCAAGTTTATGCTCTGCCAGGCCGGGGCAGCTGGGTTTTAAAACATACATCCTCATATTTTATCTCTTTTCTCTCAAGAAAAAAACAAGCCAAGTTTATATGTATGTATAAATGTGAATGTCATATTTTTCACATAATTTTAAAGAAAAGGTCAATAAGTAAATAAACTGCTAAGTATGTTTTAAAAACACAACTGCAAAAAAATTTATAATTCACTAATTGTGAACGCTATACTGCTCTGAGTAAAGAAAATTGTTAATTTTTATTGTTTGTTTTCTTTTTCTTCATCTTGGCTTTAGCATGAAATAATTGAAAATCAACCAATAATAGATTAGATTTTTCAAATTTTAGGAATCTTTAGAGATTATTGAGTATTCTCAGATTCTCATTTCATCTAAATATACTTGCTCTTGTCTGGACAAATAAATGATATGATTGCAGTGGGGTGGGAGGGTACCTACTGCTGGGAAGGTTTCATGCCCAGCTGATACCCCTAAGGATATGCCAGCTTTAAAAGAAAAATATATCGACACCACCAAAATAATGACTTTTATGAGAAGGTTCATACTTTTTGAATATCGTTAATTCAAAAAAGTGTATAAACACCGTTATGGAATAAATAATACCATCTGCAGCCCATTTTTGGCCTATAGGAGGCCATTTTGTTTCTTTAGATTTAAGCAAATCCCTACATTTTTTATATGTGGAAACCTTCACTCAGAGAGAAGGTCAGGGTCACCTCTTGACTTCCTCATGATCACGCAGTGAGATGGTAGTGATATAGGACGGAGAGCCAGCCCCCCACAGTCCTGTGCCTTCATTAGATTCGCTTCATTATTCTGCCACTTGTACTTGTTATAAGACACAAGAAAGAATATGTTACTTGGCATTTCTGTTTGGGAAATGGAAAACACTTTTAGGTTGGATTCTTTGGATCCACTTCATAAGATTCATAGAATTCACTTTCAGGTTGAATTCATAGGGCTGGTTTTAAGGACTGCGGAAAACAGAAGGAAGGTTTCCAGCCTATGGGTTCCTGATTGCATGAGGAAGAGAGAAACACCTCCAGATCAACAACACGTGCAGTCCATATGCCCTAAAGAATGCAATCTGTGCGAATAACAAGGGGCAGTGTGGGGGTGCTGGGCGAATTGAGGCAAGCCACTTCCAGAGTCGTGCAAACCAGATCCCATAGTGGTCGGTTTTGTAAAGCTTATGTCTCTCTCACCACCCGCCACCCACTCCTTTTATTTCCCCATAGATTAAGCATAAAGACCTCATGAAGTATGTGACAGGGTGATCTCATTTATCTGAGCACTTCATCGCCGTTGATGGCTCTGACTAGAAGCAAATGCTGCCTTTATCTCTCAGCATCCTTCATATTTGTTATTTTATGTAAATGAGGAATCTAAGGGTGAAATTATAATTTATGAGAGCTCCATGGAGCTTCTGACAATACTCATAAACATTCTAAACAATTTTATCTTGTTTCAGAACAAAACATACATTTTATCGCCTAATAAGGATTTTTATTATAACAATATTTCTGGTCTGTACTGGCCTGTTACTGTGAATAATATGAAGTGGGGTGATTTTTGTTGTTGTTGTTTCTTTATGTTTAGAAATATCTGTTTATCTCTATGTTTCTTCCTTAAGGATTAGTGGACAATAAATGCTATCGGTCGGCCATACCCTTATCAAGTTTCACTGATTGAGGAATTGACTGCTGGTGTCTTTTGGACACTAGGTGTTATTATTGGCTGGTTGTTTTTTGTTTTGTTTTGTTTTTAACAGAGTAATTACCAACTTATAGATCTCTGATCTGGGGGTGAGACCCCTTGACTCATCTGGTCTCTACTGTCAGTCATTATTTGTTTTAATTTGTCCTCTGCAAAAACAAACGGCAAGTAATAGTTCTTCGGTTGTGTTATAATTTGATATGATATGATAGACTTTTGAGTTGGCATTCCACAGATTCAAGCAGTGTTGGGCAGAGGGGGTGACTCAGACTTGTGACGTTACAGATTCTTGTGAATCTTTAGTATGATCATTGAATAAACAGTCAGACAATCTTAATTATAATTAAGAAAAACAACAAACAGTCCATTTTCTCCCAGAGTTGTTCATCACTTAAAAACAAAAAGAAAGGCAAGCAAAACTCCTCAATTAGACTCAATCTTCATCCCCTTAATATTTTAATGTTAGTGATGGGACGAGAGACCAAAACCAGTTCATTTTTTTTTTCTCTGTTACTTCATTTATACTTTGATTAAAAAAAAAAAAAAAAACTTTTTTTTTTCCCCAGGAAATATTTGAACAAAAGACCAATAGATAGAATCTTAGCTTCCAGATTTAAATGCTCATCTAAGGATAACCAGTGTAATCAGCTGAGCTTGCAAAGAATACACAATCATAAAATCATTTAATTAAATTACATCAGTGCTGTTTGTTTTGCTGCCCATTTGGATATTAATAACACCATTGCTGTTTTCACTGCCAAAGGTTTACTACTTAATTATTATCTTTGCTTATTGGAGATGTTAGCATCAATTTGTAGGCTTCCATAATCACACACTGGGTGTTGCTTCACCAGATACGACACACTTCCCGGAACTAGAAGTCTCACAGCCTGTGCTTGATCTGAAGATGAAGCCGTGGAAATCAAATGAAAGCATTTCTTAACTTGTAAAAATGAAACACAGAAAATAAGAGCAGTTATTCAGACTGTGAGTAAATCTGATGGGGTGTGAACTGATCACTTTATTACACTCTGTATAGATAGCATCCTTGCCATTTCTGAGATGGCAGCCCAGTGCTTTTCATTGTCTTAATTAGATTAAGAATGGATTAGAGGAGCCAAATCTATTATTAAAAAAAGCAATTCTGTTGTGTTCCTGAAAACCCCCTTTTGGTTTTTAATTTCTTAAATTCCACTGATGCACAGTAGCAAAGGCCTTACTTGTAATTAGGAGCATGTATGCGTTCATTTAAAAGACTACAAGCATATTAGGAAAATCAGATCTTCAATTTTTTTCAAAATTATTTCTGAAGAAATAAGGGAAGGAAGGAAGAAAGGAATGTAGGGAGAGAGGGGATGGAGGGCTGCCTTTCTCTTTGTTATAAAAAAAACATGTGGAATCAGTTAAATTGTTCTTTTGATTGACTCAAACATAAAAAAAGACAATGCATGCTCATAGGAGCTGATAATTCCTCCAGGTACATTTGTGTGTGTGTGTGTGTGTGTTTTAAGTTTACTCTCATACCTGAAATATTTGAGAATGTAAGTTTCTCATCCTTCCAATGTAGGTTGAGCATTCGTTCTGTAGGAAACCATGAAGAACAGGGGTCCCCAACCCCCAGGCCACAGACTGATACCGGTCACAAAACAGGTGAACGGCCAGTGAGCCAGCAAAGCTTCATCTGTATTTGCAGCCGCTCCCCGGCACTAACATCAGCACCTCAGCCCCACCTCAGATCATCAGGCATTAGATTCTCATAGGAGCACCGGTCCCTGCTACCAAAAAGGTTGGAGACCGCTGGTCTAGGATGATTATCTGGTTTCTCATTTTGCATATCTACCTCTTTTCCTTGTGCCTATTACAAATGCAACTTTCAGTTTAAAACTTTGTTATATAATCAGTTATAAATATTACCTAAGTATGGCTTTGAATTTCAGTTGGAGCAGAGCTGCTGTATTGGAAATGATAGTGCTTTGTTTTATTTTTCCAGTATGTGCCCTAGTTTTAATTTATTGTTGCCCCTCCCCCAAACTGTGTCACCTTGAGATGCTATTTCTTACATATTTTCTCTGCATTTTAAAATTCCTTAGAGTCATGATAAATTGTCATAGTGCCACACACACACACACACACACACACACACACAAATGAATACATGTAAAAACCAGTGAAATTTGAATGTCTGTGGTTTGTTTAATAATGTACCAGTGTCATTTTCCTGGTTTTGATAATGTACTAAGATATCACTGGGGAAAGCTGGATGAAGTCTCCATGCTAACTCTCTGAACTATTTTTGCAACTTCTGTGAGTCTTAAATGATTTCAAAATGAAGTTTTAAAAAATGAGTGAATAATTTTAGTCCTTAACTCCTAAACTGATATACTAGCAAATAGTGATCCCTACTTCATCTGTATTAAATTAATTTTGTTTTAATAACTGATACTCATCAGTCACCAGACTTTTGAACACTCATCATTCTCTTCTTCTAACTCTGAGTACATTGCCTACGATTCTTACCCATTCAACTCTAGCAAAAGGTCCTTATCTAAATGGTCTTCTTAGCCCCAGAGCCTAACACTGTGTTCTGCACATCATGTTCTCAGGCTTTTTGATTGTTGAATATTCCAATGAGAATCTAAGATAAAATAGGAAGATAAGTCGTGGAAGGATGGTTAAGTGATAAAGAACTAACAGTCACAATGCTTGCAACACAGTAAACACTCTGTATATATTCCTAATGAAAGAATTCATTAATTCATTAATTTTGCTCACATGTGAATTTTATATCTTACCAAGATAGGACTCAGGTTCCTGCTGTGCCATCTGTTCTTTTGAGTACTTTGTGATGGACTCAGATTCTGAGATCGCTCATTAATTGTCATTGCTTCAGTGAGGTGCTGTGCTTAGGATTGAAGGTCTTGAAGTGATACCTAATTTAGGAAGACTGTGACAAAATTTATCACTAATTACCTGTCTCTCAAATGGGAATCAATGCCATCAGCAACATACGATGGTGATAATGGTTATCATTTATCGAGTGATTAGTATTCTAAGCACTTTGCATGTATTCTCTCACTTTAATTTGACTCCATTGCTAGCTTAGAGTTTAATAAAATAACTTGTTCAGGGTCACCCATAATTGGCTTGTGAGTGGCAGAGCTGGAACTTGATCCCACAAAACCTGACTTCTGAGGACCTTATATAGTCTCCCTTTCATACTTGTGCCCTCTGCCCTTAAATGGTGAGTGGTTATCAACCCTGGAGAGGCATTAGAATGATCTGCGGACATGCTCTTGGACACACTCCCAGCCACGTTTATGTAATTTATCTGTATGGGCATTTTGTTGAACTTCCCAGGTGGTTCCCAGATGTCATGATGAGCATCCCTTGCTTAGCTGCACATCGGAACTTACCCAAATGTCTGTGAAGGGTGGAAGCTACTTATTCTCCTTATAAGTTTATTATGTTTTGGCATAACCATGGCAACACAGAGTAGTTGTCCCTGCCAGCTACCTTTGGAGAAATGGAGCTGGGGATCTACCTTCTTTGCAATAAATTTTGTTAACAACTTGGTTTTCATATTTTCAACTAGAGGCTTTCCACCTCCATCTGCCACCATCTGCCACTGATGTTCATTTGAATAGCATTTTACCTGTAAAACGTGTCTCTTGGCCAAAAAAAAAAAAAAGTTTCTGTACCAGGAATCCTAAAAATTCACCTGTTCAGAAGAGCCAGGCAAATCAGGTAAATGAATGAAAAAGACAAGTCTTTGAGTAGTGAGTGTCCCCTTTTTAGAAGACAAGGGTGACTATCGCTGGGGCAAACTGGATATAGGTCCCCTTTGTAAAGATACCCGCTACTCCAATCTTATAAGGTAGACACAGAAATGCTGCCCAGGATTCTGGACCTTCTGGTTCTTCTGCAAACTCCAGAAATCTAATATTTTGTCTATTTTGGTTTCCTGTTGCAAAATTACTTGGCAGCTATGTCCATTTATTGTTTCAACACTGCACAGCTCGGCATTGTCTCACTAGTATCAAGGCCAAAGACCTTGTACAGAACCCAAAGCAAGTAGCTGTCTTATTCTGCTGCCTTTTTGCATTTCGAAGTAAATAATTCATCTTTCCTTACTAACTACCAGGTGCACTGAGTTCTAATCTTTGCTGGAAACTGGCATTCTGACTTCAGACAAGGCATAGAATTTTGTGGACCCTGTTTCCTCATCTGTGAAACTGAACCTAGAGAAGGGCTTTATGGGCTTGTGGTCCTGATGTGCAGCTAAGTGAGTGATGCTCATCACAGCACGTCAAAGGCACGGTGTCTGGAGAAAGGCTGGTGTAGATGGAGCCCTCCTGTAGCTACTTACCAGCTCTGTGATTTTAAGTGAGTTATCTAGCTTCAGAGCCTACGTTTCCTCATCTGTAAAATGGAGACATAAGATATTGACTCCCATGGTTATCCTGAGGATTAAATTAAATTATATGTATTATGTGCCGAACAGTGAAACGCTTACCCAGGCACTAATAATGGGTATACTTACTGTTTTTATTAGACTAAAATCAGGCAAACCATGGCCTAGGACTTGGTCTCATAGTTCTCGTATGCCTCAAGCATTGGGTAAACCTGCTTGCTCCTCCTTTGCCACTCTTTCTGTGGACATGCTAAGGCTTTTTTCCTGTTATGCCTCATTTTTTCAAAAATTAGTGGGACTGATAGCTTCCTGGTGATGGACAGAAATCTAAGTCATGTAACTAACTCCTTTTTTACCCACTCTAATGTGGACCATAATGGAGGTTATGCTTATAGAACCAGAGGAAGTCTCTTTGGGATGATTAGAAGTGAAGTGTGATTAATAATAAATATACATATATATGTATGTACATTATTAATATATACATATATAAATAATATGTACGTATGTATGTATGTATGTATGTTAAGAGTAGGGTTGTGTTAAATGTGAAGAGTCAATAAATGCTTGTTAACCTTCTCAGAGGTCAACAGTCAGCTGGGTGACTGGTTATACAGCCTGAGCAGCCTGTGCAGTCTAATTCAACCTAATTCAGACCTGCTCTTACATTTGATGACGGTATGTGCAATTAGGGAAGCATCTCTGTAATAACAGTAATCGATTTAAACCAGGAGGATGGGGCACAGCTATGGGGAGCACTTGGAGAGAGAAATCAGAGCAATTTGTGGGTTCCTGAGAAGCAAGACTTCAAGCTACCCCATTTTCAGTATGTCTGTGGTAGCTTTCAACTCTCTCTCGATCGTAATTTACTGAAAAGCATTTTTAAAGTAAGTGCATGTCTCTTGGGCCAAAGACTGTTCACAGTCCATTATTTTTTTAACTTATTGTGAATAGGGGATTATGCAGCTTCCTTATTAATCATGCTACTGTGGATTTAAATCTCTGTCTCACACAATGTTTTACACAAACGTTGTGTTTTGGCTTTTATTTTTCCTCAAGAACTGAGCTCAAATTATGTTATCAGAAAACTCTGTCTTTTGTGGACATATATCAATTCAGCCTTGCCTCATTTGAAATGCCGATGTTTGTAAATGAGAGAGCTACCAGACACCAGACTTCAGCTATCCTCCTTCAGCTCTTTAGTGGTCTTGAAGGAAGGGATGTTTTCACTCCTCTTTGATTTCGAAAGACTTGTAGAACTCTGGTCTACCTCCATGTCCCAGATTATATTTCTGTCGGCCTCATCCCCCACTTTCCCTGACCCTTAAGATAACGGAAAAGAGTTCCTTGGCTTGTCCTCATTAAAAAAAAAAGAAAAAAGCAAAGAAAAGAAAACGTGTTTCAATTTATAACTGGCTTTGAATAATTAATTATAATAACGGTAAGAATGTTTTGCATTTATGACTGCTTGCCATTTTTAAGTCCCTCACATGTTCCTTTTTTTTTTTTTATTCTCATATCACAAAAAAGTAAGAAAAGACAAGATGGAGAAGACTGAGAATATTCATTTATTCTTTCATTTGCTTGTCCATTCAACAGGTATCTCAGAAGTAACTATGTGTGCTAGATATTGTTCTAGGAGCAAGGTCTACAGTGCGAAAAAGGAAGACAAGGTCTCAAAGCATTTTATTGGGAGAACCAGGGAATAATTACACAAATGAATGAATAAGGTCATTTCAGATAGTGACACTTGCAAAGAAGAAAATAAAACAGAATGATGCTTTAGGTTGGGTTGTCAGAGAAAGTTGTGTGAGGGTGGTGACAGTTTGAGCTGAACATAAATGACAAAGAAAGTAATAGTGAGGTCTGAGGGAAGTATGATAAATTCAAAGACCCTAAGGTGTGAAGACCAGTGGAATGGGGAGAACAGCATGAGATATGGAAAAAGGCAAGGAGGGGTCAGGTCATTTTGGATCTTCTGTGCCATGCTAAGGATATTAATTCAGAACCACTTTTTCACTGCCTGCAGTCTAAAGGTATAGGAACTTCCTCAGCGCCCTTCCCCCTGAGTGGGCATACAAATGGAGCAAGCTCATATGAACATGGGTAGACTGGTACCATTGCTATCATGGCATTCTGACCTCTGTCTCATTCATTTTTGCATCCCTGGACACCCAGCATAGCACCTGGTATGTAATTACAAACACGGAGCTGGAGTATTGTCAAAGTCAGGTCATGCCCCACCTGCATCAAAGTCACAGGTGGAATGGTGGGGTAGGGGCCTTATTTAAAATGAGGATTCCAAGACTTTCCTCCAGGCTTATGAGTTCAGACTTTCTGGGAGCGGAACTTTCATTCTGCATTTTCAACAAGCTCCTCAAGCATTTCTTATGCATAGAAAATTTGAGAACTGACCTCCTTTTCATTTCTCCCAAGCAGTTCTTACTATATTATAAAAATCTCAGAGGCAAAAATATTTAGGCTAATATGTTGTATATTCATGAGAGATTCCTGCTGACAGCTGCACGCGTGTATACTATTTCATATACTGGATCCTAATAAGATTATATAAGTGCGTCAGTTTTTAGCATACTTACAATCTATCTTTATTGATTCAAGGAAAATGAGTGAAATTGGGAAATTAATTCTATTTCTACTTTTGTTCTATTCCATTTGCTTGATTTTATTATCAAAAAGTAAACTGGAGCTTGGCGGAGTAAGACATGTGACAAGGAACAACCTCTTTGGGCAGCCCATGCCAGCAAACCTTTGGAATCCAAGAGCTTAGGACTGAATACTCCACAAAGAAGCAGAGCGATACGGAGTTGGCATGCAGTGAAAACATATATTGCCTTAAGGAACTAATGTGTGTGTGTGTGTGTGTGTATGTGTGTGTGTGTGTGTGTTTTTAAAGAATTGGATGAAATGACAATGAGTTGAGATTCAGGACAAACTTCTACTTTTGGCAAGTTCTAGCCAAATATTGGTGAAGATTTAGGTCCCTTTTGTCTCCCCAATTCAATTGTTGGAAAGATAGGGGAGAAAAGATTGAGCATTAAGATGAAGCCATACCACATGGTTCCAGTGAGAGTATTTTTCCTGCTCCAAGTACAATGTATTTTTGAAAATCCCTCACTGTAGATGTGGCAATTGCTTAAAGTAGTGTTCCAAGGATGAAAATAACAGACCCTCTGTCAGGAGGTGGGATGGAGATGTAGAGCTGTTTTTTCTAGATGTGTATTTCAGTCCAAAGAGGAGGTCGGAAGGATGGACATTCCCTCTCTTCATCTTTAGGGGTCTTGTTTTGTTTACTCTTTTAGGACAGCTCACTCGTTCACTGTCTTTTCTCCTGTGCATACATCATCTTCCACCCCCTCCTGCTGCTATCGGTTTCCTAACAAGATATACAATTATCTGTATTTGTGGCAAAAAAGAGGTTGGGTCTTTTTTTTTTTTCTAATTCTCTAAATCTTGTCCAAAAAACAATAGTAAAATAAAATGACGTTGTAAGATGCTGCCTAAGATGGCAGAGCGGGGGAGATTTGCTGTGGGGCTCCTGGCCCAAGAACTAGGGCTATTTCTTGTTCCAGAGCCAACCGCTTTGAACGTGGGTTATTTAATCAAGTCCCCTCATCTTCCCCTGGGGAAAAAAAAAATGGAAGTTGCATTTGTTTCACTCGTTAATTCCAAGTTTCACCTTTTATTATTTTTGTTTTCCTGTTTTATTCAGTGACATGATTGCTACAGAAAATCACCAGGAATGACTGAATCCTCTTTTCCCTGCTTGTCTGGTTTCTCTTTATCATTTCAAAAAACACACGAGAATTTTTTTTTAACCTCGCTTCAGATTCATTTCCAGCACCTCTAGTCAATTTAGCCAGTGCAATTTTAATTTCCTCCTTAACCCTGTGCTTGCCACCAATCCTGACATTATTACAATCTGGCAGTCTGCAGCCTACATCATGGCCAACAGGATTTTATTTAGCCAGCACAGTGATTTTTTTTTAAATTGAATTTGAATGCGTTTAGATGAGTACGCTCCCCACTCTCCACAATTGCCTCACACCTGGCTGCCTCGCACATTGTCCTCTGAAGGAATCCTGGCAAGACCACCTTTGCTGATCTTTGCCAGCACCTCCATCTTTTATTCGGCTTGTGTAGCTGCTAAGTTTTGGGAAGTGTTTTTTTTCCTGTGTGTGTTGGTTGTTAGTATGTGTTGATGGTGTGTGTATACTGGTCGTGTGTGTGTATGAGTTGGGTAAGGCAGTTGTAAGTCGGTTCTTCATGCTTTGATTGTATGTATTGCGTGTGTGTGCTGTTGTTTTTGTTGTTGTTGAGTAGGGGTATTAGGGGAGCAGCTGATTGTTTTGGTTTTGTTTCTCTTCCCCCACCCCGCAATTTTAGCCAGATAAAGTCTATCTATCTCCTTTGGGAGATTTCAATAATTATCTTAAAGTTAGATGGTTTTCATGTTTTATTTGCCAATATTTACCATTTAACTTATATATCACTTCTTGTCCACAAAATCCTCATGTAACAAGTTACTCATCCAGTTAAAAAGAGTGTTCTGGGCCTCACATATTTGACTCTGTCAGTGAAGACTTCAGGATTCAAGAACTTTTTTTTAAGAACAGCTGATGGTGTTTTTTAACTTACGACCTCATAACAAGAAAATATGTTGGGAATGACAAAATATATCCTGTAATCTCGTTACCAAGCACTTAGCTGAAGTGTTTATCTGCAGATGTGGAACATAACATTAGAGTGCTATGAATAAGGTACTTCCTGCCTTAACACCCGCCCTATTTCACTAAGGAACTGTTCACCCTCTCAACTCTTTGCTGATTTTCAGCGTTCAGTCCTTGTGGCATCACTTAGCAAATCACTCCTCAAATCATGGCTTGTTTTCCAAAAGCAGAGAACTCTCACATTGCCTGTTTTCAGGGCTTGGGCTCAGACATTCAGCATTCGTCTTCATCGACTAGATTCCAGTCCTGGCCACTGCTCTTCCTAATTTGCTCTTTGAAAACTGTTTGCACAGCTAGGAGTAAGATTTTTGCACACTGTCTGCTGCAACTGCCTGTTTAATTTTTTGTGCCATAACGTGGCTTTGTGAAATGAAAGAACCATTTCTTGATTAACATGTTCCCCACTATTCAGATTTATCTTTTAGTCCATGTTTACCTTAGTTGTTTTATTATCATTTGCCACCTCACTGCAGCCATCCAAAATTTTATTATTTATCCATTACTTATCTAGTTTTTTAGGACTAGACTTACAACAATGTTTATGAATTATGAAATATTTACTGATGTGTGTGTGGGTGATCATTTTTATGTGTCTGTGTATCTCAGATAAGAAACAAACAAAAGTAGAGGTAAACACAAATGTAAATTAGATAAAGAAAGTCTTCTCAGGTGGATTGCTGCGATACAAATTACTCTCAAAATTTAGCGGCTTAAAACAATAATAAAGATTTAATAATGCTCGCAGCTTTTGTGGGTCAGAAATTTGGGAGATGGATTAATTAGGCAGCTCTGGATCAAGACCTCTCATGAAGCTATAGGCAAATGTCCCAACTGCAGCATCTAAAGACTTTACATGGGCCAGAATGGGTCTCTTTCCTAGGTAGCTATGTATGTGAGTAACAAGTTGGTGCCGGCTATTGGTGGAAGGCTCAAGTTCCCCTCGATGGAGTTCCTACACAAGTTACTTGAATGCCCTCATGACCATGACGTGGCATCTTGCTTTCCCCAAAGCAGGAGATTCAAAAGGGAAGAAGGAGAGATCTCTTTTATGGCCCAGCCTTGGAACCCAGTGTTAGCTCTGCCACATTCTGTTCATTAGAAGGGAGTCGTTGAGTTCACCCCATCTTCAAAAGAAGATGGATTAGCCTCTGCCTTTGGAAAAAAGAAGCATCAAAGAATTTGTAAACGTATTTTAAAACTACCACATCAGATTCCTATAATTTTTGACTTTATACTACCCATATATTCCACATACATGATAGTACCTGCATACTACCCATATAATGTCAGTATTTCTTCATTCTCAATCTCAAAATGTGATCAGAAGGCCACTGTGGGAGGCACGGTTCTTCCAGGTACACTGAATGAAGGATTGGACAATATTATATAGTTTTTTTGTGCTGTGCGTTTCTGTCATGGCTTCCCACATTGTTTGATATATTTAATTAAATTAAAACCACGTACTGGTGTAGCACATACAACAATTCCAGTCTTCCCTACTCATTTGGTTAAGTGGTTGTTTTTTTAATAGGAAACAGAACCATGACTAGGTCAGTGGTTTATAAACAGGTTTTGCATATGACTCACCTCAAGGTTTTTGTTGTTGTTGTTAATAAAGATTCCTGGCCGCTAGCCCAGATCTACTAAATTATAAGTTCTGGGGAATAGAGCCTTGAGAATTGTTATAGTTTTTAAAATTCTAGGTGATTCTGATACAGCCAGTTAGAACAATGTTTGGGATACCTAACCAAGTCTATTCAACAACTAATATTACTTGCAAGGAAAAGGAAATCATTGGCACTCTCGTGATAACCAACCTCATTTTCCTTTCAGAAAAGTCTTCATCTGGGTATCCAGGTGCTTTCCCCATGCCAGCTTGACTGACAATGACTCAATGACTCCTGGTTCTGTAGCTGGGTCCCCCAAGGCAGTAACATGAGGGGCCTCACGGCACTCAGGGCACTGGCCCAGAAATGCATTGTTCACGCTTTCTGAAGACAACAACTCTCTTTCTGATTATAGTTGTCCTCTTTTTACCCAAAGGCTTTCCATGCAACCAAAGGAGTATAACAATGACATGAGGGCTTGGAAAGGAAATGTCTTCATTGATTTGTATTTCATGAATCGGAGCCTCCATAAAGATGGCACAGGCTTGTTTCACAGTGTCAATTTGTGGAATCGAGGGGAGGATTGTTAAAACCCATCCATTTCCAAAAGTTTTGACCACTCTAATGAATTAATCCATAGATAATGGATTGAATTCATTGCCATCACTCTAGTAAGTAAGGCTTGTTAAAAAGAGATAAGGTAACACACTAAATAAAATAGCAATTTTAGCTATTAACAGAATTTTATCTGGGCTCTGATAATTTAGTATATGAGTTTCCTTTGAAAGAGAGATTGTGGGCTCCCGTTATCAATGTAGATACCAAATGCTGGAGTTCGCCTGTTGATATTAAATTGTAGGAAAAGAGTAATTATGACAACCATTTTCCCAACCACCTCAAGATTCCCAGGATGTATATTTGATATAACCCAGTAAATCTTTATAAATATAAACTTTGATTCCTCAAGATGGGAAGTTCATCCTAGCTCCACCATACCCCTTACTCATTACCTCACATTATTACCCCATTTGCATCTAGATCCACATTAAATAAGCTGCTACAAAGTCAGTGTCTATCGGTGTCACACAAAATAAGATAATCACAAGAATGTCATATTGCTAAAGAACTTTGCAGTTTAAAGCAGTGTTATAGAGATCACTCTCTGCATATCAAATTGCTGTGCTCAGGAATGAGAAGTTTCATACACAGTCTAAGCACTGGTAAGCCTGATCTTTAGTAGCTCACCTGCATCTATCTTCCAATGCTCACTTCTACCACTGTATTCAGATCTTGATCTCTCATTTTTTTGTCTTCTTCAGAAAGCTCATAAATGATTTCTTTTCCCCCTTGAATGTTCCTGCCTTATAGATTATTTCCAAAGACATTGTTGTCATCTTCTTACAGCCCTACTTAGAAATCTCAGTTGCTTTCATTACTTGTAGGGGTGATCTAAAAGCAGCTGTTTAACTTTTAAGGCCCTTCCTGGTCGAGTTTTCTTTACATTTCCAACATTGGATTCTATTATCTTCCTTCATGGTGTTATGCTTTGTATGTTCTTTCTTCTTTGCTCGTGATCTGGAATTTCTCCTACTACAATGGTGTTTTAGCTTCTGAAAATAAACCAAAGGTCCCAATCAACATCTCCTTCTTTCTAAAACATTTTTTTCTTCCTCCACTTCTGAGTTCCACAGCAGTGGGAAGCGGTAAGGCACAGTATAAGGTAAAGAATATAGGCTTTAGATTGAGCTTCCCTGGGTTTAAATTCTTCCACTACTACTTGCTAATTATATAGCTTCAAACAAATAACCTCTCTGGCTTGAGTTTCATTTGTAAACAAAAAGTAATAATACCTATCTTTTAGGAACATGGTGAGAGTTAAGGATAGAGAAAGGCTTTAGCACAGCGTTACTGTTGCTAATGTTCTGTAGCTGACCATTTACTCTTACACTTTTGTATTACTCATTGACTTTTTACCTGTGTATTGCTTGTGCTGTGTTCCAGATATACTGGCATCCATCTGTAAGAAGTCCATGCCATTGGATCTTTACAATTGAGTTTGGCATAGAGTTTTGCATAAAGTACTGATAACAGATCATTATAAGTTATTAAGCACTCACTGTAAATCAAGTACTCTGCTATATTAACCCTCAATACAATTTATGAAGTAAGTCTTACTAGCATCATAATTTTTTGCATTAGAAAATTTACGCTTAGAGATCCATGGTCGTATAGCATAAAAGTAGTAGAACAAGAGGTGAACCAGGCTAAGTGATTTTGTATTAATTTTTTTTTCACTTCTAGAAGAATAAGAGAAAGAGACATTGATTGAGAGAGAATTAGATTTAGAATTAGATTGAAAGAGACCTAGATTTAAATCCCAGTTTACTGCTTTCTAAATGTATACCTTCAGGTGAATTTTCTAATCTTTATAAGCCTCGGTCTCTTCATCTGTAAAATGAGTATGTTAATAGCATTTATCTCACATGGTTCCTGTGAGATTTAAATGAGATGACCCATGTTAAAGTGCATGGCATGTACTAAAAGCTCTATAAATGTGACTGTTACCATTTCATTATTATGCCCATGCAATCTGTGCACTTAAATCTTATGCACATTTTCAGTTAATCAGTATCACACCACAGTCTTTCTGGACCAAAATAGATGAAGGAAGTCATAGAAAATCCAGGACTGAGCAGATGCATGAATTGAGTTTACACTACAACATATACCAGGATGGTTTTTCCCAGACTCTGAACACTTTCAAGGCTTATCAATAGGGTGCTAATAACATCCCATGTTCACCATGTAGTGTCCAGTAAATACATGTTATATAGAGAGTCAACTATATTAAGGCACTAGAACTCACTGGGATTTGGGGAAATTATTGCACTTCCTGTGCCTTAGGATACCACCCAGGGTGTGTTATAATCACCCAGAAATGCACAGCTTGTTATATCTTGTTGAGATTCAATCTCTATGTAAAAATTTTAAAATGAAGTGGGACAATGCCGTGGGAAACCCAAGTCTAGTCCTTCGGGTGAATTAGAGGGTCTAGGCCATATGGGGTGATTTCAGTGACCATTGGTTTCAAAAAAAAAAAAAAATCTCAGGTTAAGCTCTTGTACTTCCCCAAACATTTATTATTTAAAATATGATGACCATTTCTAGTATATTTAAAGGCAAACTGGAACAGAATTCTAAGAATGTACTTCTAAGAGCATCACTACTCAGAGGGGAAATTAGCAAGGCAGAAATACATGGAGCTATATCTATAAGTAGCTATTCCCTACTGGGAAAACCCGAGTGGGAAATCACCTTCTCAGGCAAAATGATGAAGAAGATGGATTTTTTTTCAGTCCATCTAGGAAAGTCCTCCCCAAGGTCCTCATGTAACTCTAACAGCATTTTGGATCACTGGCAGAGATTTCTCCTCTTTCATAGCTCTTCTTGTGGTTGTTATTAATTCATTTACTTATTCAACATTGAGTGGCTACTATGTACCATATACTATTGTAGCTGTCTGGGATATACGATAAATGATATATAAGATCCTTGCCTTCTCATTGCCTGCATTATAGTTGCAAAAGGCAGTAAGTTTGAAAGGACGTAAACACAGTAACTTCAGCAGTGATTTGCACTGTAAAGAAAATACAACGAAATAATGGGAAAGAGGATGACAAGAAAAGCAGCTGCTTCATAGAGGGTGGTCAGAGCGGGCCTCACTGAGAATGTGACATTTGAGCAGAGGCTTGAAGAATCAGAAGGTACCAACTTGGAACTATCTGGAGTGTTCCAGGCAGAGGGAATAGCTACAGCAAAGGTCCTAAGGTAGGACCCAGCTGGGTGTGTCTAGAGACGAAAAAGAAATTGGACGTGGCTGAAATGTAGAGAATAAAGAGAAGAGTATACGAGGTGATATAGGTAGCAGCCAAATTATGTATGGTCTTCTAGGCCCTGGCATGGAGCATGACAGAATTTTTTACTGCCCCCTCTAATGGGGAGTCTCTGAAGGCAGAAATAAGCTGACTTTTATTGAGTATTTTCCACATTTCTACTGTTGTTCCAAACACTTCACACCATTTATTTAACCCTCACAACCAACTTGTGAAGGATCTCTCATAATGCCCATTTTACAGATGGGACAAGTACAGTTCAGAGAGGTGAAATGATTGCCCGTGGTCAGTGATTAAGACCTAGAAATTGAACCCAAGTCTGTCTGACTCCCTAGCCCATGTATTTCTACCATGCAAACCTAGCTAATTGCTAAATCAATGCTACATATAGTCATTCTAAAGAAGTGGGTGCCAATTAGGTTACAAACTCCCTGAGGACCACTTTTTAAAACTATTCCATAAAGGACAAAGTGGCTTCCAGGCATGTCTTTTCTATTTTCTGTATCGGTCCTATATACCACCCACAATCAATTACTGATGAATTAACCTTCTGAATATGTCTCTCTCTCCTCGACTCTTCCTGTTCACAGTGGCTACCTCATCCAAGTCACCATCAGCTCTCACCTCACAGAGCCCTGCCAATCACTTTTCTACCATATAACCAGATCGGTCATTCTAGGGTAGAAATTTGAACATTGTACCTGTGTTGTACCTTCTTAAGACACTCAGGAGAGGCTTCCCATTGTTATTTGAATAGAGAAAAAAAATTCTTAACATGGTCTAGAAGGCCTGACACCTCCCTTCTCATAAGACTCAACTTAGTCTCGGAGTGCCACCTGCCCAGGGACCTTCTTCCTTTTCTTCTGACTGGCATTGCTTCTTTCCGCTTAGGGTCATCTCACCTTTCTAAGAATGCTCTCCCTACGCCCTGCCCCCTTAGCCTTTGCCTGTTAACTTCTCCTCTTTTAGATTTTGCCTCCAGCTCCTCTTCCTCAGGAAACGCTCCCAGAGCCCTCCATCCTCTACCACCTGACACCAGGTCAGAACTTGTCACACATACCCATAGACACTTTGGCCTTCTCCTTCATAAGCCAGATGTGGATTATAATTATGAATGTATCTTTCTGGTTAGTTATTTGTTCCTTTCTCTTGATTATGGACACTGTGAGGTCAGGAAATGGACCAATTCGGCTCACACTGGACCTTTAACACCAACCACAGTGCTTGGTATAGGAAACACGCTCAGCAAATACTTGTTGACCCTGGCGGTATGTTCACTGACAGAGAAGTGATTGTCAGCGGGTCTAATTCTGCTATGTCTCTTCTGCACTGATGAAGTGAGAGTTTGAACAGCTCCTGTGGTTGTTGCCCAGCTTTTCAGCCCTCTTGAGAAAGCTCTAGAAGCAACCTGTTGAGGAGAGTGAAGTGGAACATCTTTGCCCTATTCGCAGTACTAGTTCTGCTGATCATGAGAGCATCTGTGAGCAGAGCGTCCTGGATCCAGACATACCAGGTAACTCCACAAGAAAGAGGAAGCTCTTAGAGACGGTCATTCTGTGTTCTTGGTGAATAAATTGTCCTGTTACAGAACATGTGAATACATATAGAAGTAATCAAATGCCAAAGTGACACTGGAAGAGAGAATCAGTAAATCTCCTCAGCACTACATGTTAAATCAGCTTTTTAATACATACTTGTCAGCCAGTCTCCCGCCAGAGCCATATTGAAATCTACCCAGTTGAGAGAAATTAATCAATTATAGGTACTGAAGTGATTAAACTTTCCACACTTCCCTCTCAAAACAGTCCCTTTACTTTGTTTAGACCCTGTATAGGTGATTGGTATATGCATGTGTGTGCGCGCACTTGCGCACACACACACACACACACACACACAAACACACACACACACAGAAGTATATGCGCAAGGTAAAGTATGCAGCATAGCACCCAGCACAAAGTAGACACTATAAAAATCTAGTTATTTTTATTCAACATAGTTTCTAAAAATACTCCCTGAAGGGAAACACTCTACTCCTGATCACACTGACAAAAAACAAACAGGAGTTGATATGGCTTGACAAACATCTTATTGCTTCAAAGTGTGATTTCTCAGCCATTATCCTGTATCATTTTCTGGGGTAAAATTGATAGAGTTTAAATGTTGCAAGTAGGGAGCTAGTAGCAGGAAAAATTGAGGATACTTGCAAGGTTTCTAGATTGTGTAATAAAGAACATCAGTGGAAGAACACGTCTAGGAGGAAATAGAAGTTTAATTTTGAATATTCGAGTTTGGCGACACACATGTGAAGACGTCCAAAAGGCAATAGCTCAAGTTAGAAGATCAACCTGGACATAAGTATTTCGGATCCAGCAGCATTTAATAAATACTGAGAAGTAGAAAGAGAAAAGGTAATAATGCAGAACCTAAATAGGTCCTAAGTAATTTGGGAGTACAGATTTATCAAACGTGGCCTCTCTGCTCAAAGAGTTTATATTCCTGTCAGGCTGACAAGATATACTTGTCAACACTTACACGTTCAAAAAGTTCTGAGGAGAAATATTTAGAGCTAGAATTGTTAGCGAAAGCTTTCATTAAAAAAAGTTAAGACTTGAATTGGCCCTTGAAAAATGAGTGGAATTTGGAGAGGAAATTTCTTAGGAGACATTCAGGGATAATTGGAACAAATCAGTCAAAATATTCTAGAAAACACGTGGCAATGCTGGATTTTATCCAAGCAAATTTTCTTCATAATATCAGGTAGAGTTTCATTTGAAGCTCTCCAAGTGTTAGCTTAAGGCATCATTCTAAAGCAGAACTGAATTGGTGGTGCCAATTAACCTAACCATTGTGTGGTTTAGCTTGGCTGCTGGACATGTAATTTTCCTTCCTCCCTCTCTTCATTCCTTTTCTCCATCTTTACACAAATATTAATAACCTCGTATGGTTTATGTACTATACCTTCTCTTAGGTACGGTCCTTCAAAAGAGAGTCTAGATTCATCAATGGAAATTCATCCCTGGAAATATATCTCAGAGAACATAATAGATAATTTTGTAGTCCTGATGTGAAAAGCAGTATTTTTCGTTACCAATAGCAATTTTGCTTTGGTTCATTGATTCAATCCCAAGAGAGAAATTTCCTCCTGTTCTAAGGAATGGTTGGGCTGGTTTGTTTCTGTGTTGTGACTACCATGGGTGTTGTAACTGCTTGGGTTTCCTCTTTGAGTTGGTTACTAGAAAACTTGGGCTTTGGACATAAATTTGTGGTTCAGATGTAGCAGATCATAAATGCCAAGGTTGTGACATAGGATTCAAAAGAGTTGAACAAATAATTCTGCTGATCCAAGAAGTTTGAAAACCTTTTTATTTGTTTCTAAGATACTTACAGTTTATAATGAATATCTGGCCATTGATTGAGTTCCCATGTGGCCTGAGAAAGCATACCCATGTTAGTGCTACAAGCAAGACATTCTGCTGATATGGCATAGAATTTGCAAATAACTTAAGTATTAAAGTCCCAGCAAGTTAGATAAATGTATAAAGAGTTAGAAATTCTATTTTGGGGGTATGATAGGTGCTTAAAAGTATTAGGGTTAATTATTTATGTGACTATTTCTTAATATACCAAGCACATAGAAGGGGATCTATAAATGCCTGAAGAATTTGGCCGATTTTTTTTTTTTAAGGGAGACACAGAAAAGTTAAATAATTGGATCAAGGTCATCCAACTACTTAGTTGCAGAATCACTTCTGGTTTTAGTCCCCACATCTTTAGATTCATAGTCCAACGTTTTCTCCTTATTCCCAGCTTCATAAAGAAAACGGATGGCTCTGTAAATAAAGTTCTTCTACCATGTACTTAACTTTAAGCAATCCCACCTGAATCCCCTAAGTTCTCCAACTTACTCAGCCAAGGAGGAACTGTTAAACAAACCTTCAGTATGTACATTGAAAACCTCCCCAAAGCATTCGTTGTCCTTGAAAAAAAAATTTTTCAGCTGCAGTCAAAGAGATGAGCACCAAAAAGATTTTTATGAACTGTATGAAATAAATAAAGATTTAGGCATTGCTTTTAGTTGATGGGTCCATGGTTACTTTTTGGCAAACAGAATGTTATGAGATGCTGATACATTGAAGTCCCACTTGGGAAATCCTATATTTTAAAGTATCGACATTGCCATTGTCTAAAGCAGTGTTTCTGAAACGTGACGCAGGAAGGAGCTATTGGACTTCTTTTCGTTTATTTGATCACATCCTCGTGCATGTTGTATACATTTAATAATAGAGCAGATGTAATACATAAGTACATAATTTATAAATAAGTGTACATATCATGTGGATTTGTGCCTTTTTTAAAAGCGATATGAACACGTGAGTAAAAATATGTGTCAGACCATTGACAGTTATGAAAACTAGTTCTTATGGTTTCTATTCAAGGCCACTGAGGGAAACAAACCATCATCCTCTCTCTCTCTCTCCCTCCTCCTTTCTTCCTTTATTTCTTCCTTCCTTCTTTTTATTTTATTTTATTTTTTCTGAGAATGTTCTCTGAATGCTTATCTATATTCTCGGTAGACCAAATTTAAGGAAGCAGCACTTTTGGAGTTGAACCGATCACCGGTACATGGAAGTTCAAAGAATTTCAGCCATTCTCCAAACTCAATGATTCTATCAGCATTTTATCTCAAAATATTTTCTGAAACATCAGAGAATTTTTCTAAGTATAAGAACTCTCAGTGCTGCCAGTCTTGGATGGTTTCTGCTTCAAGTGTGTCCCAAAGATCTTTATCAATTGCTAAAAATTATAGTGAACTTGTCCTTGAGGCTTGTGTATTTAGAACTGTGTTTAGGCATGATCAAAGGTAAAGATACTGTTTTTCAATCTGTCCTGACTTACACTAAGTACCTACATGGGTAGAACTGTCTTTATTTCAATTGAAAGACTATGAAATGTTAGAAAGAAAAAGAAATGAATTCTGACTTTTAATGAATTATTGATACAATGTTTTTTAAATCACATACTCAACTTTAAATACTTGGCAAGAAATATATAAGGAAAGTTTTTTTTTTCATTGACCAGTTGGTTTAATGTTTCTGCCTACTTAAAAAAAAGCTTACTTAATTATTTTTTTTAAATGTTTAATTCACCTTCTCACATGAGGATTTCCACATATTTAAAAGATTTTTTCTTTAAATAAATAAATAAATCTTTTAGCTGATTATGGAAAATTCTAAGTATATAATAATTAGATTTAAGAGGATTCTCTTGGAGATGCAATTTAAAAATTCTAAATGCATGATACACACTTCTGTGAAAAGCATAATAATCACCTATACAATTAGCTAAATGATTCTCTTGAGTTCAAGAAGATAAATTGGTGAGTGGCTATCTGCATTAATCAGATAATTTCCATGTTTTACTTCAGGATGTAGACTTTTAAAAATATCGCTTTGTGGGTTCTATTTTAAATAATAACTCATTGAAATGGAAGGGAAAAGTTGATTTAATCCATGCTTCAGTGGCTTAATATTTGTCTGATTTTTGAAGGATTTAGCACCATGCCTCAGGGAAACATGGCGGAGAGGGCAAAGCACATCCAGAAGCTCCTTGGATTAGTTTGTTCATTAATTTCATTCATTCGTTCTTCCTCAATGTTTATTGAATGCTTATTCCGCACCCTAGCCATGTATGTTAGTTGTGGACTCATGCATAAAAGTCGGGAGGGCTGATTTATAAAGCATCAACTTAAAATGATAGACTGACATTTGACATAAGAAAAGAACATAAATATATGAGATTTATTAATAATTACTGATAATTTATTTTTATAATAATTTTATTGCATGTACTAATAAGATAACCACCAGTTCTTAATTTATGTTTAAGATACTATGCCAGGCACTTTAGATTTATTCTCTTGCTTTCAACTGCCCTGAAACATTGGCATTATGTCACAGTGTAAGAGTTGAAAGACTGGACTCTGAAGCCACATTGACTGGGTCCAAAATCTGGCTCACTCTCTTAACATCTGAGCAAATTATTTGATCTCTCATTGCCTTTGTTAATTATGTGCCAAAGAAGAACAATAAAATCATCTATGTCATAAAGCTAGTGAAAGGATTAAATAAGATGATAATATACCAAGAATTTAGAACAGTGAACTCAGAACAAAGAATTTACAACAGTATAAGTGTTTGCTCTCACTATGATTGCTGCTGTTGCTATTTAATTGATGAGAAATAAAATTATTAAGTATTAAAAACAAAGTGTATGTACATATCGATTTTGTCTGGGACAGAGTGAGGCAAGCCTTTTAATAGGAAGAGGTGTTGATTTGATCCTTGAAGGTTGGTAGGATTTCAATTCAAGTAAGGAAAGGAATTCTAGGAAGAAGAAATGAAATGGATGTATATTGGTCCAATATAAGCTTACAGAAAAATTCGTAACTTGGGATTCTGAAAGGAAAGGTAGATAGCAACAAGGATAAAAAGGCCAGATGATAAAAGATCTTTAATGATTTGTATTATAGGCAGAATGTGTGTGTGTGTGTGCACACGTGCATGTACAATGGAAAATTCATTGACTGCGATAACACTTGGTTCTCAAGTTATTGTTTTCTTTTTAAATTGTCCTCATTAGAGAATCTTAGCACTTATCAAAAGCTGATCTAAAAAGGAGCCTTAGAAACAAAAGAAATCACTTAGGTACAATAATCACTTCATTTACGCTCAATAGCACTATAAGTCAGTACAGCAGCCATCAGTAAAATAGACCAAAAATTAGACTGAGATAAAAATTGCTAGCCCAAACACAGTATTAATTTTCTGATTGATGATGAGTAAGAAGAAGCTATAGGGCATAGCCTCAGCTGTATTTCAGGGACCCTGTACATGTCTTCTAATTTATAAAGTGTGATAAATGAATCACCAAGAAAGGAGGATTCGTTGTCAGCTATAAGACAGAGTGTGAAGGATAAAGCACTCCTGTCTTCTCCTGATGTCGGTTGATCTATTAAATTAACAAGCGTATAGATAGATTATTTAAAGATCAATTTAGCCAAGAATTGCTTTCAAATGAATACATCAGGCAGCAAGCCTGTTTTCTGAGATCATTTTGTAATTGGAATACATATTACATACAACTTTTCATCACAGGGCTCAAGCAGTTTCAATCAGGAGGCTTTACTCTTTCTGCAAAGCGTGTGAAAATCAAAAATGAGCAGGTCCACTTCATTATGTATAATGAGGAAATCTGTAGTTACTCTGTAAGTAATCGCCAAAAAGAATTACTAGAAAAATTCTCCTTGCTCCCATTACTGGCAGTGGGCTAACACTTTCCTCTTAAAAAATCTTTTCAGCATGAAAGTTTTGGAATTAAGTTCCTAATAAACTTTGAAAGTCCAACAGCTGTGAGTAATTATGATACAAGCATATCAATCCATGTGCAAACAGATTTATTCGGTAAGCTCCAAGGCTCTTGCTAACCCTTCACTGCGATAATTAAGCACACTCTAATGAGTTTGTTAGTAATTTCCATATGATTTTCCCCCTAATTATTATTTGAGTTGCCCATGTTTATAATACTTAGTAATATCCTTAAAGTATCAATGGTGAAGGCACAGTTTGGGCTGGTATATTAATTTGTGTGTTCTTATTCATATGCTAAATAAACTAAGGGAAAACATTTATTTCAGCCACAATTTTTGAAATCAGTTTTTATGTGTGTATATGCTCACTTTTATGTACTTGCTCAGTACTCATGGAACCAGACAGCGATCTTAGCCTGAATCAGGTCATTCCTTTATCTGCTTGAATATCTCTAATGTCTTATCACGACCTCTAAGAATCTAAATGATCTGGCTCTGCCTACCTTTCCAAACTTTGTCTCTTACCATTTGCTGACTCATCCAGCTCTAGAATACTGACCTTCTTCCTATTTGTCACAAAAGGAAGCTGGTTTGCATCTCAGGAACTTTGCATTTACTACAGCTTTCCTCGTATAACTTTCCCTATCACTTTATGTGGCCGGTCCCCTTTTGTCAACCTAAGGACCACTAAGATATCACATCTTCAGGGAGAACCTGACTCTCGGCTGCAGTAGTACTATAGACAGTCATTCTCTATCATCTTACCCGATTTTATCTTATTATTATCTCATCATCACCATTTTAAATCAACTAGTTTGTTAATTTCATCTTTACTCTTGCACCTAGATTGTAAGCTACATGACATGTAAGAATATCACGTCAGGTATCTTGCTCATCTCTTTATCATCAGGACCTAAAACAAGCCTGGTATATAATAAATTCTTAATAAATTCTTTGTCAGCGAACAATTAGATGAATGAATAAGCTGGAGCGTGAAGGAATGTCAGCTATCTGGTCCACGCCTCATTTTATAGATGAGAAACTGAAGTCTTTTTGCATTGATTATTTGTCACCAAAAGGATAGAGTCTGTAGAGCAGATCTAGAAAAATTCGGTCTCAAATTTTCTAACTTCTGGCCTAGTGTACTATTATTGTGCTGCTCGCCTTCATTGTCACTTATCTGGTTGTGCCTGTTGAAACATATATTTACGCACATGATGTGTATCCTGGTAAAATTTAAATTTTATTTTATTCTCTTTTTCATTTTTTTAGGCGAGGCAATGCTTGGTTAATGTCACAGATTGCAAGGACCTTGTCAGCTTACAATCCTTTATTTATTTATTTTTTTTATTTTTTATGCCTACAGCACCTGGTCTTCCTAGGTGGTCTCCCATCCAAGTACTAACCAGGCCCGACCCTGCTTAGCTTCCGAGATCAGATAGGATTGGGCAAAATTTAAATTTTAAATCAAAATCACACCAATTTCAATCCTTTCTAGCAGTATGGACAAGTCACTTAACTTCCTGGGGTGTTAGCTATCTCATCTGTAAATACAGGGACAGCAGTGAGATACTAGCTATGCCTAATCATTCAAGTGGTTGTGAGAACCAGTCACAAAAAAAAAAAAGATTGCAAACAGGAAAACTATAGTTTGAAATGATGATAATAAAGATCTAGATGCCACTTAGTAACATAGTATAAGGCAAAATCGAATTCTTGGTATGTCTATTTTTAAATGGGTTCAGAAAAGAAAATTCCATGGATATGGTAAAATGCATTCTTACCTGTAGAGGAGATATATATACATAAATGTTCCTGTCTTTGCTTTCGGTTAGTGGTTCTTGAAAGTGGGTCCTGAAATCAGCTTATCAGCATCATCTGCAAATTTGTTCAAAGGCAGAATCTTTGGCAAACCCTGATCAGACCATCTGAACTGGAAACCAGAGGAGTCAGCCAAATGATCTGTTATGGGGCTCTCCAGGGAATTCTGATGTACACTCAAGTTTGAGAACTTTTGGTTTAAAGGTAAACATGATGATAACTCTCAGAATTATTAGGCCTTATTGTGTTAATACATATATTCCTAGAAGTTCATTGTAAAATCTAAACATCAAATTTGCGTTAAAGTGTGTCACCTACTTATTTTTATCACAGCAGGCTCATAGAACCAAATAAACCATGGAGAGTAGTTACCCATAATGAGATAGGAGACCAATACTTTATCACTTACTTATCACGGCTGATTACAGAAGGAGGTCATTGCAATTGCAAAGACACCCCATCCAATTAGGCTGTTCATTGAGAAGTGAGGGGTTTGTCAGGATGCTTCAGAGAGCAAGCGAGCAAGCATTTAGTTTTCTTGAAAAGATGGTCATTCTCTTTTCCTCCCAGAATTCTCACCATTTCCACTCTCAGACCATACTTTTGAAGTGGACAAGAAAACAGAACACAGCACTGTAATGATTTACTAAATCTTAACTATGAGAGTAAAACTTACTAGGCACCAATATCAGTTTTAACCATGAAACAAATAGGTTTTAGAGTCAAATCTGTCTGCTTCACTTACTAGCTTGGTGAACCTGGACTAGTTAACTTTCTCTGAGCTTCCTTGTCAGTGAAAACCTTCTTCAGAGAGTCGTTACAGGGACTACATAAAATAATACAGAGCGAGGAGGACCCACCAGCTTGCCCCCATGCCCGGCACAAAATTGACATATTCACTTGTGACGTCCCCTTCGCCTGCTCCCTTAGGTAAAAAGCAATAAATCATTATTTTTCAGACTCCACACCTTTTTTTCTTTGGCTGTACCCCCAAATTTCCAAGATATCAGGTGCCGAGGAAATGAGACAATGAACGTGAGAAGAGACATGATCTCAAATATAGCAACTTGTCGGCATAGACGGTATTGACAAAATGAGCTCGTTTCTATTGAGATGACTGCACAGTTTACAGAAAGACTTAAGTAGCTATCCCAGAGATGCACTAGACATGCAAATAGACTCCCACTCTTCACGTTTCCTACACACAAGTGTTTACAAGTTTATGTCGAGAAGGAGGAACAGACTTCCCCCGACCCTCCAGGTTCTCCTGGCTAGCCTAATAATCAAATAAACATGAGAAAGATTAGCAAGAGGAAGTCACCAAGTTTGATCCCTACATGTGGATGAGAGCCCCGCACACATGAGAGAGTCATGCACGAGAAGTTCAGAGAAAGGAAGAAGGATTGAGATGTGTACGACATCCTGAGCTGGGGATGAGGTAAGATGCATTTGGAGCTTCAAAGTGTCATTGCAGGATGATAAGAAGACTCCTTGATTAGTCAATAAAAGCTTGCCCTGCCCTATAGATGGATCAAAAGAAGATGTCTCTTGTGGGCAAGGCCCCTAAATCAAATTTTTCAAGGTAGTTAAAGGGAGGGACAGAAGTTTCTTTGGAGCTTGAAGCTAAAGTTGCCTTTAGCTCAAAGTCACCTGCTACCACTGAGTCACATCTTGGGATGTCTCATTCTGAACCCCCATACTATACTCTCTCACTAAATCGTGTGTATTGTATGCTTGAATTACCTATGTGATATAAAGCTATTGTTTATTATCATTCCCATGAATTACAATATGAGTGTCATAGTAGGGCTTGAAATCAAGATTTAAGACAGGAAGAAAAAAGTATGATAGAGCTATAAAAGGATTAGACATACAGCATTGCCGAATGGAGGAAATACAGTGATTAGCCAAACTCATCGAACTCAAAGAAGGGATGAGGGACTGATCTTGATATCCTTTGAGTCTGCACATTAAGTTTATAGATACTAGCCTGCCTCAGTATGCGTTTTATAGTATGTGAGAAAGCGGCGCAGTGGGAGAGACCATGTCTTCTTTGGAGGAGAGGGTTGGAAATTGCCTCTGGAAGCAAATCACATGGCTTTATCACATGACTTGGCAGGCTATGCACCAGTTCCCAAAGGGTAAGCCTAAGCCATCAGGGTTCCCATAGAAGATTTCCCCCTTATCACTGCAAAGTGAGATATGACTTTCTAATGACACCGAGGCAAAAAGTTTCTCTCTCAAACAGCCTGAGCTGAAATTAGGTTTAAATCTTTTGTACGTTAACAACAGCTTCCGTTTTTTAAGAGCATTGAGGTTTGTGTTATATGTCATAAAATTATCCCATTTGAGTGTACAAATAAATTATTTTTAGTAACCTTATTGAAATATTGCCATAAATCAGTTTTAGAACATTTTCGTGTCCCCAATAACATCTTTCATGCGCATTTACCATTGATCCCCACTCCCACACCCAGCCCCAGGTAACCATGAATCTACTTTCTATCTCTATAAATTTGCCTTTTCTGGGTATTTGCTATCGATGGAATCATACAATATGGTATCTCATTTCACTTGGAATAATCTTTTTGAGGTTCATTTATGATGTAGCCTATGTCAGTAGTTCATTCCTTTTTATTGCTGAAAAATATACCAACAACTTCTGTTTTAAAAAAAAAAAAGTATATTTTTATTTAATCAACTTCTGTTAAAAAAAAAAGTACATTTTTATTTATTTTTTTTAACTTCTGTTAAAAAAAAGTATGTCTTTATTTAATCGTATGTACACAATAGCTGAAGGAAACACACATTTCCAATGAAGAGCAAGACAGATCCGTTTCAAGATATCATCTATATCCCACGTACTATAGCAAATTATACATTCTCATTTATTCGTTTATCTTGTAAAGGAAACACCATGTCAAGTGTTGGCTGTCTTGTTGCACTTTGAAAAAAAGTCATTTTACAATAGACTATTCAAACCCAGAATAGGGAAAATATAAAAGCAATTTCTGGCAAACCGTGCTTGAAGAAAAGTCCTAGGCATTCATTTGGAGAGTGCTGTGAAGCAAATGTGTGTTAAGTAATGTAATGGAGTTAAAAAATTATCATAGTATTAAGATGAGTCATAGGAACTTGAAAATAAGTAGAAGATTCATTACTTCTAATATTTGAAAGTAAATTAATTCAGTATCTCATAGTTGTGTTGATTTCATTTTCTTTCATATTCTAATACGGTGTCAGAGAGATTGCTGCAATATTTACATATTGTCTCTGCTGCATGCAATATAGTTACCCTCTCAAATTACCCACCTGGATCCATTTAATTTCATAATGGGTTTCTTTGGAAGCTGAGTTGTGGAACGTCATAAATGTTCAGGGAAAGCATGCCACTGTGGACTCAGAAATTATATGAAAAATCTTCCAGTACACATGCTAAATAAAAACGGGTCATATAAAGTTTATTAACTAAACAAATTAAACCAGCTTGGTAATGGGAGTTACACATGAAATTCCTGGAGCAGCATGAATGTACTTTGCAACCCAAGGTTTGAGATCATGTTTTTCTCACATAACATTTGGCTTTTTGTGTTTTCCCAGTATCTCTTCTAAGTGGGGCAAATAGTCTTCCACTCCTTGGGGTAAAAGAGGCTCTTCGAAGTCTAGGGTGGATTTCAAAACTCCAGCCTTTTCAGAGGATTTTGAAAAGGGTCAAGAGGTGGGTTTGTCCTGACCAAACAAGAATAGTAAGGGTGGAATTATGCCTCAGTAAATGGAGGATGCTGTTACGTGCCAGACACAGTGATGGAAAGTTTTGCAAGATAAATGTCTTATGATATAACTTCTTATCACTATTTCGCTAGGCAAATGAAGAAACTGAGGCTCCAAGAAGTCAACTAACTTCTCCAAAACCACTAAGCTAGTAAGTGTCAGAGCTAGGACTTGGCTCTAAATTCTGTCTAATCTTAAAGCTCATATGCTTAACAATTCTGCTAAACTGTCTATCAAGATGGGAGACCAGCCCCCCCTCACCCACCCACCCCCGCCCCCGCACATTCCTGCTGTCTCCTCGACTGCATTAGCAAGTCGAATGATTTACTAAGGTCCCAGTTTATTAAGGATGAGAGGTTCATTCTATACCTGGTGCCTTTTCTTGAGTAGAATCAAATTTTCATTTCCCCTGTCTCTTAAAATGACTGGTGTGAGGGGGGAATCCGCGTAAATTTCCTCTTGGGGTGAAAGGAGGTGCCAGCAGTGAGGGAAAGGCAGCATGTAAACACTGGAGAAGGCGTGGGGGCAGAAAGGTGATGGTGGTGAACCCAACACACAGGACTGGAATGTCGCAGTTGCCACAGGGTTCAGAGCAAGCACCAAGCACATCTGGCTCGAAAATCAACCAGAAGTTCTCCCTCAATCTCTGAGGGAGATGCTCTTCACAAGAAAAATTTATGTATGTTTCTTTTTCTTTCCTTTTGTCAGGGACATGTAATTTAGAAAGCAAAGATTTTTTGTTTTGTTTTGTTTTTTAAGTAAACATGAAGGATTAAAAGGAAATAGACAATGGAGCTTTTGAAGAATACTTTCATAAGGCCTTCGGTGGACGTTATCCAGTAAAAAAGAGTTTTCACAGTATGTTATCAATGTTAGTTTAGAGAAAGAAAGGTCACAAAGTTAAACTTTGATATCTTTATCTTTTCACAAAGGTTATTCCTGAAGGAGCTATACGTAAAAAGAATAAAACAACAACAACAAAAAAAGAATATATATTACAACAACAACAAAAAACTTCTCTTGTATTCATTCCAAGTAATGGGTTTCACCTTGTAGTTATTCTTTACTGAGAAAGGTTTGTGTTATTACCTTGGGCATTATTTTCTGACGGTATCAGCGTAGTGGGTCATTATCGACGAGGTGGCTTATTTCTGGAAGCTGTTATTAAATGCTGTGGAGGTATGGTTATTGCCATTAAAATGCTGAAAGAAAGAAGAAATGTGAAAATGCAAGAGGTAGTTCTGAGGAAGCCGCGCCGGACCTTAGAAAACGAAACAATTTGGTGCTCAAACTATGAGTTATAGCTAACTTCTTTCTAGGGGTTAGCCTGCTCCACTACACAGAAGCTAGAGAGCAGGGGATGTGTGTATTGAAGCTAAGCAGGTGATATGAGTTAGCGAACCACGCTGACTAGGGATCGAGACGCGGAAGCGATAAGAACATTCTATGTTTCCTCTCACCCTATGGTAAGAAAAATAATAGCACAACGGCAAAGTTGAAAAGTAACAGACATTCGACCCCAGTGTCAGACGTATAATTGGGCGTGGAAAGACTATGGCAAGCCAGATGGCTCAGGAAAAGGACACAGCCATAATTCAACTCAAACCAAGTGCAGCTGAGGAGAGAGAACGCAGCAATGGGGAAGCCCTTTAATACCTGGGTAGGATGTGGAATGATAGGACATATTTTCTATTTATTTCTTGAAGGCAGTGTGCAAGTCTCAGAGAGTTCCAAGGGTTAGGGTGTGATGATATAAAAATCCGACTTTTGCAAATGAACCTGCCCTTGCTGTGTCTGGTGGTTTTGAATTTAGACACCAGTCCTGAGACATTACAGTCTACAGAAGAGTCAAAAGGACTGAAATTAGCATAACAGCTTTGGAAAGTACCAGACAGATGGGAAGTTAGCAGCTTTGATGGGTTCAGGATGGGGGTAAAAATCCAAGAAGGTATAGATGTTGACAGAGACCTCAACAAAGATGTTGGCTCCACTGACAAGACTGGGCCATAAGAAAAGGAACGTGTTTCGAAGGGAAGGTTCTGAGTTCATTCAGCGTGCAATGAATCATTTCAGGTGGGCAGATGTTCCCAAGAACAGGATCCGGGAAACAAGGAATGCACATCTGCCCTGGAGATGCCCCCTCACCTTCTCCTGCAGAAGGCATTTGTAGGGTCAGACCTTCTGAGCTCAACATACTGGCAGAACCCTTCCCGCTTTAGAAACTTGAGCCCTATCCTAACTTTCTCAATTTTCTCCTTTATTTAATCCTTAGGTTCATTTTGACCATAAGTCACCTTAAAGTTTTGTTTCAAAGAATTCCTGGGACCCAAAATCTGTAAAAGCTTGGGCTACAGATTTTCTCTGTCCAAAAGGCAGAGAAACCTTAAGGGTGATATGGCTTGGGGGCATCTGTATGTGTATACACCCCCGTGAGAAACCACAGAACTAATCAGGGGCATGAGTGGAAGCAAAGGGAACCAGACTAATCAGGTGCAGCTCCCACTGGCATATAAAAATGCCTTAGTAAGTATGTGAGGGAAAACGGCCATTTCTGCACAGAGACGTCGACCCAGGCTTGTGCCCAGCACCTGGCTTAGACGAGTTATTGAAAGCCAGTGTGCATTATTCCTTCCTTTTATATTATAAAAGTACACGCACATATACACAATCACAAAATATTTGAAGAATATTATAATTAGGAATTCTACTATTTGGCGATATGCAAAAGATAGGAATTAACATATGCTTATCATATACTGTGTGCCAGGCACTGCCCAGTTCTTTACCGTGGTGGCCCTGTTTTGGGATCTGTCCTAGTGATCGGAACAATAGGATCAAATATTCTAAATCTAGACTATCCTAGAAAGTCTGGACCATATGGTCACGTATCTGTACCTTCCTCATTTTCTCCTAACAGAGCTTTAAAACTCCAGCGAATTATTTGGAAGTCTGTTTGATGTTGGTCTCTGGTGAGAAGCAATGCGACAGTTTGCTAGCTGCAATCTGATGGATGTCTGTCTGGGAAAGAGGGCGGAGGATGGAAGGGGTGCAGGGGGACCCCTCACCACAGGCTTTGATCATCTTTGACTCCTCTTGGAATATCTCACCTTTTGATGTTGGGAATCAGTTAATTACTAGTTGAAATTGGTTTGAGGGACTAGGAAACAGTTTGAAGGCTCTGTTCTCAAACTGCCTGTACTTTGATCTGAGGAACTTTGGGGCAATTTTCCAGGGCATCTCAGGCAAATGAGAAGGGCTTACTTAGTCCACAGCCCCTCCCTAGCCATGGCCCCAGTTCCGATCCTCTGGTTCTACCATGGTATCATCCTGATTTAGCAGAACTCTCCTTCAAAAGACCTTGAGGTTTTATTGATCACAGAATGACAATGTTTGCGATCAGATTGTTAAGCATCTTTTTATACTGCAGAGAGCATACATCTTGCTAATTCCCTCCTTAGATCTTAATTTGCAACTCCCATCCCTCAAATATCTCTTGCAACACCATCTTGATCTGTAAGACAGTCTATTAAATTAATGGGTTTGGAGTCAAATTTCCTGCCCTTTCCTTTGCTGATGCAACTTAACATCCTCCGAGTTGACCTGAAATTCTGAGAAATGCTTGGCAGTTTGATGGGCAGGTGATGCTGGAGAACTCAGCTCTCCTTTCTCTTCCAGACAAGACAACCCTACCTGGCACCTTGCCTAGTAATCCAAATCACCTAATGAACACATTTCCTATTCTGAGGCCCTTGCATTGTGACCATGCCACAGGGCTGACAAAGAGGTAATTTCCAGTGCTCAGAAGAAAAGAAAGAAAACACACATGAGGAAACCTTTCTGAGAGTGTTTTGTTCTTATGTCATGGCCCATTATGCATTTTCATTTTAATTGCATGGGAAACCCATTTAAAGAGATGGTATAATGTGACTGTTTCCTTGGAAAACACAGAGAAGAGCGCTATGGATGGCTTTCAGAGGAGCCCTGGGTTCCCCGGGCTGTCATCATCGAACCTTAAGGGTGGTAACATTGCATTAAGTATCTAAGCAAATGTAATGTATTTGATCCTCTTGTCTACGCATCCCTTGTCCTTATATAAGTAGTAGATTGGTATCAAAGTAGCTCAGGCAACAGTACTGTTCAGTATTTCAAAGATAAAATATGCATTCCTATGCATGGACGTAGTCTACTTTTTCAAATGGAAATTAAGCCATAGAGATACAGCATGCATGCCTTAAGACTTTGGAATTACTCATTTAAAAGAATGGTCAATAGGTTTTTAATTTTTTTATTATTATTATTATTATTATTATTATTATTATTATTATCCCCACCATGGGAGATGGTCCATCTTTCAAAGAGTTTTAGGACTTTCTGACCTTCTGTAAGTGATAATGAAACTCCCCAAAGCCAGAGAAGTGAAGCCACGGGGTCTTTTTCCATAAAATAAATTGTATCCCCCTGGTCTCACTATCTATCTTTACTCTTCTGTAGGAAGCAAGTTTTCCAACTGAAAGAATATCCACATTGCTTTGACTTTCCCCGCTGTGGTCTCTTCCTCATTTAGCGGACTTCATTCTATATGCATAATTGGGAATTAATTTTCTAATTGGGTCCTTTACATTTATGAAGTTGTTTGATGGGGTGTCTGTTCTTATAACATGGCCTAAAGGCTAAAGTAGAGGTAATAATTCTTTTTTCTGGCTTTGCCTCTAATTCAGCTAAGGAGCCTAGGAAATATACTTAACTTTTATGTTATCCTTGTAATACATCTTTAATGATGATCTACCTTTGAAAGGTTGTTAGGAGCATGCTAACTAAGGCTTTAAGACTCATTTCAATAGTCGGCTTTATTTGTCATAGTTATTCAAACAAAATGAATTCATTTCTTTTGACGGGTGCTTAAAAAACCAAGAGCAACAAAAACTGCAGAAAGTAAAATCAGATGTTGCTGAGAGGCAAAAGAACATCAAACTGACACTCAAGAAGCAAAGAGACACCAAAGATTAATGTCTAACATTTTATCGTGAATGTATAAATATAACTGGATCAGGGTATGGGCTGTAAGGATCTCTTATGTGGGTTCCCTGTGACTTGCCACTGTGGTTCCACAGGTAGAGAAATTGACAAGCTTATAGTTCAACCATTCTGATCCATGAAGGCAAAGCGTAGAAACAAAACCATCTAAGTAGTCTTTTGCTCACTGACTGTTAGACTTGGAAGTAAAGACTAAATCCCAGTATCACAATTTTTTCAGATAGTGAGGGTCATGTTGTTTATTATGGGTACCAAATAGCATGTTTATGAGGACAAGGGGTATTGACATTGTATATTGACAAAAGAGTATCTTCATTTCATAGGAAATCAATGTTATTAACCTTATGTGAAATTTGGCTTTAAAAAATAGAAGGATACACTTCAGCAGCCTTTAAATAAGAACCACCTCTCACACTAATTCCCCCTGTGCATCAATATCTTCATTTGAGTTTGTACATTCATATATATGTCAGGACCAGGCAAAAATGTAAAAACAAAGTATAAGGCTGGATATAAGATTAGTGATAAGTGATAGTCAGCTTCAGAAAAAATATTTTTCTTCCTCCTGATTTGTTTCACTCTTTACCATTTAAGTTACCTTCTAGGTCACCGTAGCTTCTGAACTCATGACCTTCTACTATAAAAATCAGTCCCAACGTCCCAGTTTATGTCTACAACCTGTAATGTTCAAGATCCAGTTAAGTATCAGCATAGAAAGAGGCCACATGATAGAACTGGAAAATCACTCTACCCCATGGGACTCGGATTGTTCATTGTGTCCACCTGTAACTCTAAGTGCCTGTGTGATCTTGGACAAATTATCTAAGCTCTTTGTTCCAGTGTAGGTTAAGCAAAGAGGTTTTTTTTCTGTTCTCAATGCACTTGGCTTTCTTTCTTTCTTTTTTCTTTAATCTGCCACATGCATTACCCAAAGAAATTTGGTCAGTCCAACTTCTCGAAAAATTAGCCTGAATCCACTAGAAGCAACTCAAGCAGAGTGGTTCAGGGCAAAAGACACAGCATTACATTTGGGTGTCATCATTGCCTCGTCTCCCCAGCTGCTTAATTATCTCAACCTCAATCCTGTAGCTGTAACATGGACTAAAGACCTTGTTTCACTAATCCTTTCCTCTTCCCCTATTGTCTCCTCCTCCTGTCAGTGCTTAATGATAGAGTTTTGTTCTGTTTTGCATTGAAAATCTAGAAGGAGGATTTTGATCAACGAGCCTAGGTTAAGAGTGAGAATCAAAGATCATGGATCTGTCTCTGGGACTTGCAATTACTTGACTGTAATTTCATTGGACAGCAACCAAATTCATCTTTTTAAAATTTACATCAAATCACATCATTTCTTTGTTTAAAAATCATCCATGGTTTCTCACTATGCTGTATTTAGAATACAGTCCGAACTCTCCCTAATATTTAACAGCAGTTTTTGATTTGGGACTCTTTTCTTCCTTTTCCTTAACCTTACATCCTCTTCCACTACCTCAGCCTCCTGCTCATCATCATCTTCCTCCCTCAGGAGAAATTTCTAGCCCCAAATTTGTGCTCAGTCCATACTTGCATTTCTAACAGCTGTTGGAACATATCCCCTTTGAATTCCAGTCAGCATGTCCACGTTGTAATTCATCATATTCTTCCTCAAACCACCAAGCACGATGGCTTCTGGCTTCTGTTAATGGCATCTCTGTTGTCGCAGGCAACAGAGTCACAACCTCCTTCTCTCTGACGCCTCTTCATCCCTTGCTCCCTGTTAATGCCTACCAAAGTTTCTGCGTGTACCTTTATTTGTACTTTTCCTGTCCTATTGTCATTATTGTCACTCAAATCAGGTCCTCGGGACTTGAAATAGTGAAATAACCTCCCAACAGGTCATCCAGCTTCTCCCTCATTTCTTTCTCTTTCTCTCCAGGTTATAAAACTGTAAGATTAATTTATTTTCTGGAGCACAGCTCTGATCATTTGATGTTCATGCTCTCAAACATTTATTAGCTATATAAAAAAGTCTAAACGCTTTAGCCCGACTTTGAAAGTCCTATGCAATATGACCCAGACTACTTGTGCAGGCTAGTTTCCTGCTTTTTGTTCATCATCCTATTCATTAATCTCTTTATTTTTTTCAACAAGTTTTGATTGAGGGCCAACAATATCCAAGATCCCAGGGATACAACATGAACAATACAAATGTGAAACTTTTAGTCTAATGGAAAAGAAAAGACACACACATGTGGAATAATAGAAACAAAGAAAATGATGAAACATAGAGTAACAGGGAAGTAACTCTATATATTTAAGTAATGCTTAAATATATCTTGGATTTAACCTAAGTTGGGTAACATGCTAATTCTGAATACTGCCTAATATTTTCTGCCTATTTTTCTTTGCTTCGTCTTCCCTCTTCTCAGAATGTCCTTGTCTCCAATAGCCAATATCGAATCCATATTTAAAGATAGATGTATAGAACCTTTATTTTTTGCCTCCTCTGTGTCTCCTTTCTTTGGCTCCATCCCTTCTGCCCTTGCTCCAGGGGGTGGGTCGTGTGACCTAGGGCTATGCCACTGGTCCAGACATGGCACATGACTTAAGCTAGGCCAGCTCATCTGAGGGCTTTCGAAGAAACTACTGGGAAGCAGCCTTTCTTTATTTCTGTTGGATTTGAACCTGAGATGATGGAAGGTCTGGAGTTACAACAGTCACCTTACTATTGGGAAACAGAGTCAACCCAGAAAGAGACAGAGAAAAAGAAATAAATTCCTGGTAAGATCACGTGAGGTCCCTACATCAAGTCACACCACACCCCTGGAATTTTTAGTTATATGAACGAATTATATGACTTTTTTGCTTAAGTCAGTCTTGAGTTGCGTGTTCTCAAAATAGAAAACAAATGCAGTCAACTAATTTCAAATGTTACTGCTTCCACTAAGTCTTTGTTGATGTTATCAAGTCAATGCAGTTTTTACTCTCAGCCATTTTGTAGCTCAGTTATGATACATGTGTTGTTCAGCCTTATTTTAGATTTCTTTGTGAACTTGTCCCCTACTGAATTAGAATAAATGAGTATTTCTCTTAAGAGCTCTTGATTGCCTGGTAAACATGGCCTGGCCTAAGGCGCAGCAAGTGAGGTGCCCGGGGTACAACTTTTAAGGAAGCACTCATTCTCAGGTGCCTGCTCTGCACTCATGGGACCTGAAGAGAAAGGGCCTCCTAAAACTGTGTTCCCTATGCACCTATTCACCTCTGACTCCACTCGAGAGAATTCCACACTTTACACGAGGGCGGGAATGATCCAACATGGCATCTCCTTCAGTCATCCTACATGCCTCATCTACATTTTTTAAGCCTTTAGCTCTTCATCTTGAAGTTATTTATCGATATATAGTGTTTATAGGGCTTGTTATGATATGACTCTAAAAACCTCTAAATCACATTTCCCAGCGAAGAAGTGATGTAATAACCCTGCTAAGTATTTTCAGACATAATACAGCATCGTGGGAAGAGGGTTGCATTTCCACTCATTTACTTACATTTTCATAGTTCAGGATCTGTTGTGGAGCCAGTTACACAACTCATTTTCTAGGTCAATCTCATGGGCCATCCTGTCAGCACAGATGTGCTACTCGTGCACTAGAATTCTCAGTGGTAATGTTGCCACTGAGCTGGCACCTATTATTAATAAAAGTGTTAAATAAATAAATTAGAGAAACAATTAAATTAATGAAGCCTAACAATAAGCACAATAGGTTATAAACACTGTATCTTCATTTTATATGAAATTTTCTTAGTTATTTAAAATGATGGGAGATCAATAGCCATTTCGTGTGTATAATAGTGTTGGTTCATTGGTTGTAAGCAACGGAAACTGACTCCAAACAAAGAAAATGTTTTAGAAAGGAATATTAGAGCAAAATAAAGAGATTCAAAAGAAAAGCACTGGAATGGGCTAGAAGCAAGACAGCTCAAAAAAGCTGGATAATGAGAATATATATGTGTAGTCTTATAAAAGCACAAATAGGTTGAATCTCTACCGATAGTTTTTCTCACATGATTCCATCCAAGTTTCGTCTTTGCATTATTCTACTCAGGACTAATTCCTAAGACAGTAGGTTCATTTCCTGGTTGTGATCATATGTCTACTCCTTGACCAAAAGAAAGCAAGGCATCTCTTAAAAATCTCTATCAACACTATACACAAACACCAGATGCCCATTACTTTGGTACAGTTAGAATGTGAAAGCCTTCCCTGTCCTACTTTATACACATTCTGGGCCAATTGCCAATTTTTGTTGAACATGAGCAAAATCACTTTATTATGATGCTTTGCTGTAGCAGTCACATCACATTCACTCAAATTTTGGAAGCACAAAGCTGTGTTCATAGACATGTGTGTGAATTTGGTAGAAAGGAAATATTTGACATTGCCGTCTTTTAGTTCAACTATTTGGCTATTTGAAGCATATGGTACCAGCTATTAGAAAATGAATCAGACGAATCTATCTGTGAGTTGTATTAAAATAGTTTTGCCAATAGATATGGAAAGCAAGACTGTCTAAGAAACAGATTTTAAACTCAAAATTCTATCCTAGACTAGCCATTTTTCCCCTGGAGGACCCTTGGAAAATGTGTGCGCAATCTAGATAAGCTAAGCGCAGGGACATTTTATTGTTAATTGGGCATCGACACCAGTTACGAATGTAGAAGTACAGTGAGGTGGGCTGGAGCTTAGAGGAGACTCCTCTGGGTTGATTACAGCTAAGTAGCCCAGAAGTAATGCATGCCGAAAGTCTCGTTTTTCTACTTTTCTGCAATTATAAACCTGATCTTATCTCAAATTCAAGGTAAGTCCAATACAGATTCCATCCTTCTCTGTAAGAACATAACAAAGGCAAAGCAAAAGGAGCATAAGATGTGGCCGCTGTCCCCATGTCCCTAAGATGTGGCAGCTGCTTGAGGCCGCCCAGTTCATGCCCTTACAGTGATTCAGTACTGCTGCTGAGATAGCGCACCTCAGCCCCTCTTCAGGGAGGAGCCAGGGCCAGCCGCTAGGTTTGTGACCTGTGCATTGCCCTGTGCTCACAAAGACCTCACACTTAGTTTAACATACAACTATGTTTTCTTCTTGAAGCTGTTGATAACTTGAACAAAAAGGCCTGGGTTTTCATTTTTCACTGAGCCTTGCATATTATGTAGCCAATCCTGAGAAAGACAGAAACAAAGGAAGCCAGAATAATTCTCAAATGGCAACACCTAGGCCACAAGGGCCGTAACTTTTTATCTCTTTAACCAAATGCCATCGTGAGATTCTAGCAAGGTAGAAAATAGAATATGTGCAATCCATATTCAACATACTTTCTTCTTAGGAAAGGCGGCAAAAGCAGGGGATGGGCAGAAATGATAGAGAAGGACTGTAGCATCCCCACCACCAGAATCCATTGCTCGCCCCATAATTTTTGTGACTAGAACTCAGACATGTTGACTACCCAAGACAGATCATTTTTCTGAAACATAAAATATATTCAAAATTGGTCAGTTTCCACAGGTGATTATTAATTAACTCTTTGGAGGAACTGACTTTCTTGTTTTTATAAAATAAACTTTGTTCTTAATTTATTCAACATTCTATCACTTTTAATCATTTTTATTGTAGATTTTATGTACTTAGTCATTTGATATTTCTCCTGCATTAGATTGTAAGCATCTTAATGGAAGGAACCAAACTTCTCTTACTCTTCAACGTATGCCAAGCACTTAGTATGTGTCTTAAGAACATAGTAAATGTCTCATAAATAGATACTGAATTGAAAAAGCACAGTGAGCAAAGGCTTAGAGGAATTTTCAAATTGGCATCAAATGCAAAGACCTTGAAGTGTCAACAAATATAGCATATTTGAGGATCAGAAAGAAGGGTCAGTATGCATAGGGCACGGTGAGCAAAGGCTTAGAGGAAAGAGGAAGAAATGACATTTACGAGGGACCCGGGAGCCATGTCAAGCAAGGGCCTTTTAGGCCAGGTTAAGAAATTAAGTTTTGAGAAACCACTAGAAAGTTTTAAGTTGTTGAGGGATATGCTGAGGTTGACATACATATTATAACACCATTTAATATTTTGCCATATTAATTTAAGTCTGAAGCATAAAATTTAATACAAATACCATTTGGAGCAGAGATGGGCATTTTGCAAAGGGTCAGATAGTAAATATTACAAGCTTTGTAGACTATACAATCTCTGTCACAACTATTCACCTCTCTCACTGTAGTACAAACGTAGCCATAGGCAATACTCAAACAAATAGATGTCACTGTGTTCTGACAAATCTTTATTTAGAAAAACAGGCAGCAGGCCAGACTTGGCCCATCAGCCTTAGTTTGCCAATCCTTGCTCTTGTGGAAATGGGACCGTGTCCATCTATATCACATGGGATGCATATTAAAATTGCAGATTCTCATGTTGTCCTCCAAACACACTGAACTGAAATCTCTGGATTTGATGTCTGAGAGTCTCTTGTTTAACAAGTTGCCATAGAGAAATTTGTGCAGATTAAGAATGACTGGTCTAGAAACCCAGTCCATTCCCTTTCGACCACTTCTAAAGTACTGAAAAATGTAACTCATTGGCCTAGGGTAGCAGATGGGGTGGTTTCTCAAGATAAAAAGACTAATGCTTGAGATGGTCCACGCGCAGTTAAGGGAGAGAGGCTGGCCGGTAAGTTAGAATGGGTTATCCTAGGAGACAGGGAGAGTGCTCTGCTTAGATGAGGCTGGGAGATTAGCCCTCCCTTTGAGTTCCCTGGTTTTAATTATTGATGCTAAAAATACATTTCTCTTCATTGTTTTGTAAAAATAAGTTAAATAAAGAATAAAGCTGTTCCCTACATGCACAGGCAAACATTACACTCTTTTCACATAAACACTGGGATGATTCCTCAGGGTGTTCCTTTTCAAATATGGTTGCAAAATCACACCCACAGAATGTATTTCCAACCACAAAATACTGTGACAGTAAGCAGACAGCACAAGAGAGCCTGTTATGCTTTATAGATCGCGATGATTATATTGTGGGAGCAGTTGATGCATTTGTTGGTGTTCATTCTATTTCACATTTGCATTTAAATTCCTGTGGAACAAAGATAAGATAAAGAGGGAAACAAATGATGCTTATTTGTTGTTGTATTGAACTCCTATTATAAGTATCTCTTTAAAAGAGGGTGAAGCTTTGCAAGGAAGCATTCCACGTGTTCTTTAGAAAACATCAGATACACATTCAATCATCAACTAGAAATATGCAGGAAAACATATCCCTAGGGCTTTAATAAAATCATAAATCAATAAGGAATAACCCAAAATGTGGTTGGATACCAGGAGCAAATGAAATACTCAATACTCTCTGACACATTTATCCACATTTTATTGATACATAAGAAATGTAGAACTGCATTTGAGTTTTGAAACACTATCCTTTTCATTTCAGGCATTTTTTTCAAAGCATCACTTGATATTCATGTTTTTGCTTCCAAATAATCTGTGCATCCACAGCGTGATTCTGTGATGAATTTATGCAGATCAGTTCTGTATCCAGGGTAATTCTTTCTGCTCCTCTAAGCTCTCTATTTTGTTGAGACCCAAGGAAAAATCTGTGGAGTTCAGTCGTACCCCCTAGGAAGTGGATGCCGGATCCTCTATCTACCCCCAAAACAACAACAAAAAGACAAACAAACAAAAACACCTGACTTCCCATATGATGTGTTTGCCGGAATGAAACCCAAAAGAATGAGAAAATGCCACCTCTCCCTTCCGAGTTACTAAGTGGCATATCACTGCTCTGATGATTTAAGCCGTTATTTTAAATGTCACACTCATACCTGTAAATACACCTGAAATAAGATAAAAATCAGTAATTCAATGACAACAGTTAATTATATGAAGTATCTGAACTCATAACATTTTCTGACTCTACAGTATGTTTTTCAAAGGAAATAACATTAGTTAAGCCCTTTTCTGGATGTTGGCAGTGAGAGTCTGGGAGCGTTCCTCAAAAGCGGGGTCTGAGGAACACTCTTAATAAGAGATATTCCACAAAAATTAAATTTGGTTGTCACATTAGGAGAATTATATCTAAGATCCACTGCTTCACTAATGTCCCTTTTGGATATTTCAAGGCATGCTGGTGTATTCAATGCTTTGAGAGGTCCTACAGGAAAGACATGTACAAAGCGTTGTTTTTCTAAACTTTTCGCCCAGAGAAACATTTTTTTTAATCTAACACTTGGTGTTCCAGAAACCCTGGTCTAATTAAGGTAGTGACTAGTAACTAGCAGTAATTTCTTCTCCTATTTTTATTATACTTTTTATATTTCCTGATTCATGTTTATAATGCATATTTTAGGTATATTTATTCATTTGTTACTCATTCAGCAAATATTTGAGGAACTTCTCTGTGCCAAGGACTGTTGGGTGCTGGGGACACATCAATTCAACAGTATATTTTAATTTTGTTTTCAAAATATATGATAACTTAGTTGCTAATGTAAGTAACAAATTATTTTTAAAATTCAAAGTATTGAAATACATCAAATATAGACTATTTTATAATCTTAAGTCAAATGTTCAGAAAAATGCAAAATAAGATATTTTTTATTACATGTCATTTGGGCACCTTGAACTGAGCAGGGACCTTATTTATTGTCGTGACTCCCTGGAATACTGACAATGATGCATTTCAATAACTCATAGTTATGAGATTTAGAATCAGAATCAAAGAAATTCAAAAGCATTAATTCTAGCTGCTCGCTTTAGCTGAATTTCTATGATCTAAACCAGGCCCTTCAAATGTTTTAAAAATCAGATCATGAACAAAATTTTATAAGCTGCCTATCGTAGAATGTGAATTTAGAATTGCACAAACCTGGCCCATTTTTTCAGTTGTAAAGTGAGTTGGGTTAGAAGATCTATTTTTAGAAATAGTAAGCTTTTTAAAAGTTAACTGCAGCTTCCAGCCATAGGTTTGAATAATAGCGTATGGTGGGGGCAGGGCGGGGGGAGGCGGGGGAGTAATTCTAATTCTCATTCTTATGTAGCTGGTGCCACTTCAGTGAAGTCACTAAAGTTGAAAGGACTGCCAAGTTAATCTGGTCAATTGGTTTTCACAAACTATACACCTTATCAATTATTCCTTTCATTTGCTGGTAGAGAAACTCAGTTCAAACTGGCTTTTAAGTAAATAAGAATAAAAACAATAATAGAGTCCGTACTAAAAAAATACCAAAAAAAAAAAAAATGTTTTAGGAGATATTGTCTCACTCACTTCACTCAGCGCAGGAGTGTAATTTGCTTTAGGCTAGATCCAGTGGCACAGACCATGTCCTTAGGACCTTGTGTGTGTGCATCTTTCTCTCCTTCTGGTTTGGCATCATCTAAGGCACGCCCCTCCACCTGCTGTTCCCAGCAGCTACAGGCTTACACAATCCTTAGAACCAGAAAATTCAACAGGAGGCGTGTTCTCTTTGTTAAAATTTCTCTAGCTTGACTCTCGTTGACTATCTTGACTTATATGTTTATGTTGCAACCAATCATAGTGGCCAAGAGAACAGAATGACCTCATTAGTCAGATTTGAAATAGATTTCCATTTCTAGAGTTGGCACAGACTGATAGCGAATGATGGAGGCGGGGGGAGGGGAGTGTGTTTTTCCAAAAAGAAAATTGAGGTGCAGCTACCAAAAGAAGGATGGATTGGTGCTAAGCAGGCAAAAATTAGCAGGTGCCCATTATAATTTTGTTGAGTGAACATTTTCATAGAACTATGAGGTATTAAGTAAATAAAATGAGAAAGTTTCTCATTAGGTGGGCCTAGGGATGGGAGGAGGGAAAGAGGCTCAGAGATGAGCTCATTCAGCCACACCTCTCGGCCCTGAGGGAAGCTGACCAGCCCTCACGATTTTCCTGGGATGATCCCGGTTTGTATCTGTTGTCCAGGGAAATTATTTATAGCACCCTTTTTACTCTAAAAAGAGTTCTGGTTTGCTTGATAAAATGTAGGGTTGCTAGATCTTGGAGAATCTCTGAGATCTATTATTGTACATCAAACACAATTATAAAACTTTTGATCTACACCAAGGCATTCATTTTGATAAATATCACTGTTTCACCTGAATAATGTGAAGATCTTGCAAAAGTTTAACTGAGCATCCTCTCTCATTTTACTTGTTTCCTATCCAAATTAAACCTCCTTATCATCATTTTATACAACTAATATGTGTGCAGCATTACCCACATTTAACAAATTCTATGTTCATCATTGATTGCTTCAGCCTTTCTCAGATTCATTTTCATCTTCCTGAAATAGTTTTTGGAAACTTGCTACTCAGTGTGACCCATGGACCAGCGTCATCAACATCAGAGACAACAACCTGAGAACTTGTTAGAAATACAGCATCTGGGCCCACTTAAAAAATTCTCTCTCTCCTCCCCCCTCATTCCTCACTCTCTCGCTCCCTCACTTCCCCTTCCCTTCTCTCCTCCCCCTTCTCCTTCTCCCTCCCTCCCCCTCCCCCCCCACCTCTCTCCCCTCTCCCTTCTTCCTTGTCTCTGGAGTCCTTCCTCAGACCAACTAAATTAGAATCTCTGAGCACTGGGCTACTACTCCAGGAGTTCCTTTAATTTTGATCAATTGATGACAAACTAGAGTTTTTGTTCATTTGAAAAACACTTATTCATTATTAATTAATAGTTTCGCCAGGAATACATTCTAGGCTGGCATTTGTTTTCCCTTAGTCATTTAAAGATTTAAAAGATTTTTAAGCTTTTCTGTCTTTAATTGTTGTTCCTGGAAAATCTGTTGAGAATAAACTTTTTTTTCTTTGCAGATACTCTGAGTTTTTAATTGCTAATTGCCATTAAGATCTTTTCGTTGTATTTGATTTGGGAAGTTTTACTCCATTGTGGTTCAGTATATATTCCTTCTTATTATCTTTAGAATTTGTTGTGTTCTGTTACTCCAAGGATTCTGGTTCTTCATCACATTTGAAAACTTCTTATCCATATTATTTTCCAACATTCCATTCATTTCATCTTTTTCCTGGAAAGCAAGTTAGATATGTGCTTTAATTTTATCTTACTCTGTGTCTTGTATTCTCTCATATTTTAATCTTTTCCCTCCCTTCAGCATTCTGGATAAATTCTATCTTTTAATTCTAATAGGCTACTGAATATGTATATTGAGTTTTTATTTTGATGATTTTATTGTTTCACTTCTTAAATTTCTGTTTAGAATATTTTATTTCTAGAAGTTTTTTAAAAATAAATCTGGCTGATCTTCAATGGTGTCTTTCTTTTTTGCTTATTATTTCAATTCTTTTTTAAAAAAATGTTTCAACATAGTTATGTTATAATCTGAATCTCATAATTTTAATATCAAAAGTTTTTTTTTCCTGTTGTTTCTTCTATTACTGCTTATAGACACTTGTTTTCTTGTTTATTTTACAATTTTGGAGTGTGAACTTATGTTATATGGAATTAATCTGTGACTATTTTGTGAGACCTGAACTGAGGTTACATTCCATCCTTGCAGAGAAATTGGTCTTGGCTTCTGGTAGGTTCTATAAAATACAACCAACTCCTGAGCACTATGATTTCTTGTCTCGGAGTTTCCTGATATATGTGGTTATGTACATTTTGAGATCAAATTTGCCTGAAGGTAGACTTACAGTGATGAATTTTTAAGAGGGTACTTTTTCCTATATAGAAATTTGTTTAGCAGCACTCAATAAACAAATTCCCTTGCCTACGTCTTTGATGACTGGTGTTTTGGGGTTTTGTTTTGTTTTTGTTTTTGTTTTGTTGTTGTTGTTTTTAATTCCACCCGTTCCCTGAGGGGGAGTGCCCAAGCTTCAAATCATTCATGCTGCTAATGAATAAAGTGGGGCTCAGAGTTTGACAGCACCTGGGAGGCAGAGATGATAAAAGGACCCAGATCTTCTCCAATCATTTTCTCTCCAACAAAACAAGCACAAAAATAGTAACTCCTTCTTATAAGAATGGCTTCACCTTTGCCTCCAGTTGGACAAGTAACAGCAAGATTCATTTATTCCTCGTGGTTAAGTTTGATGAATTGTAGAAATAGTTACTTAAATATATTTTAAGAATCACAAGAACATAAAAAAGTCATGTGGGATAAAACTTATAGTCCACACTATTCAGTATTTTGTCTTTTATAGTAGCACTAAGGGACAATGGTGTGACATGATGATACTTGCCCTTTGTGATATTGTCCTCAAAGGGGGCATCCCTAACTGGGAAAGATCTATCATCCAAGAATTTCTCTAAACTCTTCTTGAACTCTCATTATATTTTTGGTTTGTACAACCTTAAGGCATGGCTTTATGTGGAACTGATCTTATACTAGTCAGGACATGGGCTAAATAACCCTGTGGTCTTTTTAAAATGTAACTTTAAGTATCGTAAATCTTATTGTATAAGTAGATTCTGCAGGTAGTGAGTATACAGTAGAGTGTTGTAAAGCGTGAACTCTGAAGTCAAACAGGCTATGTTCACACACAGGCTTTATCCTTGTGTCCTAGCTGTGTGACCTTGGGCAAAATTTATCATTATTCTGAACCTCCGTTTCTTCTCCTGGAAACGGGCAATGATATTAGAGTTATCATATATAGGGTTACTGTGAAAAATGAATAAGATAATGCGTGTAAAATCACATAGCACAAGGCTTATAAAATAATGCATATAAAATCACATAGTACAAGGTTTATAGTAAACAGTCGAATGAAGCTATTCTTAGTAGTGCCATTATTGATGTTTTTTATTATTGTCAGTGAGTAATATCTTCATCATAGTCATAAACGTTACCAAAAAAGTGGATATGATGACCTCATTTCATAGTTTTTTAAATCGTCTGTGGGGGAGGGGCGTGATGGGAAGAATAGGATATGAGAGGGATAATGTCAACACACCTTCAAACTATTCACATTTATGGTACCAGTGTGTACCAAATAAATCACCGGCCATTCAGAAAACAGTTCATGTAACTTTGGAGGTGCTATTGTGAGAGTCCTATATTTTTTGGGGGGGAGGGGGGAGAGATAAACTAAGCAAGTAAATAAGGTCACATGGGGTTCCACCTGGATTTTACCCTTATAAAAATAGACTCTGATATTTTGTCTTTGGGTTCCCTCAATTATTTTATTTTTGCCAAAAAGCATGTGGCATGGAATAGCTCTAATGTTAATAAAATGGAATGGTTTTCCCTGGAAAGTGGCCTCTCTACTCTTTCTTAAATGTCTCAGTCTGCCCCGACATTTACTTTGCACTAGTAACAACACTCAATTTCCATTGACATTATCTTCTAAATACAATCAGATCAAAAATCACCAACATCATTCTCATTCCTCTCCTGCAAGGACAGAGCCTCGCTGATAACTTCTGCTTCAGTAACCTCTGATTTCACCACTCAAGGGCTCTGTGTGGTTTTCTATTGGACCAGAGTCAGAGGTGTTCATGTAAAACAGGTGATTCCCATCAGCAAAGGTGCACGATGTGGCATTTGCCTTTAATTGGACTTTCCTCCCACTGAGTGTGGAGACTGTGAATCAGCAGGTCCCCGCTGGTGACATGTACCAACTGGAGCCTGCATCATCAGGGACCTTGCCAAGCACATGCTTTTCATTTTCCACCGGGGCTTGTGCTGAAATCTGTAGGTTGGAAGGAATTGAAGTGAATCTTCTAAGAAATGGTAGTGAGCATTTAGGATGTTCTAACTCAGTTCACATAAGCATTGACTGTGTTCTGTGATACTTTCAATTCCAGAATAAATCTACTGAGGTTTGCTGGCAAAAGTCGGTGACCTTTGGCAGGTTACTTAAGCTCTCTAAGCCTCAGTCATCTCATCTGTCAAATGGGAATAAATGTGAAAAATTATTTTAGAATTATTTGAGAGTTGAATGAGGTAGTTCAAGTATAGTGCTTTGAGTGCCTAGCATGATTTTGTGTGTGTGTGTGTGTGTGTGTAAAATTCATACATATATGCATAATATTAATCTTAATTTTAACCTATACTACGTACTATTCACAAATGGTCTGAGATCACCATTCTTCAATTTATATCTGGAAAGCGAAGTGGGCAATTGAAGACATTACTTTAAATTCAGTCCAAATTTTATTTGTGATTGATGTGCCCAGATAGTTGAGGGAAAAACACAGATTATCTGGGTAATTTCTCAATGTGAGAGAAGAATAAATTCCATATATTGGATTGTCTTTTGTACCCTTCGGATAACCAACGAACCAGGTTTGCCTGAGGCTGAAGGAGTCGCTGGGATGCAGCACTGTATCTGCAAAAACCAGGACAGTCCCCAGCCAACGGGATACGTTAAGTCACCTTATACGTTATAGCTCCTAATAAATAACTGTAAGGCACTCAAATCTGATGAGCTCTTGAGCAACACACAGGTCTCGTGTAAATTTTTAAAATCCTTCAGTGGAGAAAGTGCTAAGGGCGGGGAAGAGGGAGGAGGAATGTAGTAGCCTTGTAACTGCTTTCGGCCTCAAAAATAACGATACCAAACTAAAACTGGATTAAAGTCAAAGGCATTGAAGTCGGGAGGTGGTTGGTTTCTGGGTCCATGCAGTAGTTCAGCAATGTCTTTGAGGACTGGAGAATCTCCGAATTAGTGCTGGCCATGTTTGCCCCTGGCTCACGTTCAGACTCACCTTCAAGCATCTCACCCTCCCATGAGTGCATCCAAACCAGACAGGCAAACGCGGGGAAGGGCTCGCCTCAGGCATATCTCTTTTTTCATCAGGGAGTAAAATCATTTTCAGACTCTACCCCTGCCTGTTTCCTTAGATAAATCTGCCCACCCATCAATCAATCAAGCTAGTGAGTACAATTACTAGACAACTAGACAAAACATAGGTCACCCTCTGGGCTAAGTGAGGGGCCGACCTTCTAGTATGAATAAAAATGGGGTTTGGTTAGGAAGGAAGGAGGGATATTGGAGAAACAACTGATGGCTATTGAGTAGGCCAGCAACAGTACCTGCCACGGGCGGGAAAGAGGGGGCAGTCCATCTCTGTAATGTCCACTTTTGTTCTTTAGTCAGCCATCTATCCCACTGATGTCAATGCTTCTTGCTGTTGATATCCCAGGTACCTGACGATAAGAAGAATGTGGCAGGTGTGCCACCATCTGTCAGTCGGCATAGATCATAAGGTCTAGGGAATTCATATGAAACTTCTAGATATCTCAGTTTCTCGATCTGCTGCTTAAGATGTGGCCAGCCGTCTTCTGAACTGGAAGAGGAATCTAAGGAAAAGACAGTAAGCAACTCTCCATCCCGAAGTTTATTTCCTGCCTGCAAATCAAATAAGATATTGATCTTTAATCTCAGGAGAAAGTCTTTCCTTAGAACCTCAGTGCCCCAATTCTCATAACAAAGTCCCCAACAAAGACATTATGATCTGGTTTTCTCACCTTTGAAAATCTTTCTCAACTCCCTGAGTCCCTTCCTCTCCCTCCTTCCTGGGGCTGGGTTTGTTTATTTTGGGATGAGCATTCAAGGCCATTGAAATAAATCTTCCTTAGCTCCACCAAGACCCCCGATGAAAAAGAAATACAGCTCTCGTGTTCAAACAAGGATCAAACTCTTGTTTAGCAGAGACTTGCCTTGTGCTGTCAAGGTCCGTTGTCTCATATATACCCCTTATGTCTCTTAGGAGGGTGTTACGAGGTTTCGTTAACTAATGATTATGCTGTTTAAGACATGTTAGAAAAGTTCCACAAATGTTAAGCGCTGTTACTCCATGGGTCATTCCCTATTTGCACTAATATGACTTCCAGCATCTTCCGTGCCCTCTAATGGGCACAGGGGTGTAGATCCCTTGAGCATTCCTGGCTTCTTAGAAACAAAACGATGCCAGTACAGTGTGAGATTTATTTTTCTCTTTTTGCTTTTAGATGATTCTTAACACCTTTCTGAGAGACCTTGAGTGAGAATGATCTAGGAAACAGTGACTTCTGATAGTAAAGGCCTAATGTATAAAATATTTGATCAGGAGTTAAGGAATAAATGAACAGTCACATGGTGCTGCATTTTCACCGAGCATGCATTTAACGTCACTGTAGGCTGCTCCTATTTGCAATTTCCAAACCGAACTTAACAAATAAATTATGAAATTAAGAAACAGTGGGTGTGTTTCCAGGGAAGCCAGGATGATTTGGGTGGATTTCTACCTGCCAAGTTTCTCAACGTTTTCATGAAAATGATGCCGTGTTTCTCTATATATTTCTTTGTGGTTTCTATCTGAGTTCAGGCACACAGCCAATAATTTGTTTAGATGTGGGAAAATGAGTTACCGGCTTTAAAATTATACCATTGTAGGTTGTGAGCAAAGTCCTTAATGAGAGTAAGAAAATAGAAAACCTTCATTGAATTGGTTTGGTGAATGTAGCTTTGGGTCAAAAGAAATATGTGAACATCTCTTGCCCAAGAAGGACGTTGCATAAAGAGGGAAACACATCAGACTGATTTGTCCTAGCCCCTAAAGACAGGAAGGTGGAGGAAGCATACAGCAAATGAAAGACAAATTCGTAGGAGATGGCACGAAGAATTGGTTTAAACAAAGCTCTGAACATCCTACTCACAAATGTTCTGTAGTGTGTTATGTTTTTTTTCTGATATGCCACCCTCAGCTGCTCCATGTCACTTCTTGAAACTGTAGTCACGCATCACACCTGCTGAGTTTTTCACCTCAGCCTCCAAATTGGAGGAAAATCCGCTTCATGCTGTTTGTACTTTGTTGGGGGTAGAGGGCAGGGTGGTAGATGGGGGAGTGGGTACCTGTAATTAAGCATAATGATTTAAAATATAGCTTTCAAAAGAGGAACATTCTTAGATAAACCAATGGTTGTAGGTCAGAGGCTGTGCTTTCCTTGCTGATAATTGCAAAATCCGTCGCTGTCCCCTTCGAGTTTTTTTAATAAAAGACTATTAAAACTGAATAAAAGCTTAATAAGTAGATTAGTTAGAACAATAGTCCTCATGAGAATGTTTTGATTCTGAGTATAGCTGCTAAAGATAACCCTAAATGCAATCAGGTTTAGCTCCCTGCCTGTGGGAAAGGAAGGTAATACCCTCAGAGGTTTTGCCAACAAATGACATTATTTTTTAAGTGTCTCTTTCTACATTTAAATTAGTCTTTCCTCTGGGCACCAGCAACAAAACCTTTGTTAAGAATCACCAGAGAAACAGAGCTCTGAATAAATGCTCAGTGGAAAATTATTTTCGAGAATTTGGTTTTAGATGTTTCATATCAAAAAGATGGATGGCAGAGCATCCGAGAGGGAGTGCTTTGTGATCCTTCTCTGTCCTCTTTGTAATTTTAAGGATCAAAACTCCCAAGGTGGCCAAGAGATAAGGACAAAAGGAGCGGTGCGATTTTATTAAACATATACACATTATAAAGGGCAATGTGAGCCAATGTCAGTGATGGTGTGTCCACATCCTCTCCTCTTTGTTTCCCTTTATTAATCTCATTCCCCTTGGCCGAATATATTCATTCATTTTCTCTCTTTCTCTCTCTCTCTCCTTTTCTTTCTCTTCTCTCCATACACCAATTTTCTCTATATATTAAAAGATCTGTATGACACTCAGGAAAAACTTGTTTGTAGACTTGATCATCCAAATTATGTTGGCCCTTAGTACTCAGGTAAGTTCTTCAGACAGGTAATACAGTCAATCCTGATATTCTTTATTACCTCCTAGGACCTGCATATTCACGGGGAGGCTGCCTTCCAGTTTCCATCTCTATCCCTCCATTTCTTCCTTGAAAGGTATCTCCTTTCACATATTCCTATGTCAGTCACCTCTAGGTAACACATGCTGTTTTCAACAGCCTGCTGGGCAACTGTCAAGCTCCAAAGGAGCCCTTGGTTGCTCTGTTTTACCATCCTTCATGGATAAGTCTCCTTTCCTGTTCATTCTTTCCTGCTTCTCCTTTTTTGTCTCCCAAACCATTGTATTCACTCCAAAACTTCGTCTCTGTTCTAGTAGGGGAGACTAGGAACCCTAGCACTGTCTCCAATGTGTAAGTTTATGAAGTTCTCTGTTATCAGATTCAGTAATGGGCTCCTTTCATTTGCCCGTCTACACTTAGGCAGATATGACAATAAATGTGGGCTCAGTTTTCTTTTCACCCACCTTTGAAATTAAGCCTTTGACCTCATTGTTATTAAAGTGTAAAGAGTATAGTTGCCCGTCACTAATATGATTTGGTCTCACACACATATGCTTCACCCCATAGCTCTCTTGAGAGGTGGCTAGTAGACATGTGCTTTGTAAAGATAATGTGAATTAAAATGAAATTTATTTGGGGACTGTTATTTTCCAACAGCTTTGAAATCATTGGAGAAGCATTTGAGAGTCCATCGTATTTATTTGACATCGTCATAGAACTGATTCGGAATCAGTCACTCACTCTATTATTTTATGATCATGTCAGGGCTTATAGCAGTGTGATCAATGTGTAGATGTCATTTGTTAGACGGCCATTTCTATACCTCTACCCATGGGTAGGACTCAATAAAATAATTCAAGTCATATATTACTATTTAATATCTTGCATGCTTTGGGGAATGGGAAATGTCTACATTTAATTTTTTACACTAGTGTTTCCGATTTTGCAATGTGTGTATACTATTTCCACAATGAGAAAAGAGAGAAGTTATTCTAATGTTTGAATAAAATCTTGTTCCCATTCACACTTTTATTTGGCCCCCATGCCAAAACAAGTTCGCTCACTCCAGATCAAGAGGAAAGCTAGTCCTCATGCTCGCTCACTGGGGAAGTTCTCTGAAGCATGGAGCATCTCTTCCAGGCCCTGACATTCGTTCCTTCGCTAAGATGTATTGAACACCCATGATGTAGCCTGAATTTCACGTACTTGAAACTGTTGTCAGGACTGTGACAGGCAAGCTTCAGTGTTTAGCATAAAAGATGTTTGTGGTAGCATTAGGAGATAACATTCAATTAGCGAACAGAAAATTCAAATCATAGTTCAAATACTGACTCCCGGGTTGGTGGCCTCAGAACAAAGGGGTAAGGTTGAGAGACCCCAATCGAATCTACAGCTTCTATTAAATTTGGACCCTGGAGACACATGCCTGCAGACACCTAATTTTTTTTTGAGTGTAGAACAATTCATATTATATACACCCTTCTACTGACCTGTCTCTTTGAACCCTGCAGGCACTTGACGACTGATGAATAAAATAATACTGCGTGCTCTTGGGGCTATTGCAAACCCCTTTGTGTCTATAAAAGCTCTTATTTTTCCATTGTATGGGAGAGGATACATGGAGAGAGGCGTAGAAAAACTGAGATAGCATGGTCTAAACCCCAGGGGCATGAATGACATTGTATCCACCGAGCAGAGTTAGAATGTTCTATAATGATGTCATTAGACTCCCGAGAAAGCTAACTTATTGCTGACTACAATTTCTCTATTACATTCTCTTTAAAAGAGGAATAAACTCCAGGGTGTGTGGCTGCTAGTGTGTATTGACATTGAGTATCTGTGCCTCCAGCCACTCTGCTGAAGCCATCTGACCTTCCCGCGTGCAGTTTAGTCAACTCAGCTGCCCTTTCGATGGAGACAAATGAATTTCCAGGATTATGCAGGTCAAGTCAGCTGGGGTCAAAAACTGATTATTCAGTCATGCCATCATTACCTTTGTTCTACTTTGGCATCTTTGAACATTTATTCTGTCGGTCCTCACCTTTGATTTGGTGTCCTAAAATATTTATTCCTGGGAAAGTACATATGCAACGCAAATACAGTGACCTACAACCGATGGCTATAGCACATTCAAAACCTTTCCCATGGAGGCAGATGCCCAAAACAGACAGTCTAAAACATATCTTTGAAAGATGTAATTGTATCAGGGAAAAAAAAAATTAATAAGAAAAGACATTAAAAATTGAGACCAAGCTTCTGTAGCTTATTAGCTATGTAACCTCGGGCAAGTTATATCACCTAGGTAGGCCTCCACTTCCTCCCCGCATGTAAAGTGGGGGCAATCATAGCACCTCCCTCTTGGGGTGGATCAAGTGAGATAAATATGTAAAACACTCGGTAAGTGCTCAGGGATGGTAGCAGCCCTGATGAATGCAGGTGCAGGAGTCACTGTATCTGGGTTTTGATCAGAGCAGTATCAGTTAACAGAAATGCAATCTTCCTAAACTCAGAATTTAGATTGTGTTTCTGTACCAGCCGGTCACGTTGTCAGCACTGAAGCTTTTGTAAATGTCTCCCTATCAAAACACCACAATCTTTATGTCCTTGGACTCTGTTTAAGCTCTAGCCTCAGACAGCTCCAAATCTGCATTCCCCATATCTGCATTCTCTGTCGCTCTGTCTGACAAAACACATGCCAGGAAGTAAATCCTCACTCTTGTCAAACTGAGGTGCTGTCCAGTGAATGGTGAGAAACACATCACCCCAGTAATACGCAAGCACTCTGAAAATATCGAGCAATCCCAGTGCCAATATGATATAATGAGGTTTTTTTAAGTGATATTGTAGTCTTAATGAGATTGGCATGGTGTGTTAATGGCCTGTGCGTCTTTTGAATTGGGAAGATAAAATATCTTGTCTCCAGTTTTTTAGTGTGACACACAAAGACTTTTGCATGCCTGCCGATATTTAATAAACCTTAGGATGTAGCATTTGACAAAAAATAGTCACACGAGGCTCACAACAAGAGGAAAAGGAATCTACGTTCAGACGGCAGTGGTCCTGTCTCTCCTTTAACAGTCTTTGGCTTTCCAAAACCATGCATATTCCACTGCACATCTATGCACCGTGAGGCTGATCTGCTCCTTGGACCATCAGGTCTAAATGTTTTGCTACATGCCATTGCTATGTCTGATTGCCACCAGCATGCCCAGCTTTAATCATAGCATCCCTAGGGTCATTTGAAGATGACTCATGTTTACAGAATCTTAGGATATTTTGTTGACCACACCATTTAAGGACTTTATGTGAGAAACAATCTAAGTCTCCCATATACACTTGTTAAGTGGGTAAGAATGCCAGCTCTAATACTTAGAATTTGGTGATTTTATTTCGGAAGTTGTATATCTCTATCAATATAATGGGGAAAAAATAATAATACCTAGCTCAAAGGGAGTAACTGAGATATAGCACAAGTTCAATACTCAATATACAGCAGACAGTGTTATAAGTCAGAGAGTGACATTCTCATATAGAGAGTACAAGGCAAATATTATTATATCCAGATAATACCGTACTGCAAACTTTTCTTCTCTCTGTGTTTCCCCATCATCCCAGTAGTTGTACATGTGTTACGTAACCTGGATAATATAGAAATGTCAGAGATCAATCTGACATTCAAAAGCTTTGGAGTATTTACTGACCCCACGATACTTGACAATACCTAGAATAGGCAAGGTGATGTCTCAAGCACATTCAAGGAGCCAGCTTTGAAAAAAGAAATCCTATCTGCTAAGCCCCGTTTCACCACAACTGCTCACTATTTCTATTTACATGGCACTTTTATTCTACACATGGTCAATTTTTCCAGGACATGGATGTTACAAGTGTCACCGTTTTAGTGACGAGTCAATTCTATAAATTTTTTTATTATATCTTTTCCACTTCTGCTATGTGTGGTTCAAACTTCAGCCTTTTTTCTTTTTAATCCAGATTTTTTTTCCCCTTAGAAATGAAACATCTTTATCTTAATAACACCTTTCTTTATTCGTTCTTCTCTGCCCAGTCCTAAACAATGACTCTATAAATCAGCACTCAAAAAGAACAAAAAAAAAAAAAAGAAAGAAAAAGAAAAGGAAGAAAAGGAAGAAAAGGAAGGAAGGAAGGAAGGAAGGAAGGTAGATGGGGAGAAAAGGAGGGAGAGGGAAAGAAAGAAAGAAGAAAGAAAGCAGACATAGTTCCTGGTTTATTTAGGAAAATCTAGTCTTGGTAAAAAAGGAAAAATCAATATCCCAGCATTTTATACTTATTTCTAATGCCTGATACTCAAGACTACTTTGAAAATTAATAAGTGAATGTGAGACTGTGTACAAAGCTATGTGGCAAGTGCAAAACTACTCTGTCCCACGAAGAATGTGTATATTCGGGTCTGCCGAGGAATAGAGTGATCATGGTTGTGGGTTATCAGTCACAAGGCCTTCCTGGAAAAATGGCAAATGATTCAGTTCCAGAAGCTAAAAAGGGAGTTTGAGATGACAAATTTTACTGCTACCCACTGTTTTCTTCCACACTCGTATCCCATAAATGATATGTTTTCAGTAATTCGCCGTGTCCTTTGCTGGAACAATGCTTCATGGAATTAAACATCCATTTCCTTTACTCCTGAAACGCCCTTGGAAAAGTCGAGATTTTGTGAATCTAGTACTTGTTGTCATCAAGGAAAAGTCAAACTAATTAAACTATGTGAGAACAGCCCACCTGAAAACAGCCTCTCAGAGTCAACTGATACCTGTAGGTAATTCTCTCCGCTCGTTCTCTGCATGTCGTACGATGCAGGCACAAAGAGGTCGGTGGCCTTATCCTCTGTCCCCACTCACGATCCACCCACCTTGCAACATGCGGAGGATGAAGGAATGCCATCAAATGTCTTACTCAGCTCCAAGCGTGACAACCCCCAACACATGTTGAAAGACATTGCGGGATGTTTCCGGTTATATCGCAAGAGGACGATGTAACCTGAAACAATTCCATAAACATAGTGTATTTTAATCATTCTTAGCAATACGTACAATTTTATAAAACCATTATACCAAACACATAGTTCTGTTTACCTTGGCTGTGTTATTTGAGCATATCACTCATTCCACCAAGTAGATCTTTCTAGAGCTGCAAGAAAACACTTCTCATGACTTAGTATGGGAATAGAAGATTAAAGACCAACTGCTGTTTTTTTTCTTTTTGAAACATTATTACACAGATGGCTGATAGTATTTTTCCATTTCTATCGGTTGATAGGCAAATCAGAGCTAAACTTTTACCAAAATCTATTGATATTTATGGTATATATTTTGTGTCCTAACCTCATCTCTGTTTTCTTCATGTTTTTCTAACTCTTATTCACCACCTAAAAAAAAAATCATTATTTTTAAAATTTTACTTTTCAACATAAAACTCTGTAGGAAGCTTCAAATGTTTTTTTACCATATAGTTAGAAAATATGGTTTAAAATATAACAATTAAAATCCTATACCCTATTTGTTGATGATATTAGAAATAGAGATTTAAAGATAAATTTGAATAGAATATGATAAATTATTAATCTCTCTTCCTCCAAAATTAAAAGATTCAAGCTATTACATTGTTTGTAATATAAAAGAATTTGGAGTAGTCTAAATGTTTGTCAATAAGCTGGTTAAATAAATTGATGTATTAATGTGAAAAAATAATATATAACTATTAAAATCATAATGTAGAACAATATTTTAACAATGGAATAGTGTTTGTAGTATATTATGAAATTTTAAATAACTGTTCCTGTCAGGTGCAGGAATTGATTTTAATGCACACAGATAATATATACACATTAAAGATTAGAAATATCTGAAAAAATTATGGCTATTTCCTAACAGTGACAGTACAGATGAGTCTTTTCCTTTCTTTCATTTTTTTTAACATTTTTGGATTTTATAAATTCTCTGCAATGAACATACGCTATATTTCTAATCAGGGAAATGTATTTCTTTTTAAAAACCAGAAATGAAACATTTATTGTTACTTCTTTAAGTCCTGGCTCTCAAAATAAGTCATAAAAGGGGCCCCTGTGTTCTCAATGCGGAGCCTTTTTTTTTTTTTTTTTTTTTTCATTTTAAGGGCAGTGGTACAGTGTCTGGAGATTGGTAAAAATAGCTAATAAGCAGATTCTACATGCAGAGCGAATCTTTTCTGTCCTCTGTGTTCCCAGAGCAGTCTGTGTTTCTGTTATTGCATTCACCACCTTGATGACCCCTTACCTGTGGATTAGTCATTGGTTCTACCCCTGACCACCCATGAGCCTGCATCTTTTCTGAGGGAAAAGGTGCATCATATTTTTAGGCATTCAATACATTTTCATGGAGTAAGTGAGTGTGCGAGTAAAAAAGAAGAAAACCTGCCAATCAGACCAGAAACGCAGACAAGACTCCTTCTCTCACAGCCAATTTTCTTGGCTGACTTTGTCTGTTTAATTGCTTCAAATCCGTATTTCCTTTACCTATCTAGCTTCAGCCTAAATGTTGAATATTGTATTTTCCCTCAAAGAATGTCAATAAAGATTTTTTTTTTTCAATTACTGTCATAGGGAATGTTTCCCTTTAGGAAAACTAAAATTTAATAACTTTTCTTCAGCAAACTTGATGATCTTTTTATTCTTGTCATGATGACTGTCGTCAATCAGTAGTCAGTTGGAAATCGAGCTGAACATAAAGTGATTAAAAGAAAACCAAAACACAAATGTACCTTCTTGAAAACCTAATCACATTATGAAGCTCTAAGCCTGAGTTATAAGGTAGCTGTGGCTGGCTGGGTTTTGATGAAGCACCTATAATTTCATATCGGCTGCCACGGGACTATTTCCTGTAGCCTTTCTGGTTTTTCTCTAACTTTAAAATATGATTTACCCTGTTATCATGTACTTAAACAGTCTTCAAGATCTACCTAGGAAAAAATAGTATTAATAATATGTTAAACTATATTGCTATAGGATACTTATTTTTCCACAATCACATGGTGATATTCAAGTGATAAAAATAAAATAGGTAGTTTATTAGATTCCAAAGCTCTGAGTGTTAAAATAAAAGCATTTTCTCAATTTAGGAATTCTGGTATGAATTCATATATCAGCAAGTACTATAGATGTACTTTTTGAAAACATGAACATTATTTTTGTTCAGTTTAGATTAAGAGTAATTAGACTTTTTTTCAAAGTTAAGAGGGTATATGATCATGATGAATTTTAATATAGAGAATTCATAATTCAACTCAATCAGTTTTCTCTCTTGGCGCTGAATGCAAGTTTTTATCCTAGAAAGGGCAATTTAATAGGGAAACCTTAGAAACTAATTTCTTTGTCTGTTTTCCTGAAATGTATTATTAGAAATGGGCACTCTTTGACATTATAAGCAGTTTAGATTTGTATTCTGGATCAATATTCAGCAGAAAGAGTTCACTTATATTGGTGAAGAAACTGAAGCATAGTCTCCGCCTCCACAGGTAGGGAAAGGAAAGCCAGCACTTTTTCCAGTGGTCACCTGGGATAGGCCAGGATCTTTCTAGAATGAATAGCCATGACTTAGGCTTCATCATGGTAACAGCGCTTTTTAAGTCGGCTGTGTTCATTGGCCAAGCTATTCTTTATTTTTAAGTGAACACAGATTTTATAACCACCTGGTTAAATATCAGAGCCTGTCTCTGCATTGCTTTTGTTACTCTGTAAGACGCAGACTTTGGAGAAAGCATCCTCGGGCTCTGGCGGACTTTCCCTTCCATGCTCCCCATAGGCTTTGCAGTCTAATTATTTAATTAATCACTCCATTCCTTTCAAACAACGTTGAACCTATTTTATGCTGGGTACAGTACTTGGCACTGGGGATGGTGATAAAAAAATGATCCCTGCCTTTATACTTATAGATTTATAGAGAAAACAAGCACAGATAGGAGCCGTAAGAAAAAATATATAGGGTACTCTCATAAGTTAAAATAAAACTCCCCGAGAAAATAATAATAGGAGTAAATCTGAAGGATAAAGAAGGAATTCAACAAAAGAGTTAGGAGAGAGGTTTCCTGCAAAGATGAATTATAATCAGATTTGAGGGAATGGTGGTTTAAAGAACCAAAAGTCACAGGAGAGAGAAAAGGATAGAAATGAAGTGGGGGGGAGCTAAGCGGGTAAGAAATCAGAAAGGCCTCTAAGTTACGGTTAGGATGTTACGTTAAGGACAGAGAAATATATTAGCACGTATTTATGCATAGTGGCATGGAGAGAGAGATCCACAGTTCAGAAAGCCCAAGATGTGGAAAACAAGAGGGCAGGCAGGAACCTGCTAAGAAGCTCTAGGAGCTTGTAACACCATGAGGATGGGAGCCCAGAATGACAGGAGGGCGTGGGGATGCACAGCACTGGACAGTCACCGGGAATGCTTAGGAGGCAGAAAGGGCGAGACATTGAGATCAAAGCACATATCTGAGAAACGCCTTTGTCATTCTGAATTATGACTTATTTCGCTTTATCTCCCATACAACTATGAGTTGTTTACAGGCATTGGAAAAAAAAGTGTAGAACCTAATTCACTACTAGACACGTTTTAGGTATTGAGTACATATTAAGAAATAAACCTCAATCGATTCTATGTTAAAAACTGTCTTTACATGATGTTATTATATTGGCGCCTCTAGGAAACGGTTTCAATACAATTGTAAAGAAAGAAGTTGTGATTGATTGAAGTAGCTAATTATGTAATGGTTTTCAAATTGAATTTGCTGTTTTTACATTTTAAAACAATAATGAAGTGAAACTTCAAATCAAGAGTGTTTACTCTGTAATTAGATATATGTATGAATTGTTGAGTAAGGTCCCTAAATCAGCAGTCCAAATCACATTTCCAACAGTACTGTTTGAATTATTTTATACCTTTTCTAGCATTTACACACACACAAACATACACAGACACAGAGAGAGCTCGTTTTTCTTTTTTTAATAAAAAGGTGATTATGTACTACATATAGTCTTGCAACTTTCTTTTTACTAACAACATATTTTGGATCTTCTATTGAGAAAATATATCTAGCTCATTTCCCTTAACAGCTGCAGGTTTTTCCAGAGATAGAAGCACAATAATTTTATCTTTCTCCTACTAATGAACATTTAAGTTATATCTGTTTTATTCAGTGTTGTAAACAATGCTGAAATAGATGCCTTTGTACATATACTTGATTTCTGTATGACATATGCCTAAAGTTAGACTTAGTGGATCAAGGATATATATTTATTCATATTCTAAGTATATATGTGTTATATACATATATCCATATCCAATTGTATGTGTGTATATATATATATATGTATACATCTATAATGCATGTAAACATATACACATATCTGTATATAATACATACATATGTATAGTCAAATCGCCTTCCAAAAATGTTGTGAAAATTTAGTCTACCAGCAGTAGTACAGGAGTACCCAGTTTTTCATAATCTCATCAAAAATGGCCAAGATGGAGAAACATTTTCAATTCTTTAATTTTTGTCCTATGTCTAGGTTATTTCCTAGACTTTACTTCCAAATCACTTATTCACTCTTTAGCTACATCCTTTCTGCCATTCCAGAATTCACACCTTCTCTTAGGGCTCTGTTGTACGTGTGTGTGTGTGTGTGTGTGTGTGTGTGTGTGTGTGCGCGCGCGCGCGCGTGCGTGCGCGTGTGCGCGCATGCACGTGCACTCTTTTTGTTGAAAGACAGAGTACACGCACAAAGAGAGAACGAGTTTTTTTAATAGAAACCTATTATTATGGATGCAGTGACCTTTTTCGCTTCTCTGTGGTTAATAATTATAAACAATTTTGAGAAATTGTTCTTGCGGGATTCTGGCAAACACTTTCCTTTGAGATAGATGTGTCTCTTCCTTCATAATTGTTGGCGTTCCTTATAGTGATTCTTTACTGACCATTGACATTTATAAATACGGTGCATAACGAATCAATACAAAGTGCTGGCATGGATGTCGTCAGCAGCTTCCTGACTCTTTCATTGGGAGACCTCTCTCCAGAATGGGAACGCAAATTCCAGGGCTCAGTAGCTGAGAGATAAGCTATGCCTATAGCACTCTAGGCAGAGTTTTTGGGAAACTGTCAGGCATGGTAGGGTCCCTGGGCATAATGGCCAACCTCATGATATTGGAAATTTGATAAAATGTAACCAGACTCTTTTTTATAGCTTACCTTTGAGAGAATAATGTTACTATGGTTTGCCCTCCCTAGTTTTATTAGCAAAGAGAAAAATAACAAAGAGGAAAGAAAATGCCTTCTTTTTTTCCCAAATGAAACCTTAAAAACAAAGTATATAGAGAATATATATGTAAACAAATATATATAAAAGCTGAGGATAATCTGAAGATTAAACTACTATTGAAACACAAGGGTTTTTTTTTTAATGTTTTTGATGCTTGTTAACATAGTTTCCTATGTTAATGAATAGTAATAATAATCACAGCTACACTTGTTTTTAATAGTGGTTGTCGTAATGTGTAATAATGGCATACATTTGTTTGGCTGAATATTTATTAACTGTCTCTTCCAGTGGCCCTGCGACAGGCAGGACCTTGTCTCTCTCGCTGAGCGGCAGAGACAGGAAAGTCAAGAAAACGGATGTGGCCTTGACTGCCATTTTTATGTTACTTTGTCCTAGTTGCTCAAAGGAGTGATGGTTCCCATGATGTCATCTAACTTTCTGGTTGCTGAAATATCACTAACCTCTTAGGAGAAGATCACTGTTTATGTGAAATAGAGTAACATCCATGATGTTTATCATTAAAAACTAGAGTGTGACATTGTTGTTATATAAACATCTGGTTGACTGTAAAGGAGTCCCAAAAGCTGCTGATAATTGGGTTTATGCGAGGGGATAAACACAAGGCAACATTAGAAATAACATTGTCGTTTTCTCCATGCCCCAAATAGAATGGTTTCCTGAGATAGGGAAAACTATATTTGTCAGACATGAAATTTATGTTCCTGTCGAAAGGGGTACCTGACATCATGAGGAAACTCACAAAAGCCATAAAGAGGTTTGGAAGAAAACAAAATGTTCCCAAGTCTAGAAATAATTGATGGAATCATAATACTGCTAATTTTAATAACAATCAATCTGTGAATGGCCTGCCAGCTTCACTCTCTACCACCTTGCACTCTTATGTATGATGATTCTAATGTAATTGGAAGTATTTTTAAATTAAAAATGCATGTAGTAATTGGATAAAAGAAATGCCTCTTGGGTGGCTATGTGGCCATTGTACTTGCCTCGAGCTTTTGAAAAGGACAGATCTCACATTCTGTGTGGAGATGGCAGTGGGACAAGCCAGAGGGTCTCCTGCAGCTGGGAAGGGATCCACCTGTGCCAGTTCATCTTCAGCGGTCATAATTCAGTAATAGGATCCTGACCAACACTCAGATTTACTCTGAGATGAGGAAAAGTCTAAAAAGTACACCCAAGCCTCTCTGATGAGATCTCTAACACCCGCTGGATTCTCCTCCATGAGACAGATGGCCTCAGTCTTGGCTACCTGTCCCAATTGGTTGATGGTCTTTCCAAATGATGCTGCTTGGCTCTTAGCTCTCATGCGGGTGGGCACCAGAGTAGCCTTTCTCCAGGCATTGGCACAGAGCAGGAGGCATTTGCATTCTGGAAGCTCCCAGTCCATTCCCTGTGCCTTCGGCATCAAAAATGCACCACTCTGTATGTGTCTGGACAAGAACGAGGGTGCACACTGACATTTCATTTGTGTTGCAAATAACTAAGTCAGCCGGGAGGGAGAATGCATCTGCAACAGATGAAGAAATCGTGTATCCTTAGAGAGAGCTTGGGTAATATTTAAGGAAAGATTCTTTAACACATCATCCATCGTTCTGCACTTGCAGGGTAGGAAACAATGAAAGAATTCAGTAAAATATTTTATTTTGAGAATAAAGCATGCTCTACACGATTGTAAGGACATGAAATTATTCCTTTCCATCACCAGAAGTCCTTTTCCTGTTGATAATAAGATTAGTAGTAGTTGTTGTAACTGTCATAACAAGAACACCCATTTTTAATGAGCACCTACTATACTGAACCATCCTCGCATACATGATCTCAGTTAATTCATGAAAGTACTGTTAATGAATATACAGGTTGTTAATATCACCATACTATAGATGAGAAAAACTGTGGCATGTAGACCTAAAGCCATTAGCCTGAGGATAACATGGCTTGTATGTGGAGAGGCCATCCTAGAACCCAAATGAGATCTTATGAAATCTAGATCATCGGCTCTTGACTCATACCCAATTCTGTCTTGTGGTTCCCATCCTAGTTTCACATTTTCGAAACAGACTCTGAGAACCTCACGTGGAATGGTTCGTGATCAATAGTTAAGCCTTCCTTCTCATTGCCGTCCAAATTTGTAGCTTCAGAAACCAACCAACCTGAAAGGAAAGTTGTGGAATGTTTGTACTGTTGAGTTTAAATTATATTTTTGAAAAGTAACTCAAATGTAGTTCAATGAAGAAAAAATGAAACCATCTGTGAAGATTAGAAGTTACCTCTTCTTTTTATTTCCACATACCCCATATCTGCCGTGCCAAAGTGACTCTGTCCTCCTGTTTCCATACCCCAAGTAATTCTAGGTTGTTCGCATGTAATCCTAGGCTTTTGTATTCCATCTTGAATCGATCAAACCAGCAAAATTCTCTCCCCCTCTCACTCCTTTTCCTCCTCTCACTCCTCTTCCCCTTTCTTTTTCATTTACTTTTTCCTAGGGAATCCCTGAGATGATCTTTTAAATATTATTGGGAGGAAATTCATTTTCAATATCTCAGTGGTTGGTATCACTGGTTCATCGCTTTATCATCAGTAATTCTTTTTCAGAGAATTTTTACTTCCACCTAATACTTATAAACTTCTACCTGGTTCCAGTGCTTGCCAAAGTACTGTGAAAACAAAGGCATTTTTAAGTCAAAATCTTTATAAGGGTTTAATTCTAAGCATTATCGAGAGAACTTTGTAGTTGAGGCAATTCACAATAGATAGGTAATCCATAATGCTACACAAAACTCTGTGATAGAAGATTTTTTAAAAAATCAGCTGTGTTTCTATTGCTAACTGCAGGGTACATTCATCTTTCCAAAAATGATAAAGGGTATAGAGGTTATGAAACACAAGACTGTACAAGAGCACCATGCAGTTTTTCACCTGTAAGGTATAATGGTTGGTTACCAGCTTCTAGAATCAGATAGGTATCAGTTTTGGAATGAGGCAACCTGAGTTCAAATCTAGCATGGCTACCCATAGTTGCGTCACCTTGAGCAAGTCACTTGCATCTTCTAGGTTCACTTTTCTCACCTGTAAAATGGGAATAATAAGCGTATGTTTCTCATACAATCGATGTAAAGATTAAATAGAGTGATGCATTACTCTATTTAAATAGTTTCTGACACTTAATAAGACCTAGAATTTATTGATCACTTACTGTTATTTGCTAAGATCCACTTACCAATCCTGTGGCAAAGGACATCTTTGTAAGGACACATTGAGTTACATGCACGTCAAAAGGGTAGGCCAGCTCCTTCCTCAATGCTTAAGCAATACAGATTCGTGCTTTAATGACCCAAAAGACAGTTTTATGTAGAGTCTATGACTTTTCTCATCCTGAATGTTTTAGATTAGAGATGGAAAAGTTTGCTATCTTGGGTGAATAATGCTGCATGTCTTCATGACTTAAGTGTTTAAAGGAACTGTGGCACATTTGTTAAGATTTATTTCCTCTCGGGCATCTATTCCACAGCCCAAATGTTGCTGTGTGTCAGGCAGAGGTCTGATTTTTCTAGATGGGAGCTGCACAGCAGTCACTTTGATTGAGCGAGGGCTTTAAAAATGGAAACATGTTTACAGAGCAGAAAGGCAGGTAGGTCTTGGCATAAGTGGGGCCTGACAAGTTTCTATAGTAACCTCATTTCGTATCACAAGGGCCATTTTCGTGGAATGAGATGACGTTCAGAGATGTGTCCTGGAATTTTCTTGCTGGTCAGCCTAACTATTGGGAATAAGAAAGAAAAATAAGACTATCATATCACTGTACCACTGAACTTTTGCTGGGATGCGGGCGCCATTCAAGGAACACATGCCTTAGATATTAAAAGGAAAAGAACTTCACAAAGTAAAGTTCAAGACATCTTGGCACATGGGAGGGCCCTCGGCTTTAGAGCCCCACTTGTCATTGGCCAAGGACTTGTTAAAATTCTGGAGGAAAAAGACAAAAGTCATCGTTCAGAGCTGTCTCAGTCTCGTCACCAGATTCCTACTTGTCCAAAAATCTATAATCTAATTTCTTAAAACACATGGCCAGACAAGTGTAAACAAAAAGGATATCTAGGAAACGAAGGAAGTTACATCTCTGCTTGAATTTTATCGTCTAGCATTTCGTCTCTGAGCTTTGGTGATGTGTTCTCAGGTAACCTCAGAGAATATCGACTCAGGTTGTACTACAGGGTGACGAGAAGCAATTAAAGTTTGATTTCTTCAAGCCAATCATTTTCAATCAAATGGCACTCATATCACATTGACTTATTTACATATTTAGAGATATATTTATATAACCTATAAGTTTTCAGTATAATTGTCAGTATCTTTTTTAAAATTATGCGTATGCAACAAGGTTATTTCTGAAAACAAGGTGTTTTCTGAAGAAAAGAAATGGTTTACTTTTTTCATAAAGTAGGGGAGGGAGAACTGGAAGCCCTGTCGAGGGAGTCCATTGATTCCCCAACTTATGTATCACGGGAAAACTCTCCATGTGCCGAGTGTTTTTCCTTTCTTTTTTTCTGTCATCACATTGATTAATATGCGATTTTGTTCGCTTACCATGCTCGCACTGAGGTCGGGAGTTCACATGCTTTAGTTAAGATATTTTAAGAGAAATTCTAAATGATCAAGGTTCTTTAAATATAAGACTTAAAAAAAAAAATTCAAGCTACTTTTATCCTTCCAGTTATACACTATTTATAGTAGCAGAATTTGGTAAACAGAAACATGGGAGAATTTTCCTTCCTCCTCTTCCTTTCTCTCCCTTTCTTCTCTCCGAATGGCACTTTTTTTGTGCGTGCATGCATGCGTGTATGAGAAAACGTCAGAATAAACAAATAAGCCAAGAAAAAAAAAAACACTTGAATTGTCAGCAGTCTTAGTATTTAGCAAGAATCACTATCAACATCATGAGAAATATGCTTCCAGGGCTTTCTCTACAATTATAAGTAATAAAAAATTAAAACAGTAATAATAATATTTGTACAACACTCTGTGCCGGGCACTTTTACAAATGCTTTACCTTTGATCCTCAGAAGAGCCCCTTGAATGACGTTCACTATTATTATCACCCCTGATGTATGGGGTGATAGAGACAGGTCCAGTGACTCCAGCAAGGTTTTAAAGGTAGTAAGAGTATGTGGCAGAGACAGGATTTCTTCTCAGACAGCCCGGGCTCAAGATTACCTGTTCCTAAGTATTCTGTTATATGGCCTCTCAGAGTGTGTATTTTGAAAGAAAAATAGCAGCGTATTTTACTGTTTCTTTTTTTTTTTTCCCACTTTATGTATTGTGAACTTTCCCCAAAGTTGCTATGTATTCTATGGAATCATTTTTCATGATTCTCCTTGTGGCTCCATCTAAAAGAACATACAGCGACGTATTTAAATGACCCCCTATTGTTGGGAATGTGGACCGTATCACATTGCAGAAGGTCGTTTAACTGAGGAATTTCTATCTTGGTCTTTGAAACACTAGCGTTCCAACTAACTCATATACCAACTTTGTTTGAAAAACAAAACAGATTGCATGTTGCAAGACAGAGCTGCTGGCAAAATACTCCATCGTGTCAGATTTATACAAACCCATCTCCTGTGTATTGCACCATGTCCTAGAAAACTGAAAACCATGAAAACAAGTGCTCATATTTTAAGGAACTCAATGACAGCTGATAAAATATTGCATTTTCTGTAGCAGTTTTTACATAAAGCTTCCACCTTAAAGAAATGGATTTGATGGGACTAGGTGGTAATTTTTTAACACAAGCAGTGACAAAATAAACACCATCTGTTACTATTGACTTATCCCACAGCATTCTCATGCTGGGTGATTTTATTTTACTTTTTTCAGAAATGGTTAATGACACATCTGGTAGTCAGTGAAGGTACACTTTGGGTGGTTAAATGTGGTCATAAGTTTACACAAAATGCTAACAGAACTTTTTTTTTTTTTCTTTTCTATTATAATCAATGGGACATGTCTGAGTCCCTGGCTAGTTACTCATTTTAAACCTTGAGCACGATTATCTCTGTTGGGTAGCAGTTGATCTTTCAGAACGGTGTTGTGTTATTTTGGGTTCTCCGAGAAGCAGATCCCAAGGCAAGATTAAATATGCAAGAGATTTGCAGAGGGTGGGGAGAGACACTTGTGAACAAAAGAGCAGAGGTGCAGGGGAAGGTAGAGAAAGGCTTTAGATGGCAATGTGAGCCCCGCACCCATTGACAGGAGAGTGGGAAGGAAGGGGGATGGGGTAAAAGAGTCCCAGACTGCAGCACATTCTAAAAAATTGTCAGCCCGCCCAATGGAGCGTCTAGGAACCAGAGTTGCCCATCAGAGCTTTCCCGCCTCCCACAGAAATGGGCATGAATAGTTTATCCGCTGTGCTGAGTCACTGGCAGGGAGCAGCCCACGGGAAGGTGCAATGCTGGAGACAGGAAGCAGTGACTGTGGCTCTCCCTGACCTCTCTTCCTGCTGGCGCGTTTTCATGGTCACCACAAACACGTCTGCAGGCAATGACAAAGAGAGAGAGGAGATGACCACTGCATCTATGTATCTCTATGTCTCTTTAAAAAAGAAAGTACAATATTTGAAATGATCTCCCTTCCCCCAGTTTCTCCACTGGCCTCCAGCAGAGGATTAGCCTGGTTGGAGAGATGGGTCCTGTGTTGATTAAATTCTATCAGCTGAAGGAAAGGGAAGGGCGCTTAACTCCATTCTTACTTCATCCGCTTTTAAAAGTCTCTCTGGGGCTCTGCTGCCGCTGCTAATTTCGCTGAGATCCTTGGCCCACAAGCCTGGAAAGCCCACCTTTTATTTGAACAGAAAAATCATCTAGAAATGGGAGAGGTGGGATTTAGGGGGAAAAAAAACACATGATTTCCATTGATTCAAAACCCAAAACATATTTTGACAGACAGAAGGGAAAAAGTGAATGCTGCATTATACATAATCACTTCGTTTATATTGTCCTCCTTAATTTTTACAATCTTCCGAGATAAGTAAGGTGATGTTTTTGTTTGTGTGGTTGGGGTTTTTTTTGTTTTTAACAGAAGAGGAAAGTGAAGTTTAGAAAGGTTTGATGACTTTTCATTGGCACATTGCCAGACAGCAGACCAGGGCTTTAAACCTCTTCTTTATGTTATTTTCCGAATTTGTATACAAAACGGATTTGTCAAAGATTTTCTCAATTCCACCAGTTACTTTGCTTTACTTATTTGGGAAGGACTTCTAATATTTGTTCAGATTTCTTTCTTTACATCCTGAAAAGGGCACTTAATGGAGAGACCTGCATTCTATGACCATTTTCGCTACTAAATAGTTTTATGGCTGTGAATTAGTCAATTAAGTTCTCTGGGCCTCAGTATTTTTGTCTGTAAAGAAAGCACATCAGGTGGTATATTGTTAACCTAACTTCAGCTACTTTCCATCTCTGATTTTTGCCATATCTATAATGCGACCTATAGCTTGTTTGATATTTTATTAAATACAATTCTTCCTTTTTAACTGAAATGTATTTAAAATGAAAACATCATATCACGGTTTAGAATGGAGCACCATATAAGATAATAAGTAGAATTATATATATATAGAAAGAGAGAGATATAAGATTTATATATATAATTTTAAATATTATATGTACGCACACATACCATATATATGTATATGTATTATATGTATTTAATGTAAGGTGTAGGTAAGGAATATAAAGTATTAAAGAAATATAAGGAATGCAAAGCAACAAACTGAGACTTTCTCCTTAATTAATGTAGTCAGAAAGTTTAATGGAAAATTGAAAACAACGCATTTCTAGGGACAAGGTTCTGGAAACCCAATGTCGTTTAATATCATCTTGTAGGTGGCCTACACCTTGGGACACACTGGAGAAATGATTTGTAATATCCATTCTATCTCACGCACTTGTGATTTCTTTCCATTCTCCCTTATCTTCACCTACCCTTGGCCTCATTTCCTCCTCATCTTTTCGATTGCAAAATTTATGAGAACTGTTAGTCCTCTGACTGCATAAACACTCTGCATCTTGGCTCACAACGTAGGAAAACTAAGAGCTAAAACAACTAAGAACAATTCCTTCTTGTTCTTCTGGGAGAGTTCAAGAGAAGGAAATAGACTGAACCAGACAGGCAAGTTAAGGGCTAAGGCGAGCCACACTGTTCTCCACCAACAGGCATCAGTTTAAAGTGACCAGTGGATGAATGACCATGGAGCTGAGTAGATGGACCAAGAGTTTTCTGTTATATCCCATATTTCCAATCCTGTTGTGCTGCTCCAATCCCCAACTACCCCAACCAAAAATTAACTCCATACCACGTTTTATCCTATGGCATTTTAGAAAGAGCAATTAAATAGAACTTGGTTCAAATCCCATTTCTCCTTCACAGCAGGGCAGAGATGCAGAGGCTCCTGGGAGTTCTCCAGGGGCCCCTCTGGGGAGTGATGGGAGAAGCGGCACAGGCAGAGGAAAGAAAGGGCAGTCAGGGAAAGAGAGGGTGAGGGCGTCCCAGCCCAGGTGTCCAAGTGGTTGTCCCTGAGACATTGCCCTTGCTGCAAGTATGTAATAAGCAATGACGTATCTGTCCTGACTCTTACCTACTATGGATCCAAAATCTCTAACTGCATGATTAATGTCTCAGCCATTTTTCCCGCACCATTTGAGGTTGAGGGGGACCTCGCTCTCCACCCTCCGCCTTTCTACCCCACCAGCTGCTTCCCTGATTCGTGGCTCAGTACCTCCCTCCATCTTCCTTCCCACTTCATCACTCTGTAATGCCACTACCTCAAATTAATTATGCATATGTCTTCTTGCTATTGCTGTTCTCTCCTGGCTCGATTATAAACTCCACACGATGTGCCTTATCTGCCCTGCTCACAGCTTGTTCTCAGAGTCTAGACCAGTGCTTGGCACATAGTATTAGGTCAATAAATATTTATCGAAGAATCAAATGAATTGGCCCCAGGTAGCTGCCCCCATTCACTCTAACTTAGGAAATCAGTTTCTGATTCTGGCCGTGCACCCAACACCTGGGGCTTTGTTGTAAACACAGTTTCCAGATCATCGCCCCTGGATAGTCTGATTCGGTTTGTCTTGGATGAAGCTTAGGAATCTGTATTTTTAATGAGCATCTTAGGTGACTCCACAGCCAGCACCTGGACTGAGGTGGGAATTACTCCCGTGGGGGATGTTGCCGAAGACAGGACTTCACTGTCAGCATCACCTAAACCACACACCTAAACCATATATTGCAAGCAGTTAATTATTTATTTATGATTTTGAAAACATATACCTTCAAAGCCTACCAGTTTGTGTATGTGCTTCCAGCAGGAACAATTGTATTTATGCATGCCCTGTCTGCAATAAGGTAGGGACATCAACTGTCCAGTCAGGTGCCTCCTCCTCAAGAAAAAGGTGGATTGATTAAGTTAACAAATAAAATGGTGAACCGCCGAGAGTTTGCCCAAATGGCCTTTTGGGCTTTCTTCTAGAATGACATCAACACACCGCAGCATTGTGGCAGATGGACCCTAGTGTGACATACACGCTTGTGTTGGGAAAGAGACCATTATGAGTTCTTCCGCTGGTCCCTCGAAGGGCTGCCTGGTTGGCTTGCATGCATCCAGTTGGCAGCATGAAGTAGAAATTGAGAGCCTTTAGAGTCAGACTGGCCTGGCTCTGAATTACAGAATGGCCACGGGCGAGATTGTGATATGGGCATCTTTCATAGCCTCTGTGAGCCTTGGCCCTTTCATCTGTGATTAGGGACAGTATTGTCTAACTCATGGATGTGTGATGAGCTGTCAGTACAGTGTCTTTGGCATTTGTACATATGGTGCTCAATAAATGCAAATATCATAACCTCGGGAAGGGTAACTCATACCATTTCATTGCCAAAAATTGTCCTATCAGGTCTTCAGAGTCTAAGAAATCTTGTCCCCATTGTCAAGAGAGGGACCGGCCAATGGTTGGGTGTGGAAAAAAAAAAAAATGAATGAGACAGAACTTTGTTTTAAAAAAAAAAAAAAAATTTCTCCAAATTTCATTTGACATTTGCTTTATCAAGTTAGGATTTTAATAAATGAATTTTTAAATCGTTAACATAGTTTTTCTGAAAAATATATTGGGCTCCCAGAAAAAATATTTGGCTTGATTCAAATGATGAAAAAATTATTCTCCTAAAGAGCAATAGTAATTGGTAAACCAAGGCGTCATTATCGGAGGACTGGGTAACTGTCACATGCCAGCAACTGGTGCCCTTCCCCATCACGGCCATCTACCTTTTAAGAAATTTCTAGGCAAAAAAAAAAAAAAAGATGTTGACTAATGCAAAGGTTATAAAGCCCAATTCAGAGTGAATGGACCTGGGGATGATGGTGGAAAAAACACAGGTGATTTCATATCCAGGAGCAAAACCGATGTGCAGACAGACTAATACTTAGTCTGATTTATGTCTCAAAGTGTACTGAGTAGTATGTCCATATATGAAGCCTCGTCACCTATGAGTGTATCCATTAAAAGGTGTTCCAGTTCCCCCAAAGATTTAGCTTTAGGATGGAACTCCAGGAACCCAGCACAATCATTCCATTTAACTTTTAAAAGTAATTTAAATCATGGAAGCAGAACAGACTAATTGGTTGAATGAACTTTTATAATTTAATTCATTTATCTGCTTAGGCACCATGAACCTCAAGTTGAGGTTTTAGTATTCTCAGATAGCTATCAAAATTGGCAGCTTTCTAAATAGACATCTCACTAGAATTCCCCCTATTCACCCTACCCCCTCTACACTCGCCCAACTCGATTTCTCATCCCAAATGAGCCCACTTAGTATCTTCGGGGCATCGGGGCGCATGGCAGGACAGTTGGAGAGCAACGGTTCTCAGCTGTGGCTGAGTACCGGCAACACCTGAGCATCTCTACAAAACTCTGATTCTGGTTAACTGGTTGGGGGTGTAACCTAAGAACATCGCTTTAAAAGCTCCTCAGGTGATTTCATACAGAGCCCAGTGTGGAACCAGCTCTGGAAGGAGGCATGTCCCTTTCTTTCCACAGAACTACAGGTACTGAGCTCTATTTTTTGTGCCTAACTTTGACAAATTAGTGGCAAATTATGCCTATTACTGCTTTTACCTAACAACACAGTCTCGCTTTCATGAGAGATGCCTTTAGGATGTGCCTATTCCCTCTCTCATTCCTTTGCTTTGCTTCCTTAGTGTGTGGTGCTTTAAATGAGCTTCGTGGCTGGAGTCTTGTTGATGCAGACACAGCTTGCTAATTATTTCTTTTCTTCTCCATACATTTGAGCACTGAGTCCCTTCTTAATTTCTGGGTGTGCATGAATAGCTCTCATTAGTTGTGGTGAGTGAGTTAAGTAAAACTAAGTATAGAAGCTGCCTGAAACTGGACCATGTAATCACATTGTTCATCGGAATGGATTTTAATGTTTACATGGAGGAAAAAAACCATCATCATCTTAGATAAATAGCCTATTCTTACTCAAGCAGCAGCAAACAGCCGACCAACTTACTTCTGTTAATTTCCTAATCAGGCGACATCTAAGAGCCAGAAATTTTGATATAGTCTGTATGTTATGGTATATTCCCACTTCTCTGAAGGTTTATTTTTTTCAGTGGGATCCAAACTCCAGTCTTTAGCTATGCTCACTCACAGAGCAGAATGTTCCAGTGTGAGAGCCACATATAGCACAGGTCATGCACAAGTTGACTTTAGGTACAGCACCTGATGTGGCATTAAATAATTTCAGATTACATAGAATAGGTGAAGAGCTTTTTCTATTAAAAAAAACAACAACAGATAGTGAATATCTTAGGCTTTGCAGGCCGTTCAGTCTCTGTTGCTACTATACACTGAGCCATTTTAGCAAGAAATCAGCTCTAGGTAATACATAAGTCATAGATGTGACTCCAAATAAACCTTTTTGTTATGAACACTGAAATATGAGTTTCATATAATTTTTGTGTGTCATGAAATATTTTTCTTTGTATTTTTTCAGCCATTTAAGAGTATAAAAATTTTACTTAGCTTGTCATGTGTGAAAATAATTTGGGCCAGTTTGCTGGCACCTGATCTAAGGGAAGCCTCTGTTTTACGATAGACTTTAATGCTTCTCTAAAACCTATGAATTTCACTTTTTAACAGAGTTAGAGACTTCAAGCTTGTCTCTTTATATTAGACAGAATTATTTAGCTAGAATTTAACCACATTGTGTTAAGTAACTTTTATTTAAAAAAAAAAAAAACTTTATTGCCAGTTAAAAGGAATTTCCATTTAGAGCAGAGATTTAAAAAATGAGTTGATCTACAGAAACATAATAAGAATCCAGGTGATACATGGCTTGGCACTGACCATGGACTTATATTAATGGGTTAGTATTTGCGAAATAGCTATCAAAGTTTGATTATCTGTGACTCTGTTCTTGGGAGGAATCCCTATGTTTCTGGCAGTGAAGGGGAAGCTTACTGTGTTTCAAACAGCTCACGATATTTTTTTTTAAAAAAAAAAAGAGCCCCCCTATTAAACACACAAATCCCCCATCCACCTAATCATATCAGAACCAGACAAGGTATGAAAACCAAAATAAAATACAGTTAAAACTCGAGATGACTCTTGAAGTACAGGCCTACCGCAGAGGTATCACAGGTTCAGTTCCTGACCACTGCCATAAAGTGAGTATCTTCGTAAAGCCAGTATCTCAATGAAGTGAGTGGTAATCTTTTTTGCTGGAGGAGGGTCTTGCCTTCTATTTGTAAAAAAAAAAAGAAAAGAAAAGAAAAACAAAACAAAACAAAACACAGCATCCGTGAAGCTCAGTAAAGCAAAGTGTGATAAAACCAAGCTTGCCTGTGAATCAGCCTGTGGCTGTCCTGCTTACAAACTTCAGATGGTCACTGCCCTGGGGAAAACAACCATCAAACTCTCTGAGGCAGCCAGGCAACCACAGCCTGCACGATCGGGTCCCTGCCACTCTGGGGCCTCAGTTTTCGCTTCTTCGTCCATCCAGCCCCTGGCCTTCCTTCAGCTGGTCACCCTTGCGAGGTCCTTGTCCACCTTGCAGCCTGAGGCAGATGTGCCATTCCCTCTAGCTCAGAGTTTCTCAGACTGGTATTGTTGACACTGAGGCCAGATAATTCTGTTGCAGGAGGCTGACCTCTGTCTTGTAGGATAGTTAGCAGCATTCCAGGCTCTACCCCCTTAAATGCTGGGAGCACCACATCCCCCCAGTCGTAGCAAACAGCAACGCACCCAGAGGGTCCCAAATGTCCACCATCTGAACAGCACCGCTCCCTTATTCCTAGTTCACCTTTTAGACCTTAGCAGACATGTCACTTCTGCAGCCTCCTCCACCTCCCCTTTGAAAAGTGGTTTCTCTGCTGGGAACCTTTCCTTCTCCACTTCACTTTGTCTTACTACTGCTGTACTGATCGTAATCACGTATCTGCGATATGTGCATTAGTTTAATGGCTGTTCACTAGACTATAAGCTCCTTGAAGGCGTGCTAATTTGTTCACGTCTTCATTTCCAGCACTCATCACAGTGCCCGCCACGTCGTAGTCTATCGATAAATGTGTTTCGAATGAACAGAGTCAAACGTTCACTCTGACGCCTGTGTGCTTAGAACTGTGTTAGCATAAGCACCATCGCTAGCTGCTATGACTTGGGTTACTGAACACAGAAAAGTAAATCTTTAGAAGCTTTAAATACCATGGCCCAAAGAGTATCTCTCTAAGTGATGGCATCACTGTCATATTTAGGTACAAACAAGTTCTCTGGTATTTTGCCTTTCTTGTTGACAAAAAACAAACAAACAAACAAACAAAAAAACCCTAACTCTAAATGCCATAGAGAGAAATTTCTCCTCCTCCCTTTCACCCATTATTTGAGCGATCGTGTGACCAGATCTGATTAACATGAACAGGCAGCCTCTCTGTGCAGGAATTTCAGCGGCACATACAGGCCTTCTTCTCTTCGATGTTCCTTTCCCCATCATGCCTCTCAAAGTTTGTTTTGGGTTTTTTTTTTTATTATTATTTGCTTGTTATCTTTAGAGTTACCTCTTAAGTCAAAGTATTGCATTTCTTTCTATAAGACGACGGCAGCCGATCACCTTCATGGACTCGTCCCGGCCCACTGGACGCTGTGCTTTACCGTTCTGAGTGGCCTGACATGTCCCAGCCCGACCATCACAGGTGTCTATCCTTCGGGTTAGAACATTCACCCATCACCTTCTCCTAGAAACAATTTCTTAATGTCCAAGATTATTTGGGTGTCTTTCCTACCCACCTACCCAGCGCCCCCAATCTTCTGAATGCCAGTGCACTTAATAAACGATACTGCAGTTGCCTGTTCACTTGCTCCCCCTACCACCCATTGCTTAGAAATGCATAGTGGGAGAAACAGAAGGGCTTCCACAGATTTTTTTAAAGGAATAAAGTACCTTTAAAATGTTAACCCTCTGAAACTGAAAATCAATCCTATTGTTAGCCAGTTATAAAATTCCATCTTTGGTTAGGGGTACTGAAAAGAAATAATACGGCTGTTACATAAAACAGTCCTCAGTACTTAAGAAGATATTTCAAAATAGATGTCAAATATGTCAGATCCCTAAAAATCAGATTGATAGAGGCTCAACACACTTAAATACTGTGTTGTGCGGGATTCCGAGGTCTCATCCAAGTTCAACAAAAAGAATAATTTGATCCACCGGCTACGAACACCGAGCAGGGATGGCCACATACGCAACATCCAAAGTCTAAAGAGGTAACTAAAAAGTCAGAGGAAAATCCTAACAAAAATTCTGCCTGTTTTCCCTAGTGTTTAAATTCGAGGATCCTGAACTAGAAGAAACCTCTTTAGACATTCCCGAATCTAATCACCTTACTTTACAGATGAAGCAGCGGAGGCCTGCAGAATCAGTATGCTGAGCAAGTCTCCACAGTAGGAAAGAGATCTAGAACAATGCCCTGCTGATTATCTTTCTAAGAATTCTGAACCCCACCGAGTTCATGGGGCAACATTTTTGTGGCATGGCTTACAGTTTAAGAGGCTTCTGGATCCGATATCTGCCAGTGGCTGAGAAATACAGACTAGCAGCTAGTACTAATGTGGCAATGATTTGTTCAGTATCAACTAAGAGCCAGGTTTTTGCTAAACCTGTTGCCATGCTGTCCCTAACTCGTGCTCCTGACAATGCTATGTGGAAGAAATTATCATCTCCGATATACACATGAAGCAAGTGAGGCTTGAAAGATTAACTTCAGAAAAATCACAAAGCTAAAAATGGAAAGGGCTAGAATTTGACCCAGTCTGGCTCCAAACTCGCTTCTGTAAATTCGTTAATATATTGAGGTTTGGGGAAAATCTTTAGCGAGTATCTTTGAGCCCATCTTGAGTTCGTCAGACCTCTTCACAGACACAATACATCATAGAAACAGAATGAAATTTGCAGAGACAGTTTCTGTGAAAAGACATAGAGAGTACTTGACTCAGAAAACTTACAAAATTCTGTCACTCCCTTGATAGGGAAATCAGATGGAATGTGGACTATCTATCCTACTTTCTTAAGCCTTTTAAAAATTGGAATGTGAAACTAGAAACCATAGATTATACACATTAAGAAGAAAAAGAAGAAAAAGAGCTGCCATTCCCTGGGGACTTAATACATGCGAGGGGCTGGGCCAAGTGTTTTATAGACATAATGGCTTGACTCCTCACAACCCTGAGCAGGCTCTGCATGTTCAGGCTGCTCACTGCACAACTATAAAGGGCACCATTCATATAAGCTATGACATGCATGGTGGCCTGGAGGGTAGGGCAGTGGCAGATCCTGCCCATGAGGTTGTTAACATTATCCCACTGCAGAGGTTTATGGGTCAGTTCAGGCTTCACGTAACTAGGAAGGTCCTGAGCTGGCGTTTGAACCCAGAGCATCCTACTTCAGAGCCCTTGCTCCTCACTGCTCTTGATACGCCAACGCCCCTGTCAGCATCTGTTCTCAGGGCTAAGAAGCATGCTGATAAAATCGGCGTGGCCATGCTCGCCGGGGTTATATGAAATCAGTCTTCATGGGAAGCACAAAGCCAGCCATTAATGGTGTGATGCTATTAGCAGTAGATTATAGATATCACAATTCAGCCCATCTTGAGAGAAAATGTTTTAAAAGCAAAATAAACAGATTCCATTTGAATATGTATTGATTCTATATTCAGTACCATTATCCTGCTTCTTAGTATAGTGTGCATTGGAAAAACAAAATTGCTGTTTAGAAATAATACTTGGTTCAGCACCAGTACACACAGTTGTTCTCTACCTTAAAAAAAAAAATTAGTAAGTTTTTGGGAAACTCCAGGGAAAACAATACGTGAATTAATTTGTTTCAAACGAACAGCAGGAACTATTCAGGTAAAAATGTTTATGTTAACATGATGTAACTGCTACATTTTATCAGTGTGACCAGTAGCACTTTCTAAATAACAGCTGCTAGTAAGTGTACAGAAAAAATGGAAAATGTAGTTTTTGTATTCTAGTTGTTATGTCTTTTCCCAATCCTTACATTTTCCCCCGCTCTTGCAGGATGTGGGATTTTTGCATAAGGTACAAATTCATGGTTAAATGAGGCACTTTTTGACTTGGCTAAAGCTGTCTAAATGTGAAGTGATGAATAATCTGAACTGAGTTGAAAGGTAAAACCAATATCAGCATCATCATAATGATTTTTTTATCAGTTTCAAATTACTCCGCATGGAGTTAGCGTACAGTAACAATCACTCATTGTCTGTGTAGCTTCTAAAGTTTCAGTGAGAAGAGGAGAAATAACATAGATTCCTGACATGTGGTGTTTGAGACGATTGGTTCTAGAATCAGGTCAACTTTGGCTTTGCTTTTCATTAACTGGCTGTGAGATCTTGGGCAAGTCACTTAAGTTCTGGTTCTGGCTCCTTTGGGAAAAAGGGAGGATTCGTCTCCACTTCATCAACTGTTATAAAGGTTCACTGAATGGATATATAAAATATTTGGCCAAGTCCCTGATCTCTAGTTAGTAGGACACTAACTTGTAGCTTGTATTATTATTGTGTTATATTATTCTCTGCTTTGTACTGGGAAAGAATCTGCCTGCATCGCTGTATATTTTTATATTTTGATGGTGGTTGCTAACTTTTCATCTGACCTTTCCTTACTATTATTTATATGTTTGTTGTCATAAACTTGAACTATACTGAAAGTAAATATGTTACTTTAAATATTATTGTCTATCAGTCCCTTTTAGAGAATATTTGCTTTGGCAAGTTATAGGCACATCCTGCTTTAATCAAACCACCAGGCTTATTCCATTCAAGGAATTTTCACACCATTTTGAACACTGTACCAGTCACAGAAAACTGTAAAGTCTGTTCCTTGCCTTTGAAGAAATCTGGGGAAGGAGAATTGGCTTCTTTTTTTTTTTTTATGTAAAAGAGAAATCACCCTGAAATATCAAAGAAAGCTTTATACACATATAATAACCTGTATCACATGCCGATTTAACTATCTAATTAGCAAATCCTGCTACCTCTGCCCACCCATTCATTCAGTGACAGGAATGGAATAAGTAACATCTGAACTTCCATGCGTGGGTGACCCGATTCCTGTGCACAGTGTAATGAAGGATAGTCCTGCGTGGGTTTCAGCATCACGTCTTTCCTTGGCAAAGTTAAGCCTCCCAAGTCCTTCCATGCCACCTCTCGAGTGTCTCAGTCCACCTCCATCTTGCCAACATACTTGTCTATACATTGATGTTCTCATTTGGGTCTTGCTTCTCTGTATGGGGCCATGTGCCTCACTCGATTTCTCTTTGTTTTAATGAAGACAGGGCCGGTTTTGCCACAGTGTGACTCCTTTCAACAGTAAATGTTTTTCCAAGCACTGCTGTTTTTATTTTCTTCAAAAGTCTTTATTTGTGCCTGATTTCTCACTCTCTTGCTCTGGTTCTATATCTGTTTGTTCTTGCTTTCTCTCTTGCACGCATGCACAAGCACAGGCACACACACCCAGATCCATGCAGCCCTTTTAGCTTTCCTTTTTAGAGTGTCATCCCATGCCTCAGAATTGCCTTGGCTGCAATTAGTCCAGACACATCCATTCCAAAGCCATGTATGATATATGCGGGGTGACAGCTGCAATAAGTGATACACAGCATTGAAAGGGATACATTTATTTGTTCCACAAAGAGTAGTCATAGGGTTACTTTACATCATTTAGAAAACATCCGTTTTCATTTTTGCCCCAGAAGTGTGTAGTAGAACCCAACAACTAGTACACTTAACTGGGACTGGTCCTCGGGAGGTTTACAGTGTCACTGATGTACCCAATTTCGGAATTCGTGTCCACAACTTAAGTCTTCGTGCATGATGTGGCAAATAGTCTTCTTCTAGGCTAATATGGCAGAGTAAAAAGGGTTGAGGATTCGTTCTTCTCCATGAAATGTTTGTATTTGGGGGTTCTGTTACTTTTGTTATTACTCTCTCCAGCCCCTTCTCTTAGAACAGATGGAAAGAAGGAATGAACTGTTTGACAGAGTAAGAGAGGGAATTCATTGAAGGTAAAAAATTATTTCCAAGCAGTTCTGAACTGGATCCCCTCAGAGTACATTGTGGTGGAAATTGGCTATGGAGCTAACATGCCTTGGGTTACTTTGCTTGAAGCTTTTATTCCCTCAATTGAGCATGGCCGTGGTGTGGCATTTGGGGAGCAAGCCGGAGGGAGGGTGTGCCTTCCCCACTGGCCTTTAGGGGTCACTTTCTGTCTCTTCTGTGCTCTGGGCCCCTTTCTTGACAAATATTTGACAGATAACTTCCCTGGGTACAATCTTAGCTTCAACTTTTATTTTTACTTGGAGAAATAACAATTTTATTTTTCTGGGAGCTATACCCCAAGTACACCTTACCCATCTCTACTAATTAATTCAATTCAAACAAAATCCATAATATAAAAATTAGTACTTTGGATGAAGCCTCTGATGAAAGAACATTCCACCCTCATCCCTCTCTGCAATTAGAAAGATAAAATGTATTCAAACAGAAGAGTTAAGTTCCAGTATGGCGTGATAGATGACTGAGCACAGAAACAAGAATGACAAGGAGAGAGAGGGCAGTGAAGGCCCGAAAAATCAAGGGGAAAGAAGGCTTTGAATAAAAATCGCATAGAGTGACTTTGAATTGCAGTAACTTCGTGTGAGTTAACTGGTTTTGCTTCTTGCCAATGTGTGGTTAAAGTCGAAAGAATTAGCTCTTTCGAGTAGTTTAAATGTTTGTGCATTATCTCTGGGCTATGTCTTCTAAATGTGTCTCTAGGATGCCAAGGAGTGGCACCCCGGGTGTTGAACAGGCATGTGTTAGGTCTGGTAGTGTAATGAGGTAGACGGAACTGGGGTGTATCGATTCTTTATTTCTAGTCAGTTCTGTGTCATGCATTATTGACAGTGGAATTTGAATAGTTTGCAGTTGATAAAAGTCATTGTCAAGAAACCACGTGTCACTTCGAACATACAGAAAAACCTAAGGAAGACAGCCACATGCAGAGATGACCGTCCCTACGCTTTGTGTGCTTTCGAATGTGAAAAGCGACAGAAGACCTGAACTTAATTTCTTAACAGTGAACGTTTAAAAGGAAAACTTTGTCCCTGTACTAACTCTTTTAGCAAGTATGGTTATCATGTAGAACTCTGCTGAGCTCAGACGAGGTGACCATTTAATGCCAGTGTAAAGTGACTAGACAAACAGATATTTAAATAAAACAGACTAATATCTCAAATTCTTAAAACTGCAATTCTCAAAACTATAGAATAATTGGTGAAAATCTGAGTATTTCTACTTTATCCACCGCCCCACACACACACGCTGCAGCGCGCCACACACACACACACACACACACATACACACATACCATTGGCATTGGCCGTTCTGGATGAGACTTCCAAGTATGTTCAATATTTGGGATTACCTTTAGTCCTGTCATTGGCCTCCTCTCTACCATCTGTCTACCTCCATAATTTGTTTATGAATTTGAAGGTAAAAGGGGATGAAGAGCAAAACTTCGTATTTACTGGCTGTGGTGGGGAGAGGAAGCGTGGGTTTTCCTAATACTCAATTAGAATTCATTCATTCTGTGCAGGATACTTCACCCAGTACGTCCTCTGCTCTGTGCTCTTCAGTGACTTAGACTTGTAACACGTATAGGTGGTATTAAAAGTACATTAAAATTAGCAGCATGAATTGTACACGATAAACTTCTAGAAATCTTTGAACCCAATGCCTGAACCCCACCTAGAGTCCTGGGCGGCTTCACTGCCATGTTCCATCAGGCTCCTGTGTGGAGATTTCAACCACACCGAAGATGTGTGTGAGCATCAGGAAAACCATATTTTTCTTCGGAGGACTCCAGGCTTTGACAAAGGTCTGTAAGGAGCCCTAGTTAGTAGAGATTGCCCATCGCTTAGGGAAAATCATGTTCAGAGGCATATTAAAAGTCAAAAGATTAGCCACAATTTGCCAAAGGGAAAAAGAATGCGTGATACTGAGTTTTCTGGGCCAATCATTTCTGTGCTCAATGAATATGATCCAGACTTTCTTACCGTCTCGATTTATTTTAATTCATTGATGTTGAAATACCATCGAGGGTTGGAAAGACAGATATTAATGTCAAATTCTGATTCCTATTGATTGGTAGCAACTGCCGAAAGTGTTGATTTGAGAAGATAGGATGTCGTGATATCTGAGTTCAGTAAAAAAAAAAAAAAAAAGTTGCCACAATTAAAAAGTACTTTCTGCTACAACGAAGAAAGAAAGTGACAGGAAGGGGGGAGCGATGCACTGTCTAGACATACTTATCATATATGTACATACATTGTTGTCAGAATGACAGTATATGCACTTTTAGTTTTGAGAGGTCATTGTAAGGGTGAAATCTCACAACAGAGGTGGCAGATAGTGGCTGGCTGTTCATCAGCCCGCCACCTTTCTTCTTCTTGGGCAGACAGCTGGACTGTAATTTCAGCCTTCCCTGACGTTAGGTGTGACAATGCTCCTGCATCCGGACAATGGACTGTGTGTGTGAAAATGGCGTGCATCACTTCTAGACGTGGGAAATAAGTCTTTCCACAGACAGCCTTCTACCCTACTTCTCCATGCCCTGGCGTGGAAGACGAGGGAGAGGACTTGGCTCAGAGGACCTAGAAGAGACCGCTGCCACAGGAAGGGGCCCAAGTCCCTAAATCATTGTGTGGGTCCGAGACTGCCCCACCCCAGCCTACCCCCTTTTTGCCCAACAGCCTGCATTGTCCTGCAGTGAACAAGAAATACACCTTCACTGTGCAGTGCCACACAATCAGAGTTGTTTGCCTACACTGACTAACGCTGTCTATGTGAAAGCTGTTTATAAAAAGTAAAACACAATGGAAGTATAGATTAGAAATACAAGAAAACAAAAGGCATGATTTCTCTTTCTGTGCAAATTCTATATTTTTACATCTGCTCAAAAGCCTCCCCAAAGCATTCTTTCTCTCTCATTAAATGGGCGAGTTGAGCACTTGCCTCCCTTATTCATAAATCAGGCTTATGCTCCAAACTGTCTACCCAGTACAGCCTTCCCTGAGGATGACAGTGTCAATATGTGAATCCAAGCACAGCAGCCCAAGACTGCACCAGAGCTTTGGGGGACATCTCAGGGGTGACCAGGAAGGGGACAGTTCTCTCTGCCCCACCCCCATCGCATCCATCCTTGACCGACTCAGTTTCCCGCTTTGTAGTTCTGTCTCTTCCAGCTAGGGCTCGCTGGGTGGGCTTCTCTAATCTCCAGGTTATCTGATCCTCGACTCATTTTCTCACAGACACTTTCCTAGTTAGGTTTTATAGAATTTATTTTTTCCTTTCCTAAGTATATATTTTTTTGTATTTATCTTATTTGAATTTGATGTCATGCAATCCCTCCTCCAGTGCATCCAGGCCATTTTGGATTCTATATGTGTTGCCTCTGCCCTGACAGCTGGGTATTCACTGTAGAGTACAAATATATATTTAACTTCTATGTACACACACTTATAAATAGAACACTAACACCAGAGAGAGTGAAAGTCAGAAGAGATGGTGGCTGTCCATGGGGCTAGTCCAACTGGTGTGGTTTGTTCTTGCCACAGGCATCTAGAATGAATAGAAAACATATCTAGGACATCCTCTCTGTCTTCTCTGTCTCTGTCTCTCTGTCTCTCTGTCTCTCTGTCTCTGTCTCTCTCTCTCTCTCTCTCTCTATCTCTCTCTTCCTCTTTTTTCCCCCCTCTCTCTCTCTATACCTTGGTCTCTGCATATCTTCCCCATTCTCTGCTCTCTGTAGACACATTTTCCTCACTCCATGGTTCACATGGCAGAACATGACTACTGACATCCCTAAATTTTACATCCTCTCTGTTCAAGAAATTAGCTCTGACTTTTAAGAATAGTTTAAGATACTGGAGCAAGCGAGAATAACAGAGAGAGAGACTCCTCTTGGTCCAGCTTTGTTAAGTGTCCACATCTGGTCCAATAAACTCCAACAAGGAAAACAAAGATATGGCATAAAAATGAGGCCCTTGGGTTCCAAACTTGTGGGTAAATTAAGGAGAATCATTCTGCATTAGGCACAACCCCCCTGCCAAAGGTCTACCTCCATAGTGAAAGTGATGGCAGAGTGACATAAAGAGATGAGAGAAGGAATAGAAAGAAGTTAGAGAAGTTAGAGAAATTGATTATAAATTAACTTCCTTTAAACCTGAAATTCAAAGGAACCTGTGTCTATGTGCACATACGTATGTGTGTACACGTGTATACACTCATACAACACACTTAGTGAATGCATGCTATTTACCATGCACCATGTTAGGTTCTGGAGTAGCCTTTGTTCTCAGGTGTCTTTCTGTCTCATGGAAAACACAGACAGAGAAAAATTTTGAGCACAGTGGCCATGGAGCCCAGGTAACACTTACTAGCCCAGGAAGGAAGAAAGACAGGAAGTCTTCCCAGAGGAGCAGATGCTTGAGATGACTCTGAAAGGCAGAACAGGAAGTAGCCTGGTGAAGGACAGGTGAGCAGTCTGTCCGAGGCAGCAGGGATAATATGGATGAAGTCATGACCATGAGAAACAGCACAGTGTGTTCTGGGAACGTTAGCCCAGACTTGCTAAAGCAGAAAGAGATGAGGGGAAAGCTGAGGGCAGGTTTATAAATCTAGACATGAACCAAAGGACATGAGTGAACCACTGAAAGATTTTAGGCAGAGGAGTGACACCATCAGACTGGTGTCTTATATAGCTCACCTGGCAGACAGGCTAAAAGTGGGTTTGGGAAGAAGACAATCTGGGAGATAAAATTAATTCAGTAGATATTGCAGTCATTGAGGAGAAAAATGATGGAGACCTAGACTTAGAGCAGAAATACTAACAATATAGCTACCAGTTATTCATGAATTTGACTAGTAGCTATTAACGTTTTTTGTGTGTCATGCGCTGTGTTAGGTGTTGTACATGGACCACCTTATTCAGTACCCGGAAAAGGCCTATAATGTCACGTTACTGTATTGTAGGTGAGAAAGCTGAGGCTCAGATAAGTTACCTAGCCCAAGTTCTCTTAGCCAATAAGTGGCAATATTTAAGTGTCTCTGACAACAGGCTTTAATGATTAACCACCATTCCAATGATGATAGCTATGAAGAGGAGGGAGATAGATTAGAAATAGTTAAGAAGTATAATTATGCAGACCAGGTAGTGGACCAGGTTCAGGAAATAAGCGAGAAGCATGCAGCAAGGATAACTACCCCAGCTGAAGCCTGGATGTCTGGGAGAGTGGGTGCAGGAGAGCTGAGTTTTATCCACACCTGAAACGGGCGTCTGACATTCACTCCCATTGGAATGGGTCACCTGGAAACCCACTCTCTCTCGACCCTTGGTCCATCCACACTCTGTGGCTAGTCAATCTCTCCATCCCTCTTGACCCCGGCCCCTTGGGCAATATTTCCAACTGTCTGCTTTACAGTTCCTTCAGTCCCTTTGTCCTCTGACCTTTGTCCCCTGACCTTTCTTTGTCCCCTGACCTTTCACAGTACCCACCTTGCCAGTGGCATATTCCTCGAATCAAACCAATCGTCCATTTCCTCTGTGCCAGCTCCAAGGAAGCCATGCAAATGATACCTGTGAAAATCAGCTGGGTTTAGTGCTTCACTCAGCCTTGACCTGTCGCTCTTTTCCCATAAACCTCCTCTCCTGTCCTGTACTAAACCCAGCCTCTTAGACCCCAGCTAGTTACCTGCTCTGTGGGAACCAAGGTCATGCCGGCTGAGGCTTCTTAACTTAGCCTCCTCCACCTCCACATGCCTTCCTATCCTGAGCCATTCTCCTCTCTTCTTATTTCAAAAAACAAAGGTTCTTTCATTCCTTGCCACCAACAGAGACTTGATCTATCAATTGTGTACAGATTATTTTTAATAACATCATTTAAAATTTGTGCACGGGTGCAAATTCAGTTGAAGCTGTTTTTTAAATTCTCATCCTCTCTCTAAAAAATAGTATTGTCTTTGTGAGCAGAGCTTTCATCACCCCACCATAAACTATGAGAAGGGCGAGCGGGCTTTCCCTCGTCCTTACCACAGGTCAGGATGAAATAGGTTAAGCTCCAATCGGCTAGATTTTAATTACCCCCCAAATGATACTTCACTTCCATTTCTAAGTCTCAGTCAGTGAGTTACTGGGTTAAAAAAATAATAATAATAAGTTTAACAAGTAAAGAAAGGCAAAAGTCATTACTATCTCAAAAACTAGGTATTTTACTATATATTAACAAGTTTAAGATGCCACCAATTGTAAGAGACTTTCTTAATAACAGAATTGGGGGGACAGTCAAACACCTAAATACAAATTTAATCCTGAATTCAGAAATGTGAATATGAAAATGTGAAGAAAACAAATTGAATCATAAATGAGACAGTACAGTAAATTTTCTCCCTAGAATTAAGCTTCTCTTTATTTACTACTTGTTGCTAAGTCTAACTTGGTCAGTTTATAAAATTCCTACTCAGGTCACAGTGCCCTCTGTGAAAAGTTTTGGTTTCCTTTTGTTTTATAGGGAAGGGACACGTGATACCTATTTCTCTCTTAGGTTGGGGATTGATTCTGTGATGCCTTCGCTCAATGGTCTTATGCAGAAATCTAAACATAGTTTCAATAAAGATTGAAACCCCACAGGGAAGGAAAACCCATAACAAAGAGGCTTCTCTGAATCTGGAATAAAACATGAATCTACATGTGAGCAGATTTGAACCATTTTTCAGGGTTCTGCCCCAGTAGGAGTTTAGTGGAGAAAACAACTTACTTGCTCTAAAATGACAGAAGATTTCTTTCAGCAAACACCCCTGTGTGTTCGTATGTGCATGTTTCTCTTATAAAATGATAAAATCACTCTAGCTCAGGATTTCAGTGTCTTCTTGATGGAAGCCTCTAATTGCACAAGTAAAACCTAAAACAGTCCAGACAAATGTCCTCCTGCCTCAGAGGCTCACAGTTTGTGCTGTGGTGTGTATGCATGTATGTATGTACGCACTTCAATGGCATTTTGCATAGAATACATCAGCGTTTGTATTTTTCAGAGAATATGCCAGCTCCTGACTGATGCTTATTAGAATATACCAATTCTCTGAGCCTCTGCCATGTTTTCTCTCCCCCCGTGAAGATTCTGTTTCTCCTCTCTTTCAAAACATAATGCTCGTGAGGGGTGCCAAACCAGCAACCTAGAAGTCAGGAAGCTACTTTTTACTCCTAGCCTGTGGTGTGTTCCCTTTGGTTTCTGTGCCAAACCAAACTATAGCTCTCTCTCTGGCTGAGAGAGCTATAGTTTCAGTTTCAGTTTCCTATTTAATGTGGCTTGTAGTATCTTCCTGGTGAATCATTTTACTAGTTTGGGCACAAGGTACTGATCTTGTGGACCAAAACACACACACAAAGACAGGCACACGTACACTAACCAAACACATACACACAACTCACCCGCGTGCAAATATCTATGCCTATGCACACATATACATGCATACGTGTGGACATATATACATGTGCATACATGTGTGTACACGCAATGCAAATAGACACACGTCTGTGGGTGCACATACCTGCATACACACCCATGTGCACACACACGCATGCATGTTTGTACACACCCGTGCATGTGCACACACACGGGCACCCCCCTGTGTATATGCCTGCACACCTAGACACACACACGCACACATAGATCTGATGCTCTTTCCCTTTTATCTTTCCTACCTAAACGTTTTTCTTTGCTCCCAATTTTTCATTTCCCATCTTCCCTTCAATATCCCCAATGTTGAGACTCTTTCGAAGTTACTGTACAGTTCATCATTGTTAAGAATGTGATATTTCTACTGACAAGCCCTGGATTTATCTTTCTATAAGATCATTGAACAGTCCTATGCGCCAAGTATGGAGGTTTTCATAACCTGCCTGAGTAGAAGAAACATCAAATCATCTCAGCTTAACCCTCAAGAAGCGAGGGTCACCTTAGTCTTGCTTTCTCACTCGGCCGTCCATGTTGTAATAAGTGAGGGACATGGAACTGAGAGCTCCGCGCCCCCTTCTTCTCTGTAACCAGGATGCAATCCCATGTAGGGATGTCCACATCTTTTCTAACCCTTTCCCCCTAGTGCTTCTTAGCGAGGGATCTTGGTCTTCATGTTCCAGCACTTCCTTAGTACTGCAATATTCTTTGCCTTGGACCGAGGACAGAGATTTTTGAAGTCATTCCTTTTGCTTTGGCAGGAAGTGGCATGGATGGAGGAGTGGCTTCATCACTTTCTGTAGACCTCCTCTCTGCTCTGTTCTTCTGCTTTTGTTTTACACGTTGAGAAAGGGCATGGCTGGCTCTGATCTCTGCTGAGTCTCTGTGGGGAAGATTGAAAGCAAGAATGAGGGGAGCATCTGAATCTTTTAGTTTAATTACCCAAATCTGTTGAAGCCTCCTGGTTTTGCTTTGGATAAACTCGGGCATCCAGGCCTCTGAGCTCAGGATTCTGTGACTTGTCATTGTATAGCCCGACAAACCACCGCTATGGAGGCCCCTGAACAATAGACAAGCGAGAGGAACTAGCTTTTGTAACAAAATCAAGGAGGCAGATTTACTAGCCAAATAGAGGAGACTTTTACCCGTTCATATCCCATGAGAGTCTTGGAGCATTTTCCTAGTGTTTTGCCTTCCATCGTCAACCCAGACACCGCCTCAAATTTGTGTCACTGGGGCTAGCTCCATAGCCTTGGACTGTATCTTTTGCTCCCAAGATCACTGAGGCCTGAAAACACAGCACAGGGGAGCTTTCCAAGTACAGCTGTATATAATTACTTAAAACTTTCTACCCCTATTCATGATCTCTAAATAGCATACTCACTCTCAGTGTTCGGCACTAAGGATACCAAGGAGGACAGGATGTAGCCTTTGATCTCAAAGGTCTTATGGTCTAGAAGGGAGAGACAGGAAAGTTAATATTGTAGTACATAATCCGTCGTACGTAATAGACGGACAAGTGATGGAGGAGCTAGAGAAAGGATACCAGGAAGAAGGCTGGTTTGGCAAGATGGTCCCAAAGAGATACATTTTAAACTATATCTTGGAAGAAAGAGGGATGCTCAAGTTAATTTAACTGGGATGACAGGTCCAAGCATAAGGAGGGGAAAAAAAAAACAAATCTATACATATAATCACCCGTTTTGCAAGAAGTTTGTATCTAGGGGTGGGTGGCATATAGAAGCCCAGATGGAGAAGGGCTAGAGAGGCTGTGGTCACCCATGTAATCCAAAAAGAGTCATTGAAGGATATCAGGCAAGAGTTAAAATATAATTGCAGTGTTTTGACCCCTAGGATATTTTGACTTTATCGTTATCTACACAGATATTTTCCACAAAATTGTACCAAGATTTTTGAATTTTGAGTGAGACAATATTTCCTAGAAACAGATTAAGCCAATGTAATTTAACAATCAATTTCATATGCCTTTCCGTAGAAAACCTTTTTATCCAGAGTAAATGATGGGGTTAGATATTCTTCAGAGTCAGAGAGACGGAGAAAATAATTGAATGTAGCAAAGGAAAAACAGTGACGAGTTCAAAACTTCTTTCTTTGGGTTCATTTTATATCGGTCATGCAAACTGTTGAACACAAAATTCATTCTGCCATATTTATTTGTTGCACATGAGAGGTCCCCTGCAATTTAGAGGTTATTTTAGAATACTGCCATTATTAGGGAATTTTTAAATTTTCTAATTCTCTCTAAAGCAACTGAATGTGTTTCAAATGGGACTTTTCAGTGCAAGTCTGGCGATTGTGCACATTGTGCTGTTGCTGTAACAGAGGTGGAGCTTGGAGGGAGGGCATAATCTCTGAGCCATCACACACACTCACGGGCAGCTGCTGGTGTTTGCTGGCAGCCCGGGCTCTTCAAGGCCACTGAGCAACACGGTCCCCTCTTCATCCCACATCAGCCCAGGAACACAGGGACACGGTGAGGTCCTTGATAGCAAAAACAGTGACTCCGTTCATGAAGGCTTGAAAACGAGTCACTTGAGGGTCGATAATGACTGGGAAAGTGTATGTTGAAGGATCCCAAGGTGTCTCTTTAACATGCATGCCTCTGCCAGCAATCTGCTAGTCTGTCGACTTCGGCTTTCATCTTCTCCAATGCCACCCGCTTCTCGTTGTCGTGTCATGTCTGTGAAATGTGCATCACTCCTGTGCCTTTCATCTGAGAGTTTATTACCGAGATTCAGGTTTCATCAGCAATGGGTCCGTGTCAGTTGGAATTAACAGCAGTTTCACTCATGGGCTCGTACTGTTAATGTTTACATAACTTCCAGATTGTGGCCTTTGGGTAGAGAGACCAATGGAATGCAGAATGAGCCAAGGTCTAGAACCTCAGAAGTTGTCTCTTTCTATTAAAAAAAAAAGAAGAAGAATATATTGTATTTTATTTATGCTTTTAATAAATGAAATGAGTCGAATGGCTTCCAGTAAAACTCATAAAATATAAGGCTTTGCTTTATGCAAGTCTTAGCAATCCAAATGGATATTGAACAGTGGTATTTGGGAGCTGGGTAAACTCGACTTTCTGAGACAAGCCATTCCTGGGTCTATAATATGGAAATCTGGAGAGAAAAATCAATTTTAACTTTTTTTCGTTACCTTTTTTTCAAGTGAGTAAAATTTATATAAAGCCATCTTTATTCACCTCTTCTACATTTTCTAGCACTACCCAGACAACACTACCATGCTTTCTTTAACTTGACCCTTCAACTCGGTATTCTCACTGCTTCATTTCCACCTGTCAGCTGACCCCTCTCACCTTAGTTTAAGTCTCAAAGCTAGATGGCTAAGATATAGGTTGAACATACGCTCCTATTTCCTAAACTAACCCAAGAGTTGTATTTGAATGGTTTCATTGGCACACACTTCATACTCGAATGATTTCCTCTTTGAATGCTTATTAATTTTCACTATAATGCTATCGTTTTTATACCATCCATCTCTTTTGAAATTTTATTAATGCCTAAAATCTAAAGATTGTTTTCCAGCTTCTCAAGGAAGCAGTGGATTTTATTTTACTAGTTGAAAGAACTTAGGAAAACATCGTGATCTTCGAAATTGGTTATTAGTTACAATCAAAACTGTATCATTGACAGACTTGTGCCCTTGGGTTCACCTCTCTGAGCATCAGTTCCTAAATATGCAAAATGGGGATTAAAATAAACAAGGACCGTAATCTCTGTGGGGCAGAAACTGTTTGTATTTGCTCACAGGTATTTCCCCAAGGGAGACTTTTGAGCAAAGCAGAACTTTGCTTTAAAAGACCAGTGTCCTTTGAGTTGGAACCACAGCGAGTTATTCTGCATTGACCCAACACCCTGCCTCCTCCTCTTCTGACATTTTAGCCCTGATAGTTTGCAAAGGAGTTTTAATTTTAAATAGATGATTTCTAAAGGTGTTGCTATTCTGCGGTTTTGAATATCTACCATTCATATATGAATTAGATTTGGGATGTACTGTAATAGTCGTTTCCTGAATCAAAGGAACACAGCTTTCCTCACCATAACTTGGGGGACTGCAACTCTTTGCATAGTCAAGCACAGGGAAGACATCATCCAGTTTTGTTTTGTTTTGTTTTTAAATATCCTCACAATTGCCCCATCCCTCTCTCTGTTGCTGTGGAGCTGGCCTTGCTCTGAGGACCTCACTTGAAGCTCTGTGGTGTGGAGGGAACGTTTGTTGCTGGGTTAATTGTCTTACAAATTGCTGGGCCATTCATGGAGGAGCTGGTGACTAGGACAGGTCACAGCTGCTCTGTGGCTCAGTGTCTACATCGAAAACAGGGTAATCACTCCTGTCATCTCTGCCTTGCCAGACACAAGAGATTTTAAAGTACTTCGAAAAATCTCCTTGGATGAACAAATTCTGGATGTATCATTGGTTGTATTGAAAAGCACAGAGCCTATATGACCCTCTGGAACTAAAAGGTACCGAAGTCAAATCTGTAATTCAAAGATAGATTGAGTGAGACTTGATATCTGAATTTTTTTTCTCATTTTTTTTGGTGAAAAGAATATGGGTTTTGAGTTCATATCATTGATCAAGATTCATATAAACAAGAGGAAAAAAAAATTCCCAAGCACACCAAAGAGGGCCACAGTTAAGAAAGGTCTAGTTTGAATCAGTAGTTTGGTTCATTTTTTTTTTCTTTCCTTCAAAATTTACCAGTTTGTAACGTTTGGCATCTCACTTAACCTCTCTGAGTTTCAGTTTCCTCATCTGCAGCATGATGATACTAATGCCAACTTTTCAAGAAATTTTCTAAGAAATGACTTTTGTGTGTGAAATAAACTATGTAAAGTCCTGGAGCCACACATGCCCCAAAGAAGTATTGATTACTGTGTCTAGTTTTTATATCTTTCAAAGATACAACTAAATCGGATGTTAAACCTTATCTCTGTGTTATTATAAGTGTATTTTTAGATATTCAAGAGTATATAAATAATTGAAGGATGAAAAGAATCCTACCCCCAAAAAAGCAAGAATAGGTTAGGGATATAGTTAAACTAGAAGAGGTGAAAGAAAGTGTTTATCAGAAAAGAGATGCTATTTCTAATAAAACATGCATCACCTTTCAAGGTAAATTTTAGAATGGAGACACTTTTTGAATCAGATTGGTGTACGTGCTCCTGAATTTCCCACTGGACCGAGTTCTCTTCTTCTGTCGCTATGCTTGGTCTCAATGACTTATCACAAAGGACAAGGTAGAGAAGACAGCTCTTTTGGTGACAAGTATTGAGATTTTAGGACAAGACTAAGATGTAAGAAAAAGTCCTAAGGGTTTGAGCTCAGAGAGGCCTGGAGAGCAGAGGGATGCCTTGAGTGACTTGGATTAGATTTTCAGGGGGAAGATGTGTTTCTGAGGAGATGAAATGGAAATGAATGATTGATGAACTGACAATGAGCACAGAATGACAGACAATAAGTAGCCTAAGCTGCAGATGATGTTTGGACAAGAAAAAAGTAAAATCTAAACACCAGAGTATTTGCACAAAACATAGTGACCTAGCAGAACAGCGATTCTCAACCAGGGAGCAATTTTGCCCCCTAAAGAACATTGGCAGCATCTGCAGACACTTTTGCTTCATGCAACTGGAAGAGGGCTACTGGCATCTAGCAGATAGAGTCCCAACATGCTGCTGAACATCCTGTGACACATGGGGCAGCTGCTGCCCCCAACGAGGAGTCACTGAGGCCAGGTGTCGAGTGCCCCAGCTGAGAATCCTGCTGTGGAACAGTGTTTTTCAAACTGCATTCCACTCGCATGCCACAGGTTTCGGGGGAAGGGAAATGTGCTTGGGGAAGGGTGGTTCTGTGTCCTCATAAATTTGGGAAGTTCCGTGACCCACAAACGTAAGTGAGTTTCTTTACCGCAGAACTTTTTCGAGTATTTAATTAAAAAAGGAAAGCACTGCCAAAGCCAATTTTCCAAGAAATAACTTTGTACGTTACAAATGTCCATCAAACATAGTATGGGAAACACTAATCTATTATTTCTTATTAGTTACTTTTTGGTGGGATATGCCATGGTCTCTGCTTGGAAAAAAGTATACTCAGTCAACCTTAAATTGTTTTTAACACACACATCACACATACACAATCAGACATGAAACCTAATCATGCATATGAAAAAAAATGTGGAGGCATAAAAGCTTGCATCCGACAGAGCACATTATCTTGAGGGTTGGGGCAGTGGTGAAACAAAAGAAAGTTCTAGATCGTGGTTCCTTCGCACCATCCCTAGCAGTAAGAATGACCAAAGTCTAATGTCTCATCAATATGCCAGGATGCTCACTGCAGCTTTCTCCCTGGTGCATTTGTTAAACTGAATTTATTGTGGATACTTAAGTGATTCTTCCTACCCCCCGTTTATAGTTACAGCACATGTTCACATCTGATTGCTTTGTTTGTGAACAGATTCTCTTAACTTGCATTTTTTTCCTCTGAAATACTGTATTTATTTATTTCAGTGCTTCATAGAAGATATATTCCAAAGAGAGAGAGAATAATGTATACTCCCTGTTCGAATGCGAGGCCATCATTTAAATAGAGGTGTTGGGCTGACATCAAAGCTTTTGAGTGAAAGTAGAAGCCCAGAGGAAAGGAGACAATTTATTATGGTTTACATGTTATACGGAAGCTTTAGGTTCCCTTAGTGACTTGAATGTAATATACATTGTGCAGAAAAGCATCTGGAATGAGTTCTGTGCCGAAGACGAAGTTGGGTGTGTGTCGCGCTGGAGTAGAATCTATAGCAATCTATGAGACATGACAGTTTATTAGGATATAGGCATGTGAATTTAGCATAATAAGTCTCGGCATTCCACTAGCCCAATTACTTAATTTTCTCGGAGAAAACTTATATCTCATCCCTTTTTTTGATCCTACTTACTATAGTATTAAGGGATTAAAAGCCCTAGGACCTTTTGTCCTTCAATCATTCATTAGCTTGCTGTTAGACCTAATCCCCATTTCCATTTGCAGAGAAGTCAGTTAATTTAATCAGCTATCATTATTTAGCAGGTTTTAGAAAATGTAATGCATCACTTGAAAGGAATGATGAAAAAAAGTTTTGAGTGGTTCGAGTGGTTTAATTTTGTGCTAAATGCAACTGAAACGTTTATGTATTAGTGTTCCTATTGCTGGCATAACAGATTACCACAAATGGTGACTTAAAACAACATAAATTTATTATCTCATAGTGCTGTAGTTCAGAAGTCCAACATGAGTTTCACTGGGCTAAAATCGAGGTTTTCAGTAGGGCTGTTTCTTTCTCCAGCTTCTAGGGGGGAATCTGTTTCCTGTCTTTCCAGCTTCTGGAGGCTGCCCACATGCCTTGGTTCATGGCTCTGCCTTCATTTCCAAAGCCAGCAACACTGTGTGTCTCTGCCCCTGCGACCACAGCCACGATAGCATCTCCATTTATAGTGTTCATGGATTAGATTAAGCCCACCTAGATAATCCAGGATCATCACCCCATCTCAGGGATCTTAATCTTAATCATGTCTACAAAATCCCTTTTGCCACGTAGGGTAACATATTCACAAATTCTAGGCATGAAGACATGGGTGTCTTGGGGTGTCCATTATTCTGCCTACCATGCCTTATTTCCTCATTTCCAACACAATTTGAAAGAAATTCCAAATGATTCTCCGGAATCAGAAAAGTATATTTCCAAGTGTTTTTCAAACACGAGTCATTTGTTCTTCAGCTTTAAAGTTAAATTAACCCAGACATGAAGTACTCACCTCCAATTTTCCTCACTCGTCATAAAACTCCTGAAGATGCTGAGTAGGATTGTCCCAGGACTAGCAATAAGCAGTCGAAGTTGGTGGAACATTTCCCCTGTCAACTCCCAGCTGCGAATACCCATGCGCCACCCCACAGCCCGCGAGCCTCTCTGAGCGAAGCTCCGCTGCGTCGCTTCTGCCTTCCCTCAGGCGCCGATTCCTATGAGCAGACAATTACTGGTGTCTCCAAGCATGTGGCTACGGCTGGCTGCATGATTAGCTGTTAATATTTGGTAAAGGGGATCGTCTGAACCCCGTCGGTGTCCCGTCGGTGTCCCATCGGAGACAAACTGCTCTTTGAGCATATCAAACCAGGCTTTCCGCCATGAGAAGTGCCATGTCCAGAATGCAGTGTTGCTCATTTTCCATGAAAGCTATGGAACACGGACCCTGGTTCCCTCGTGGGTCCTCGTGGTAGATTAAAAAGGGGGAGGAGATAGAAGAGTTGAAAAATCCTCACCTTTTTATCTACCTTTTAAAAATGTTTCTCCTTTGACCTTATACCTCTTTCTCCTAAATTTCAGAAAAATATATGTTTCCATGGAGAAATGAGGCAATTCGTTGGTAGCACGAGCGTGATGAGGCAGCCAACTCCAAACACCCTCTTTAGAACTAAAAATGATGGTGTTCGTTTTCTTTATCTCTGAAGGCCTTTCACACTGTAATGGCTGCATCTGTCATTAAACGAATACACACGAGGTTGTGTGTTCAGTCATTACAACTCTATTGGCATGCTTTTTTAAAATAACGGGTTTTTTTTGTTTGTTTGTTTGTTTTTTGGTCAGTGCTTAGAAATGACTTTTCTGTCCTACTGTTGGTTAAGGCCAACTAAGCAAAGAAAAGCACTAGAAGGTGAGCCTTTGTCTAAGGCGCATGCACGGCTCATTTTCTAAAACGATTCCTGAATCTGTGGCTTTCCCTATACTCCGAGTGAAACCCAGAGGCCGTGCCTAATTCGGCCCCTGCGTCCTCAGCTCATGCTCCTGGCTCTTCATCACTACTTTATGGTCACGTTGGGCTCCTTTCTGTTTCTGAAAAGCGCCAAACTCCCCTGTCTCTAGACCTTTGTTCCTACTACTCCCTCTGCGCCCTTTTTTCTGCTCCGCTTTCTCTCACACGTGCGTTCTCAGCACGGCCGCCAGAGGGCTCTAGTTCACAGCCGGCTCCGTCACCGCTGTGCTCACAGCCGTCCAATGGCGTCCCATCGCAGTGGGGGTACAAGCCAGGGTCCTTACAGTGACCTGGAAGGCGCCTCCACAAACCGTCCTCACATTGCCCCACGTCCCTCAAATGTGCTGGGCATTCTCTCGCCTGCAGACCTCTGTCTTGGCTACCCCCTGTTCTAGTGGGCTCCCCCGGATGTAAGGAAGGCTCCCTCCCTCGGTGCCTTTCTTACTGCTGTACTTTCAGGTTCTAGAACAAGTATTTAGTAGGTGCTCAACAAACGTCTGTTGAAAGAATGAATGAACAAAAGCAAACGTTACTTGTCCATTGGAGCCTTTTGCTGACGGCCCTGTTTCTAGGAGACCCTCATACCCTGTTCTTTTCCGTCACAGCACCTTACATATTTGTTGGTTTTCTGTCTCCCTTACTAAAACGTAAGCTCCTAGGAGCAAGGACCATGACTAACTGCTTCAATGCTGTGTCCCTAGCACTTAGCACAATACCACCACATAATTGGGCCTCAGTAAATTTTTGATGAACGACTAGGTCTAAAAGAAAACAAATCTTCATTTACCAAAATGAAGGTTTATATGTATATACATATACATACACACACACACACACCCACTAGGTGGGAACTTACATATAATATAAAAGGTGGTGTCCCTGCAGGCTGTAAACGTCAGTGTTCACACTCAGTGAGGTAGTAATCACGAATTCTACTGCCCTTCTGAAACTTTAGTTGGCAGTATCTGCATGATCAAAACTGAGTTTTCCAAGTACTTTGTAATTTACCTAAGAAACTGGTTCTTTTACTTTTGTCTATTCTTGCTTTCTACATCTCACTGCATCCTATATCAGTAAATATTAGTATGAAAATCCAAAATATTTTTTATGTCTCACACCTATTAGGCCTCAGAACTACTTGCCTTCTTTTCCAGCAGCAGCCTTGACGGTGGCTTTTTATTTACTTGCTGTGTGACTTTGGGCAAGTTTCCTAACCTCTCTGAATCTCCTCGCATATAAAACAGGATTTTTCAAAGAACCTACTTTGTTCTCATTTATTCATTTAACAAATATTTTATTGAACACCTACTATGGTCCAAGCATTACCTAGGTGCTCAGGGAAGTGTGTTGTACAAGACAAATGAGATGCCTGTCTTCATGTAGCTTTCACTCTATTAGGAGATGACAGACAATAGAGTAGGAAGGAGATAACAAATTTAGTAGGACAGTTTCAATGAGTGACATGTGTTTCCAAAGAAACAAACCCAGAGTGACAGAAAAGTGACAGAGAAGGGACATGCGGTGGAAAGGGACACACGTAAGGTAGAGTCGACAACGAAGACTTCTACTTGTGCTGAAATTTGAATGCTGGGAAGAATCAAACACACGAAGATCCTAGGGAATAATGTATCAGGCAGGGGTAGCAGTAAGTTCAAAGTCCCTGTCACGGCTGGGATTGATGGTTCAGGGACCAGAAAGAGGACTGTTCTGGCTTAAGTAGCAGTACAAATGAGGGTAAGTGAGCTAGAAGGGGTAAGCCAGGGCCGCATAAGGTATTCACGTTCATGGGAAAATGGTTCCTAGAGGACTGCTCTTCCCATTGTTCCTGGAGCTAGTCATTGTCTGATAATTTTAAATTTTCTTACTCTTTCAAATTTAAAATTTTCCAAGTAGAAGGACTGCATTTATTCTCCAGTAAAATAAGGGGCATGAACGACGGTATATTTAAGTTGTTTGTTGTGCTAATTTACATTTATCATCACTCACCATTTTAATTAACAGCACAGAAAATTGATTCTTACTAAAATTCAATAATTTTTTATTCAAAATGTGGTTGAGTGTTTTTCCTTGAATTAATGCAAGCGTAGTTCCTATGATACAGTACAAAATGAATCGTGTTATTTTAAAAGAGATATTTTGGTTTGGCTATCATCTCCAAGAAAAACACATATTGAGAAGAGTACTAATATATATATTTCCTGAAAGCCTATGTGAATAAAAAGAGGATCTGAAGGTCTTCTTTGGAAATCTTTGAATAATATAGTCTGTTTTCATCAATCTGGCATATTTGTTTGTTCTCTCAGCGAATACTTACTGAATGCTGGTGACTGTGTGTTATGCCTCACGCCAAATGCTTATTAATTAGGTGCCAAGTTTTATGGATTTTACAGGCTAAATACCTCTAATGTCCATATACTTGTTATTATCCCCACCAATACCCCTGTCTCTCAGACTCCCCCCTTCCTCCCTCCCTCACTTTATTCCTGCTGAAGCTTCCCAGTGAGGTCTTCTCAGATGCAAATCTGACCCATTGCTTCCTGCTTTCAAGTATTCGCTGGGTTTTCCATCAACCTGAGTGATACCAGGGCATCCTTCCTTGTGCCCTTTACACCCTTCCAGATACATCTCCTGCCACTTCCTACCATCATCATCGTGAAATTCCTTCTTTCCTCAGAGGAGCCTTGCTTTCTTTCTCTCACGCTGTTGCTTTTGCGAGGAATGCCTTACCTACACCCAGCTTCATCCCCTGTGCCCTTACCAGACTAATTTTTACTCATCCGTTAAGTCCCAGCTTAAGCCATCTCCCACGAGCTGCATTCTGTGTCCACTCGTCACTATGTCTAGTCACTTGCCCGCTCAGGTGCCCAAACACCTCTGTAGGTACCAGATTGTTATACTCCGTTGCTGCTGGTCTAACCACCCAACTAGATCATTAGCTGATGGAGACAGGCATTATAACTATGAGGTGCCTCTTTAGGTCCCCAGTGCCAGGCATACTACATGGCTTAGAGCAAGTACTCGGGAACCACTTCTCAAATTTTAAAGCCACCTCTAAATCAAATGCCTCTGACAAAGTAGTGATAAACTCTTTACTACTTGAAGTCTAGTTTCATGATCTACAATCAAAAAATCTGATTTGACCATATCCATATTCCTAAATAATAACAGAGGGACTTCTTTTTTTCCTCTTTCTTTTTTTCTTTTCCTTTCCTTTTTGCTTCCCTTTTTAATAGAACCATTCCGAACTCCGGAAATCAATGTCAGTACTGTGCCTTTCATGCTGTGGGCGTACTAATGACCATGGGTGCCTCTAACTGTCCTAAACTCCCCTAGCTTTCATTTTTATCCTGTAGAATTGATTGCTTTGAATTTCTATTGTTAGTAATTAATTGAAAGAATAAGTGTTCATGATAGGTTAATAAATATATTTTATTGAAGAAATCCCAGCAGTGCAAATGCAAAAGTTGTATGTTTTAAATTTTAAATGGTTACCAAAATGAAGCCTCCAGCTCTACGCAAAGTCAAGCTTGCAGAATCAGTAATGAATCCATTAATTTCTTGACATTATTTTTCCTATAGCTTTTTGTGGCTTCCACAAACATCCACTGAGTCCCACCTAAATCAGAGACTACTTCATAGATCTGAGATTCATTGACTGAGTTGGAGAAATGCAAAGGCTCACAGCTCCTGGAATATAGATGCAAATCCACCCCAATCCTCAGACTTTTGACACTACCGAAAGAGGCTTACGTTTAGATTCAGCTAACATCTCATGTACACATTTTGTGTTAAGAATGGTGCTAAATACTCGTTTCACTTTTGAAACTTGCTGGACATGTCACTTAGCTTATTTGGGCTTGACTTAGAGGCTGTGTCAACATTCTGCCTCCAGGTAGCAAGCCAGGTAATACTTTCAAACCCAGATTATTGAAAAGAAGGAGGCGAATTGACTAGTAGGAGACAGGGCCAATGTCACGAGGGAGGCCCTTTTCATGTGCTGTTTCTATGTCTAAAATCTTTTTCCTCCTCCTCATTTTATCTCTTATACCTTGTTTTTGGTAAGATTTATTTCAAGGAGGCCCAGGAAGATGAAGGTCAAGCTTCTTCCTTCTTCCCCATCTCTCCATTAGTCAAGAGTTCTCAGGTCTGCCTGCACACGGCATTAAATGAGTCTTTTAATTTTAAATGAAATGGCTGAGGGAGGGTGTGTGTCATTACGTGTTTCATCTACAGCCTAGCAACCTGGAACTTTATTGGCCTGCGCACCACCCACTGCCTTCAACTTGGTCTTGGGAATGTCCAGCCCCTGGCACTGAGGAGGATCACTCAACAAAATCTGCACAGCCAAGGCCAGGCTGGCCATACGATATTGCCAGACAGGAGACAGGAAGAGACACCTGTTATGTTCAAATCTGGACATGCTCATCAATAGGTCATTTCAACAAATATCTAAATTCGGCAGCATCTTTTCAGTGATAACCCCGCTTTGTTTTATGTTAATTTCCATTACCTTTCCTTTGTGCTCTAACTGAACATCCTTCTCAATACTCTACATTCACCAAACTGCTCCATTGCAAAAGCATCTTCAAAAACCTAGGGACCATTTTCCACTGCCAAGTTGCCTCTTGGTATTCCTAAGAGGGACCTCCTTCTCTCCCTCCTCTCCCATGTTGGCTCCTTGTTCAGAGGTTCATGTGGAAGCAATATTGAATGTGAACTTCCAAGCCCTTAACTCTCATTTCACTTATTTCTAAAGTATAAAGAGGTATTGTTAACTTTTTATCAGGAAGCTAAAGTTTAGTTTTTGCATGTGAATAGGCCACCATTCTCCTTCCTGTATTAGAAACGGCTTTTTAAAGCTCTTGTGTTCTATTAAAATAACAATATCAAATTATGTAAATGTGCTAATTGCTTTATTAAAATTAATACCCTTATTTAGCAAGTTAAACCTTGCAAAATGGCCATTTTTATTAAAAAATTATGAAAGTGTGCTGGCTGTTTAAAGGCTAATGTAATTGGGTGAACCCAACAACTGGGAAATGTCAATTAATAGGAGATTGTTAAATAATATTGTTTAAACAATCAATTTTCTCTAGTAGTTTGGAAAATGGTCCTGGTAACGTAATCATGACTGAGGCCTAAGGGAAGGTTTATGAGGTTTTTTTCCTCCTGGTTTTTAATCTGTTGGATTTTCTTTTCATTTTGTCAAAACTAGATTTTGTTTAGTAATAGAAATTTAAATTTAGCAGTTTATAGAAAATTATACTCGGAATATTTCTCCTGTGCAGAGGTCATTTTCGGGCTGGCAATAAATGGCCACAGGGCACCTCTGCCACCACACTGCGGGTACTTGTTGAAATCTTTGGAGATATTTTTATTTCTTTTTTCTTGAGATAGCATTCCTTTTTCTTAGGAAAAGGATTTCAAGATTATAAAGACATCTCTGGGCTTTTGAAAGCAAGAAGCGTTCCATTCCATTTGGAAGATACTGAGTATTCTTGGTAGGGGTCTTCATTTCTTAGCTTCTCTACCTTGGGAAGCAGCACTCACCATGAAACAGCCTTAAAATCCATTGTCTTCTGAATAGGCTTCAACTGGAACCGCTGGTACCTCTGCTCTTGAAGTGCAAATGTTCTCATCGGAGCAGAAACTTATTCATGAAAATATCTTGTGGTTTCCAAGTAGTTGTAGGGAAGGGAATTTTTGGTCACTTATGCAATTTACGGAATTGAGGTCATTGAGGATGTTGGGACAGTTCCAACTCAGGCTGTGAAGACGGAGGTCTGAGCAAATACTCTAGATCTCTAACCTCATTTCTTGTCGCATATTGTTTGTGAGTCATCGCCTTCGAAAACCAAAGACAGCCTCACATTTCAGAGTTTCTCTGTAAACACCTGTTCCTAGTGTCATCTAACACACGAAAGTAATCATTGCAGGTGGTAGATCATGTGTAATTTCTAGGGCTTCATTTGATAACTAGATAATAAAGTGTTCCTTTATTATATGCTATGATACAATTCTCCACTCCCACTCCCACCCCAGCATCCTGGATCAAAACCATCAGATAGTTTGATCTATTTAAATTTTCTTTGTTCACACTGGAGATATTTTGGATTTGTTCCATGGACTTCTATGACTAATACTATAAGTCTTGATTTTATTAATCCAATCGCTTGTGAACCGAAGTTGATTTTTTTTTTTTTTAATTGCTGGAACTGAAAATTAGTGAAATAAACTCTACCTTAAAGACTGAATTCATAGTTTCCCCCAAAGGAAATTAGCAAACTGGCTGTTCTATTCATCGTCTTCTCTACTAAATTTATGCAACATGAACTACAGAATAATAAGCATACCAATATACTTAGATTCTTAACGATTTCAACATAATCTCACAGCAAAATTGTCTGCTTGGTTATAAGACACTCTATGCACTGTTGAAATACAGTCTGGTAGCTGTTTAGGTGCACTCTGATTTCTGTATGGATGCAAAGATTCTTTTGATAGACACATCCTCAGTTCTAATACACAAGGACAATGCTCAGCTGATTGTTTCATTACTGGAAAATGCAAATAATCTTTCACTTTTGATATCAAAACACCAGATAAAAACCTCATTCCAGTTGACTAAAATGAGTTTTTACCCTCTCAAGTACTTTTTTTTTTTTTTTTTTGCCAGCTCTAAGGGGAAGAGTTCATTTTTTAGCTGTACCAATAGAATTTTGTGCAAGATGGAAGATGTTTGCCTCTGTCTGAGTTTTGTTCATTCTATGAAGCTGAAATTTGCTGGCACCTGCTGAGTGAGATTTTTCTGGTCTGCGCTCTGAGAACAACTTTTATCAAGTGCATGATCATTTATCTAGCTTTTGGAGATTGAAACTAGATTATTCTTTGATCTTTATCTTACTCTGAACTTCCTAATGGTTAAACCACGTCAATATAGGATAAATCTCAGCCCTACAGAACTTAAGAAAGTCATCCTGTTTGGTTGCTTAGTTTTCTACACAACATAAACATTTTTTTTTAATTTAATCTATTTTATTATTTGAAAATATATTATTTTGACTCTGCCTTCCTGGAACGCGTTCGGTATAATTGAATCTCCCTTCTTGGACTCCATGTGGTTGCTAAAGTATCAATTTCTCAGAGCTTCTTTGAGATATTTAAAGCTATTTGCTTGTCTCCTGTGGTCCCAGACCAATTTGATGAGTTTTTATGCTTTTTAGTTGTTGTTGTTATAATGTTGTTTTGTCATTTGTTGCTTTCATGCTGTTACCTTGTCACAATGCGTGTAAATAGTAGGTGCTCATTGCATATTTGTTAAATGAATAAATGATTGTCATTTTTCACTTCTAGTATACCATATCTAGTTACAGTATTTCCTTTTCTCTTTTCTAGTATCCTACTTCTAATTTGTTCAGGTTTTGGAAATGACAAAACTATGTGCAAATCAAGATTAAACAGTATAAGAATGAGGACTTTACTTACCTGGGCAATAAAAAGACCCATTGAGGGCCTGAATTTTGTGACATTCGCTTTGACTGCTAAGAGTTGGCTTTTCAAAATTGCTTCCTGCTTTGAAACTGAACTCTGAATCCACAAAAGTGTGACACAGTTGAATTCCAGATAGGTGAGGTGTTTTTGTATTTAGTTTTCCATCAAATGGTCATTACCAGCACCTAGAGGGACTGCCAGAAACGGGCTATATAAAAATTACTAGGCCATTACTGTGTTTGTGCTTATTTTAATTAGATTTCTTTTAGACTTTTTTCCCAAGCTGTCCGGGGAGAAATTTCTCTTGTGAATGTAATGCCCATTATGTAAAACTTAAGTGCATCTGAAGGTCTAGAAAGTGTAAAATTTACACTTAGGGCCCTGTTTAGTCAATGTGATGAGATTTAAGATCAATTATGGGGGGGAAAAGAATCGAATACATTATTGTTTTCAAGAAAATTTAAAAGATGGTAAGAAAGTATTTTTTTCTCACTGCCAAATGGTTGGCAGTTTGCTTCTTTGAATTTCAGTTGAGCTCTTAGAGTTTATTGGTCAGATCCACTTCTGCCACTCTCTTATTGTGTCCTGGCTAGAAGTGTTGAGAGGACAAGAAAATTCCTCATTAGTGACATGTAGTGACACTTCACTTTATTGTGCATGGATGATTTTCTGACAGAGATAGATGACATGGTTTGAGTTTCCAAGAAACCGTTATTCTATCATTGAATGGGGAAGCTCTGAACCAATCTTTCCGATTTACAAACAGGCTGCAGATGTGCCAAATATGACAAACTGATGCTGAAGTGAAGAGCCTTGCAATTGAAGAAGCTTCCTTGTTTACTTTTGGATGTATAAGATTACAAATAACTAAACACATTAACAATGTCATATTTTCACTTTTCATTAAGGAGCAACACCTATGGTGCTTGGTCCATAGTAAAAACTCCCCATTAGTTTGA